>NC_091993.1:19989986-20333703 GCF_044704955.1 Pristiophorus japonicus
CCACGCTATTCAGCAGGAGCTGGCTGGGAAAGATACGCTGGAACTGGGACAATGTCCGAGCACTCTCGTCCATCAATGACACTTCATGAGCCCATGTCCTAAACAAGTTCCCCTTGCTGTTCGAACCGGGCGTTGGGAAGTTCCAAGGAGCAAAAGTGCAGATCCACTTAATTTGAGGGGTGCTACCCATCCATCACAAGGTGAGAGCAGTACCGTACATGATGAGAAAGAGGGTGGAGATCGAGCTGGACCGGCTGCAACGAGAGGGCATCATTTTGCTGATCGAATTCAACGACTGGGCCAGTCCGATTGTTCTAGTCCTTAAGGAAGACGGCACTGTCAGAATCTGTGGTGATTACAAAGTAACTATCAATTGCTTCTCCCTGCAGGATCAATACCTGCTACCAAAGGCAGATGACCTATTTGCGACACTGGCAGGAGGAAAGACTTTCACGAAGGTGGACTTCACCTCGGCCTACATGATGCAAGAGCTGGAGGAATCATCGAAGGGCCTCACCTGCATCAACACGCACAGAGGTCTCTTCATTTACAACAGATGCCCATTTGGGATTTTATCAGCTGCGACAATATTCCAGAGAAACATGGAAAGCTTACTGAAGTCGGTCCCGTGCACCGTGGTCTTCCAGAACGGCATCTTGGTTATAGGTCAGGTCACCATCGAGCACCTGCAGAACCTGGAGGAGGTTCTTAGTCGGCTTAATCGTGTGGGACTCAGATTAAAACGCTCAAAGTGCCTGAAGTGGAATTCCTGAGGAGAAGAATCGTGGTGGACGGTATCAGGCCCACCGATTCAAAGACAGAGGCAATCAAGAATGCACCGAGACCACAGAACGTGATGGAGCTGCGGTCGTTTCTAGGACTCCTGAACTACTTTGGTAACTTCTTACCGGGTCTTAGCACACTGTTGGAACCACTGCACTCTTTACTGCGTAAAGGAGATGAATGGGTATGGGGTAAAAGCTAAGAAAATGCCTTTGAGAAAGCTAGGAAACTGTTATGCTCAAACAAATTGCTTGTGTTGTATGATCCATGTAACCGTTTGGTACTAGCATGTGATGCATCGTCATACGGTGTTGGGTGTGTATTGCAACAAGCTATTGAATCTGGGAAATTGCAATCGGTTGCTTATGCATCCAGAAGTCTGTCTAAGGCTGATAGGGCCTACAGCATGATCGAAAAAGAAGCGTTAGCGTGTGTTTATGGGGTAAAGAAAATGCATCAATATCTGTTTGGGCTCAAATTTGAATTGGAAACCGACCATAAGTCACTTATATCCCTCTTTTCTGAAAGTAAGAGGATAAATACGAATGCATCGGCCCGCATCCAGAGATGGGCACTCATCAGCCGATGCTCTCAGTAGGCTGCCATTGCCCCCCACAGGGGTGGAGATGGCACTGCCCGCAGATTTAGTTATGGTAATGGAAGCATTCGAGAGTGAACAATCAGCTGTTACCGCCTGACAGATTAGAACCTGGATGAGCCAGGACCCCTTACTGTCCTTAGTAAAAGACTGTGTGCTCCACGGGAGTTGGTCTAGTGTCCCGTTAGAGATGCAGGAAGAAATAAAGCCATACCAGCGGCGCGGAGATGAAATGTCCATATAGGCAGATTGCCTCCCATGGGGTAATCGGGTAGTGGTGCCAATAAAGGGCAGGGACACTTTCATTAGTGACCTCCACAGTATCCACCCAGGCATTGTAATGATGAAAGCGATAGCCAGATCCCACGTGTGGTGGCCCGGTATCGATGCAGACTTAGAGTCCTGCGTACACAAATGTAACACATGTTCACAGTTAAGCAATGCACCCAGGGAGGCGCCACTAAGTTTATGGTTTTGGCCTTCCAAACCATGGTCCAGGGTCCATGTCGACTATGCAGGCCCATCTTGGGAAAAATGTTCCTTGTGGTTGTAGATGCATACTCCAAATGGATTGAATGTGAGATAATTTCGGCAAGCATGTTCGCTGCCACCATTGAAAGCCTGCGGGCCATGTTTGCC
Source organism: Pristiophorus japonicus (assembly GCF_044704955.1). Classification (NCBI taxonomy): domain Eukaryota; kingdom Metazoa; phylum Chordata; class Chondrichthyes; family Pristiophoridae; genus Pristiophorus; species Pristiophorus japonicus. The sequence continues at coordinate 19,992,007 of NC_091993.1, forward strand.
AGGCACGGCGTGCCTAATGTCCTTTTGAGTGACAATGGGCTGTGCTTCACCAGTGCCGAGTTCAAAGAGTTCATGACCCACAATGGGATCAAACAGGTCACATCTGCCCTGTTTAAACCAGCTTCCAATGGTCAGGCAGAGCGAGCAGTGCAAACAATCAAGCAGAGCTTGAAGAGGGTAGCTGAAGGCTCACTGCAGACTCGCCTATCCCGAGTCGTGCTTAGTTACCGCACAAGACCCCACTCACTCACTGGGGATCCCCCTGCAGAACTGCTCATGAAAAGGGCACTTAAGACAAGGCTATCATTAGTCCACCCTGATCTACATGAATAGGTAAAGCGCAGGCGGCTTCAACAGAATACATATCATGATCGCGCAAATGTGTCACGCGAAATCGAGATTAATGATCCTGTATTTGTGTTGAAGTATGGACAAGGTCCCAAGTGGCTTCCCGGCACTGTCGTGGCCAAAGAGGGGTGTAGGGTGCTTGTGGTCAAACTTTCAAATGGACTCACCTGCAGAAAACACTTGAACCAAATCAACTCAGATTCACGGACTATCCAGAACAATCCACAATAGACTCTACCTTTTTTGACCCCCCAACACACACACAAGTAGCAACCGACCCAGCAGTTGACCACGAAGCAGAACCCATCACCTGCAGCAGCCCAGCAGGACTCACCACACCCAGCAGCCCTGCAAGACCAGCTGCGCAGCAGTCCAGCGAGGGCCCAACAAATGACTCACCAAAACCAGCATTTGCACCGAGATGATCAACCAGGGAAAGAAAGGCCCCAGATCAACTCACATTGTAAATAGTTAGTTACACTGTTGACTTGGGGGGGGGGGGGGGGCGGGGTGGGGGGAGAGGTGGGGGGAGAGGTGCGGGGGGGGGGGGGGGCGGGGGGAAGTGTTGTTATATACGTAAACCTGTAAATACCTTGCTTAACCACCAGAGGGCTCATCCCCTGGAGTCCTAAGGGATCCCACAATCCCTTGGGAGCACCTGTACATAAGGAGGCCTCACAGGCTGGAGAGGCACTCTGGAGACCTGTAACAAAGGACTATGGTTACACATTACTTTAAGTATACGGTATCTGGTCAGATTCCTTATTCAAGACATAACAATGTGCATCATGGTTGAACTGCTAGTTGACTGCTCTTCATTGCATTCCGTGTTATATTTTGGGCTGTTTGCTGTAACATACACCTTGGTGCAGCACAAAACTGCTGTCACCCCTCAGATTGCGGCATTGTCCTGAGGTGTGACGTGTACATGCAGTACTGCACGCGAGCCAAAATGGAAACTCAGCCTCGTCTTTTGCCTACCATGCAGGTACATCCCGGTGCACTCGCTGAAATATTGATGGGATACTGCCCGCTGAAGCCCGTGGATTACAGTCAGGGAGCAGGGATATAGAAGCATTGCCTGTGGAACTGGACGGAGTCCAATTTGTGAATCTGGCTGAGGGGATCAAATAGAGAAAGAGTTTTGTCAATTTGGAAAGAAGACCTGAAGGAGCTGGATTAGTAACGGAGTGCAGTCTGTTTGAACTGAGCATCCAATTTAAACAGTTTGTACACAAATCCAGGGTACTATTGAGGGCTGCAGGAGGTGATGCAGATCAACGTTGTACATGCAGAGTCTGAATTTCGGCACCTCTGTTAAAACAACCATTTGTTCTATATCGAAACACAAGTAACAAACAGCTCCAGCGAGACCATCCCGAACCCTGTTATCAAAACACTGATTTTTAAGTGTCGAAAATCCGATTTAATGCAGAACAGAGAATCTTTCCAAATTTGGATTTAGATCAATTCCATTTACTCTGCTCAACCAGCCAGCTCTAAATCCTCTGCTGACAGCGTTCAGGTTATTACAAGGAAAATCCCACCATCTTAAAATATTATATCCTCAGAGTCCACATTCATTTATTCATAAGACCAGGTTTACCTCAGACATGCATACATCTTTTCATTTAAATCTCCTGGACACATATTTTCCTGTCCAGGTACCCAATTACTAAATATTTCCTTGCTATTTGTGCTTAAGAACAGACTTGAAATCCCTCCTAAATCCCCAATTTTCAAATGTTTTCAGTCAGTGAATCTAATGCGTAAAATGGAAGCATCCCATGTAGCAGTTTGTAAATCTCCACACTGAATGTGTTGAAATTGTGGTTTTTTTTAATTTAAGGCTCGGTTGCGCCTTAAGTAGTCGTTACACACTGTTAAACCCATGATCTGACAAACATCTAATTCCCATCATCATCATCATAGGCGGTCCCTCGAACGAGGATATCTTGCTTCCACATGAGTTCACAGATGTTTCAACGAAGGACCTGATGTTCCAGTCCAGAACTCCAATTGAGGGGGTGGAAGATGCCTGTGCTCTAATTCCATTATTACATTGATACCACAAAGGCCCCATCTTCAATATGATACTACTGTTACCATACCACTTGGGTTGCATTAATAAGCAAGAAAGCTTTTTAAAAAACCCTGAAGTTTAACATAGAAACATAGAAAATAGGTGCAGGAGTAGGCCATTGGGCCCCTCGAGCCTGCTCCACCATTCAATAAGATCATGGCTGATCTGATCATGGGCTCAGCTCTACTTTCCTGCCCGCTCCCCATAACCGTTTACTCCCTTATCACTCAAATATCTGTCTATCTCTGCCTTAAATCTATTCAATGACCCAGCCTCCACAGCTCTCTGGGGCAGAGAATTCTACAGATTTACAACTCTCTGAGAAATTCTTCCTCTTCTCAGTTTTAAATGGGTGACCCCTTATTCTGAAACTATGCCCCCTAGTTCTAGATTCCCCCACGAGTGGAAACATCCTTTCTACATCTACCTTGTCGAGCCCCCTCATTATCTTATATGTTTCAATAAGATCACCTCTCATTCTTCTGAACTCCAATGAGTACAGGCTCAAACTACTCAACCTTTCTTCATAAGTCAACCACTTCATCTCAGGAATCTACCGAGTGAATCTTCTCTGAACAGCCTCCAATGCAAATATATCCCTCCTTAAATAAGGAAATCAAAACTGTATGTAGTACTCTAGATGTGGCCTCACCAATACCCTGTACAATTGTAGCAGGACTTCTCTGCTTTTATACTATATCCCCCTTGCAATAAAGGTCAGCATTCCATTTGCCTTCCTGATTACTTGCTGTACCTGCTTACTTTTTGTGTTTCATGCACAAGAACCCGCAGGTCCCTCTGTACTGCAGCATTTCGTAATATTTAAATTTTTCTTACAAAGTGGATAACCTCACACTTTCCCCATTATACTCCATCTGCCAAATTTTTGCCCACTCACTTAGCATGTCTTTATCCCTTTGCAGATTTTTTGTGTCCTCCTCACAACTTACTTTCTTTGTATCATCAGTAAACTTAGCTACATTACACTCGGTCCCTTCATCCAAAGAATTAATATCGTTTGTAAATAGTTGAGGCCCCAGCACCGATCTGTGTGGCACCCACTAGTTACTGTTTGCCAATCGGAAAATGACCCATTTATCCCAACTCTCTGTTTTCTGAGGGTTAGCCAATCCTCTATCCATGTTAATATATTACCTCCAACCCCAAGAGATTTTATCATGTGCAGTAATCCCTTATGTGGCACTTTAGCGAATGCCTTCTGGAAATCCAAAGACACCACATCCACTAGTTTCCCCTTATCCACCCTGCTCGTTACATCCTCAAAGAACTCCATCAAATTTGTCAAACATGATTTCCCTTTTATAAAACCATGCTGACTCTGGTTGATTGAATTATGCTTTTCCAAATGTCTTGCAACTGCTTCCTTAATAATGGACTCCAGCATTTCCCCAACGCCAGATGTTAGGCTAACTGGTCAGAAGCTAAGCTCTTGGGAAGGAATTGAGGGATGGCCGTATTTGCCTATCTCCCACCTCCCTAAATCCTGCATGGACTCACTTCAGAGACATTAGCACAAAATCTAGTCTGACACTTCACTGAGGGAGTACTGCACTGTCGTTTGCATGATGTTGTTTGAATGAGACATTAAACCAAGGTCCTATCTGCCCTCTCAGGTGGCCATAAAATATTCTATGGCACTATTTCGAAGAAGAGCAGGGGAATTATCCTGGCTGTAATGCGCCTTGGGACGCCTTGAGGTCATGAAAGGCACGATCTAAATGCAAGTCTTTCTTTCTTTTTGGCTGAATGATCTTCCTCATCTACTAAGATATTTAGCCTTTTCGCATAATGCTGCAGTACATCTTTCACTGAAGCTGGGCTGTGGGCCAACACCAGGGCAAAGCTGCTTAGATGCGGTGTGACCTGCTTGGCCTGAGAAGGGATGACGTCTGGGATCTTTTTAACTGGTAGATTGATGCCAGTCTAAGATAGCACTTCCTGCTCAACAGCATTCCAATTAGCCTCGTCATGCACTTGGCATTTGCTTCAGGATATCAATGAAAAGGCCATTTGGATGTCAACCAACTAGGGGTCTGACATGCCAACTGGTGTTTTTTGCATTGCATTCAAATGATCAGGAGGATCAATCAATGCTCAATCTAAGTTGGCATTACATCTAGTTAAATAGTGAACCAAATAGGTGAGGCCATTAGGAACAGTGATGGAGGTTCCAACTTGGGTGCTAGAAGTTTGGAACTCTCTTCCACAAATGGCAATTGATGCTTGATCAATTGTTAATTTTAAATCAGAGATTTAATTTAACATTTAAATTTAACATTCTGTTAACCAAAGGTATTAAGGGATATGGGCCAAAGGCGGGTATATGGAGTTAGGTTGCAGATCAGCCATGATCTGATTGAATAGTGGAGGATGTTCCTATGGGTGTTTATTTCTCTTTCCCTGTTGAACCATTCCTCAGTGTGGCAGTTGAAGTCATCACACAGAAATGGCACACCTAGGGGGCACATGAACAACAGGATCACTCAAAAGCAGATCAACAGGGGATGTTTATAAAAGGACCATCCTCCTCTTGGGGAAAAAAGTTTACACCAAATGGATTTCCAAAGTACTCAATTGCAAGATGGGCCTGCAGAGGTTGCTGACTCGGTTGAAATATGGAGAACCTCCACCATCATCTATACTAACATTGTCCAAGCATTTTTTTCCTCCTAGGCTTGGAGGAGACTGCATACCATGGAGTCTCAGAGTTCACACATGTAGTTTAAATCCATGTTCTCATTAAATTTATCACCATTCCTTCACCGTCCCAAAACTCCCTCCCTAACAGCACTGTGAGAGTACCTTCACCACACGGACTGCAGCGGTTCAAGGTAGCGGCTCACCAGAACCTTCTCAAGGGCAATTAGGGATAGGTCGCTTCTCGGCCTTTTGGCTAAGATCATGCGTAACTGACCTGACAGGGGAGTAACCATGACCCCAACGTGGTTCTCCCTGGATCAGGAAGGTGATTCTCCTATGCTTTTTGGAAATAGGAGGTGGGTGGGGTGGCTTGACCCATCCACCTCCACGGAGGTGTGTGGGGAGCTTGACCCATCCACCTCCATGGCACAAACCTGGTATTGCAGTACTTCCAGGAACGGTGCAGTGGCTCTAGGCCTTTTGGCTAAGAGCATTGGCGCAGAGTGATCCTTGGTGTGTACAAGGTGACCTCTGCCGTTTGTGATTTGACAAAGAATTAGAAAGATTGGCAATGAATAAATTAAAAAAAAATAATAATAAATGCTGGCCTTGCTAGCGACGCCTACATCCCAGGAACGAATCATTAAAAAAAATGTGTTTACATCTCAAGTTTCTAATACTAACAGGTAATATAGTTCGGGTTTAGGATTTATGAGGCACCAATACTAAAAACAGTCCCTTCCAAACGCTAGGCCCACAAAATTCAAATGAGACAAACTAGTGAATAAGAAATATAAGTTTGCGGAAGAGAGTTCCAAACCACTAGCACTCATGTTGGAACCTCCATCACAGTTCCTAATGGCCTCACCTATTTGGTTCTCCATTTAATGAGATATAATGCCTACTTAGATGGAGCATTGACTAATTCTCCTGATCATTTGAAAGCAAGATGCCTGGGGGTCAAGGGCCAGATACTGAAGGCCCTGAGGCTACATGTTGGATAAATCTGATCTACCACAGCCTCTACAAAAGGGATTGTAGCCAGGGTCTACCTCTCAGCTGGGTACCTCGAAAATGATCGTCAGAAAATGATCGTCAGAAACTGCAACGTCAGCTGACAGTCTGGTGTACGACCAATAATATTTGTGCAATGTAAATTTGCAACCCATGCCCAGAAACAAGTGCCACTTCGAAATAGTTTGCCAAAGGATGCACTGCTTTAGCACGGTATTAAAATGGCATATGTCATTAGACAACACCAACAACTGAATGAGATTGTCTTTTCTGTCAATGCTTTTGCCATAAAAAGTTCTCTATTTATATAGCAGCTGAGCACATCTCTCGGAAACTGCTCAAATCATTATATACCCAGCGAATTACTTTGAACTGAATGGACTGCTTTTTAAAATTTGTTTCTGGGATGTGGGCGTCGCTGGCAAAGCCAGCATTTATTGCCCACCCCTAATTGCCCTTGAGAAGGTGGTGGTGAGCTACCTTCTTGAATCACTGCAGTCCGTGTGGTGAAGGTTCTCCCACAGTGATGTTAGAGAGGGAGTTACAGGATTTTGACCCAGCGACAATGAAAGAATGGCGATATATTTCCAAGTCAGGATGTTGCGTGACATGGAGGGGAACTTGGAGGTGCTGGTGCTCCCATGTGCCTGCGGCCACTGTGCTTCTCAGTGGTAGAGGTCGCGGGATTGGGAGGTTGCTGTTAAATAAGCCTTGGCGAGTTGTTGCACCTTGTAGGTGGTACACACTGCAGCCACGTTGCGCTGGTGGTGGAGACAGTGAATATTGAAGGTGGTGGATAGGGTGTCTATCAAGCGGGCTGCTTTGTCCTGGATGGTGTCGAGCTTCTTGCATGTTGTTGCAAATGCACTCATTCAGGCAAGTGGAGAATATTCCATCACACTCCGGACTTGTGCCTCGTGGGTGCTGGATAGGCTTTGGGGAGTCAGGAGGCTCTCACATGATTTAGGGGTTACATTGACCTCCCAGCAGAAGGCCCCAAGAAAAATGTTAGTGGAGCAGGAAGAGGGCAGTAAGTCCACCACCTCCATTTTAACTCACTTTCACCAGGCGGAGGGAATTAAAATCTCCCCCCAGAACTCTTTGCTCTTCTTTGAATAGTCCTATGGGATCTTAGCGTCCACTAGAAACATTGAAAAAGGCAGATAAGGCCTCAGTCTAAAGTCTAAACTGAAGAACCATACCAACAATGCATCACTCCCTCAGTACTGCTTCGAAGTGTCAGCCTATATTACAATGCTCAAGTCCTGAAGGTGAGTCCAACTCACTACCTTCTGACTTCCGACTGAACCAATCTGACACGTGTCTGCCATTCTATTGAAAAATGTATTTTGACCATCTTTTTTTAATGCAAATGGAACACAACATTTTTTTTTTTTACAAGGTTCATCATTAAGTTGTTAAAGAGAAGTGAGCCATTCAGATCCTCTGCTATTTTGATTGTGCACTGCATGTGTAGCACCTGTAACACATTACAGAACATTACATACTATAGATTTTTAGGTACTATTGTGTATGCAATAACTGTCAGACTGAGTACTGTTTAACTCCAAGAGGTATGACCATAGCTCTGCTTTATTAAGGCCCAAAGTGACTAACATACACAATGGCCTCCAACAGTGATGCCATCTAGTGGCTAGTGATCCCAAAAGTACATACATGACAGGCACTAAAGAAATCGAGGAATATGGGGATAGGGCGGGAAAGTGGAGTTGATATAGGAGTTCAGCCATGATCTTATTGAGGGGCCGTATGGCATACTCCTGCTCCTATCTCTTGTATGTCAGTATACTCATCATCATAGGTGGTCCCTCGAACGAGGATGACTTGCTTCCACAAGAGTTCACAGATGTTTCAATGAAGGACCTGATGTTCCAGTCCTGAACTCCAATTGAGGGGGTGGAAGATGCCTGTGCGTGGATTTTTTTAACGTGTGGTGACCGTTGCACATCAGCCACCACACGGGCTCGGCAGAGCTCGGTCTTTATCCAGTGGCAAGGGTTAACCAGGACGACTGGAGACCTGCTCTGCTGATGACAGTATAAACTGCTTATGCCACAGCTGCCAGGAAGAACTACGCCACCCAGGGACAGCTGGCATGGTGAACAAAGATATATCAATGTGAACAATACATTGCAATACACTCTTGGCAAAACAGTGCCAGACTGGATGGAGTTTTTGTTTTAGATTAGGAGGAGAACATGGCACAGAAATACAATTATAGTTTCAAAGCACAATTAGACGAGTGGTAGCAGCATTCCTTCTCTATTAATATGCAAATATATTCAGTTTAGAACAATTAGGTCAAATAATTAACATTTCCATTTAACATGAACCTGACATAAGTTGACAGATTCTAGCTTGCTGCCATTGTTTCTCTTCTTTTATTTTAATGAAACTCCAAAATCTAATTGTGCAATTCACCTGAAATCTAAAGGTTTGCACAGGACACATCCACCATACTGCAGCAATCTTGTAAAATTAATGCGTTACTGATTACAATTTTATTCCATCTGCCAAGACTGCAGTGGCATAAGAATTGCAATCCAACAGAGCAAGCACCAAATCAAATAATATTGAAAGTTCTTCGGTGCTTCCTGAGCGTTTTTCCAAGGAGCACGTTTTTACATTGCAGTGCTGGTTTCAAAAGTACTGCGCTATACCAGCATCCCAGCACTGCCCCACCCCACTTATATATAGAAACATAGAAACATAGAAATTAGGTACAGGAGCAGGCCATTCGGCCACTCGAGCCTGCACCGCCATTCAATAAGATCATGGCTGATCATTCCACCTCAGTACCCCTTTCCTGCTTTCTCTCCATACCCCTTGATTCCTTTGGCCATAAGGGCCATATCTAACTCCCTTTTGAATTTATCTAACGAACTGGCCTCAACAACGTTCTGCGATAGAGAATTCCACAGATTAACCACTCTCTGAGTGAAGAAGTTTCTCCTCATCTCGGTCCTAAATGGCTTACCCCTTATTCTTAGACTGTGACCCCTGGTTCTGGAACTCTCCAGCAATGGGAACATTCTTCCTGCCTCTAACCTGTCCAATCCAGTCAGAATTTTATATATTTCTATGAGATCCCCTCTCATTTTTCTAAACTCCAGTGGATACAAGCCCAGTTGATCCAGTCTCTCCTCATATGTCAGTCCTGCCATCCAGGGAATCAATTTGATAAACCTTCTGTACTCCCTCAATAGCAAGAGCGTCCTTCCTCAGATTAGGAGACCAAAACTGAACACAATATTCCAGGTGGGGCCTCACCAAGGCTCTGTCCAACTGCAGTAAGACCTCCCTGCTCCTATACTCAAATTCTCTAGCTATGAAGGCCAACATGTCATTTGCCTTCACCGCCTGCTGTACCTGCATGCTAAACTTCAATGACTGATGTACCATCACACCCAGGTCTTATTGCACCTCCCCTTTTCCTAATCCGTCATCATTCAGATAATATTCTGTCTTCCTGCTTTTGCCATCAAAGTGGATAATCTCATATTTATCCACATTATACTGCATCTGCCATGCATTTGCCCACTCACCTAACCTGTCCAAGTCACCCTATAGCCTCTTAGCATCCTCTTCACAGCTCACACCGCCACCCAGCTTAGTGTCATCTGCAAACTTGGAGATATTACATTCAATTCCTTCATCTAAGTCATTGATGGAAATTGTAAATAGCTGGGGTCCCAGCACTGAACCCTGTGGCACCCCACTGGTCACTGCCTGCCATTCTGAAAAGGACCCATTTATTCCGACTCTCTGCTTCCTGTCTGCCAACCAGTTCTCTATCCACGTCAATACATTACCCCCAATACCATGCGATTTAATTTTGCACACTAATCTCTTGTGTGGGACCTTGTCAAAAGCCTTTTGAAAGTCCAAATACACCACACCAACTGGTTCTCCCTTGTCCACTCTATTAGTTACATCCTCAAAAAACTCTAGAAGATTTGTCAAGCATGATTTCCCTTTCATAAATCCAATCCTGTCACTGCTTTCCAAATGCAATGCTATTTCATCTTTAATCATTTTCCCCACCACCGATGTCAGGCTAACTGGTCTATAATTCCTTGTTTTCTCTCTCCCTCCTTTTTTAAAAAGTGGTGTTATATTAACTACCCTCCAGTCCATAGGAACTGATCCAGAGTCAATAGACTGTTGGAAAATGATCTCCAATGCATCCACTATTTCTAGGGCCACTTCCTTAAGTACTCTGGGATGCAGCCTATCAGGCCCTGGGGATTTATCAGCCTTCAATCCCATCAATTTCTCTAACACAATTTCCTGACTAATAAGGATTTTCTTCAGTTCCTCCTTTTCGCTGGACCCTCGAATCTCTCGTATTTCCAGATGGTTAGTTGTGTCTTCCTTAGTGAAGACAGTTCCAAAGTATTTGTTCAATTGGTCGGCCATTTCTTTGTTCCCAATTATAAATTCACCTGATTCTGACTGCAAAGGACCTACGTTGGTCTTCACTAATCTTTTTCTCTTCACATATATTTCCCTTCAGCACCATTCCCCATTAATTGCTAGGCAAGAGAGATGCCTGATGCCTCTCAAAAAAGGTGGGTCCCTATTGCAATTGGAACAAGGTAAGTCAGGCAGTTCATATCGCTGACTGCAGCAAGGCGGCCCCGACCTGCGAGAGACTATCAGCGGCAGGTCGGGGCCATAAAAGGTGAGCGGCGGCCTGGAGCAGCGTGGCAGCCCCTGGTGGCATACCACTGCAAGATACAGTGCGAACTGCTGCAGGAGGGCAACTGGATTGGATGTCATCAAAGTCCAGGTCTCTACCACAGAAAGTTGTTGAGGCCAATTCACTAAATATATTCAAAAAGGAGTTAGATGTGGTCCTTACTACTAGGGGGATCAAGGGGTATGGCAAGAAAGCAGGAATGGGGTACTGAAGTTGCATGAACCCATTGAATGGCAGTGCAGGCTCGAAGGGCCTGCACTGCCATTCAATGGGTTCATGCAACTATTTTCTATGTTTCTATGTGATTGGAGCGTAGGCAGGAGCGGCGTGGTTGGGGCGCAGGAGCGGCGAGTGATTGTGGAGCGATGTGATCGGGGCCCAGGTGAGGCGTGAGTTTGGGGCCAGAAGAGGCGAGGGGCCCAGGGGCAGCACGGGGCCAGCCCACACTGCGATACGTGCGCGCACTGGGTCCGTGCAGCAGAGCTGGTCTCCAGTCGTCTTGGTTAATCCTTGCCACCGGACCAAGACCTATCTCTGTCAAGCCCGTGTGCTGGCTTGTGTGCAACGGTCACCACACGTTAAAAAAATCCACGCACAGGCATCTTCCACCCTTCAGGATGTAGTTCAGGACCTGGAATGTCAGGTCCTTCATTGAAACACCTGTGAACTCATCCCTTTTTGGCGTGGAAGCGGATCATCCTCGATATGAGGGACCGACTATGATGATCCCTGACTGCAACAACAACTTGTATTTATATAGCACCTTTAACATAGTAAAACATCCCAATGCACTTCACAGGTGTTATTAGACAAAACAAATAAATTTGACACTGAGCCACAAGAGGAAATTACGGTAGATGACCAAAAGCTTGGTCAAAGAGGTAGGTTTTAAGGAGCGTCTTAAAGGAGGAAAGAGATGTAGAGAGGTGAAAAGGTTTACGGAGGGAGTTCCAGAGCTTAGGGCCCAGGCAGCTGAAGGCACGGCCACCGATGGTTGAGCAGTTATAATCAGGGTTTCTCAAGTGGGAAGAATTTGAGGAGCACAGACATCTCAGGGGGTTGTGAGGCTGAAGGAAATTACAGAGACGGGGAGGCGAGGCCATGGAGGGATTTGTAAACAAGGATTTGTAAACAACGACTGCAGGCAGTGGTTAAAAACTGTACAGTTGCCATTGGCTGCAAGTTCTAAACTCAAAAGCACTTAAATCCTCCTTTGTAATATTCTGAAGGTTACAGGCTCAGGAACTAACTTCCAAAGATATGACAAAATATGCATTGCACTTCCATTGCATCACACATCAATGCAGTACCACGCTTGAAATAAGCAAGGTTCAAATCTGATGTCAGATAAAGAACTGTGTCTGGAAGGCCTCACTTCACGTCTACAAATGAAACCTTGTTTCTTTTATTGAAGTTAAAGTAAATGTTAGAGTCAAAATGGTGGTTGAGGATCAAATCAATTACATTTTGTCTGAAGGAGCCACTTCAAAATTCTCTTAAATTCTTATGGCATCACAAACGACGTCACTGTGGGATATTGAGGGGATCAGCCAGAATTTTGCATAATCAGGAAGAGATTTTTCATCGGACAGGAAATTCTTCCATCAATTTTAGCCTTGATCCTTTCTCCACTGTAAGTGTTCTTGTCCCTTTTCGTTTTCTCAGTACTATCGTGGGTTTAGGTTCATTCCCAATTCCATGAAAAATCTCATCTCCTCTCTCAGCCTTCCATTCCTTGTACAATTTACACGCTTGGCCTCAGCTAACCACTATATCCTGATTTACCTCAACTTCTCTCATGCTCTTTTCAACTCCTGGGGGCCAAAATTGTCATATACTCTGCATATACTATGCTGGTACCACTAGAGGGTGTAACTGTGGGAGGCCCAGGCAGGAGCTGTATAAAAGGCTGGTCACCACATTAATGTAACTCAGAATGAGCAACAAAGAGATTAAGGTCACAGCAGTTCAAGCACAGTACTAGTCCTCATGGAGTTACTCTACAGATAAGTCGAGACATATTAAAAATTACCCCTTTTTTGTGGACCGTTAGCGCCGCCGGTAGGTGCTAACTGGGCGCAATTGCCTTTTCGTCAGAGGTGGGCGGTGGTTGTGCCTGGGGCGAAATTGCGCCCGAGATGTTGGGGGCGATTTGAAATTAGCGTCCCGTGGTTTGTGCCCCACCGATGATGTCATTGCCATACGCACCGACCCCTCGCCGCCCAGCGCCGATTCCGATACGCCCCGCGTGGGGAGACCGTGCACGCTCCGGGCCGCCTTTTTTTTTGTCGACTGATGCTGCCGTCAGCCCGATAATGGCAGCCCTCATCTCGACCGGGCCACCATCATGCAGCCGGGAACTCCTCTTTGGGTGTCGGGCAGCTGGCCCAGTCGAGATTGTTTCTGATGGCCCAGTTGTGGCCACCAAAGGACCTGCAGAGTCCCCAGCGGCCCTCACCTTTATCTGAAGGGGAGTGGCATTGTGGCACATCAGCGCTATACGGAGCTTTGGGAGCGCCCCTCCAACGAGGTGGATCGCCCTCATTTGTGGGGCGTACAGGGCAATTCCACACCGGGGGCAGGACTTCCCGCCTGGGCGATAACTGACCCGGGTCTGGACGGGGCCCAGGTCAATTTCAGCCCCCTGGTGTCCTGAATTGTGAGCCTTGGCACTTCACCAATGATAGAAAAATAAAACTTTCTTCCAATACTTTCCATTTTTCATGTTTTGCAGAACTGGCTCTTTTGCATTGTAACATTTAAAAACACTTTCTGCTACAAAAATACACCGGCACTGAGTTAAGATACTAACAAGAAAACAGAGAGTCGGGATAAATGGGTCATTTTCAGGTTGGCAAACAGTGACTAGTGGGAGACCACAGGGATCAGTGCTGGGGCCTCAACTATTTACAATTTATATTAATGACTAGGATGAAAGGACCGAATGTAATGTAGCCAAATTTGCTGATGATGCAAAGATGGGTGGGAAAGCAAGTTGCGAGGAGGACGCAAAGAATCTACAAAGGGATATAGGTAGGCTAAGTGAGTGGGCAAAAAATTGGCAGATGGACTATAATGTAAGAAAATGTGAGGTTATTCACTTTGGTAGGAAAAATAAAAAAGCAAATTATTATTTAAATGGGAAGCGATTATAAAATGTTGTAGTATAGAGCAATCTGGAAGTTATTGTACATGAAGCGCAAAAAGTTAGCATGCTGGTACAATAATCAGGAAGGTGAATGGAACGTTGACCTTTATTGCAAGGGGGATGGAGTATAAAAGGAGGGAAGTCCTGCTCCAACTATATGGTAAGACTACACCTGGAGTACTGCGTACAGTTTTGGTCTTATTTAAAGAAGGATATACTTGCATTGGAGGCAGTTCAGAGAAGATTCACGAGGTTGATTCCGGAGATGAAGGGGTTGTCATATGAAGAAAGGTTGAGCCGGTTGGACCTATACTCATTGGAGTTTAGAAGAATGAAAGGTGATCTTATTGAAACATATAAGATTCTGAGGGGGCTTGACAGGGTAGATGCAGAGAGGATGTTTTCCCTCATGGGGAATCTAGAACTAGGGGGCATAGTTTCAGAATAAGGAGTTTCGCCCATTTAAAGCAGAAATGAGAAGGAATTTCTTCTCTCAGAGGGTCATGAATCTTTGGAATTCTCAACCACAGAGAGCTGTGGAGGCTGGATCATTGAATATATTTAAGGCGGAGATAGACAGATTTTTGAATGATAAGGGAGTCAAGGGTTATGGGGAGCGGGCAGGGAAGTGGAGTTGAGGCCAGGATCAGATCAGCCATGATCTTATTAAATGGCGGAGCAGGCTCGAGGGGCCAAATGGCCTACTCCTGCTCCTATTTCTTATGTTCTTATGCACATTCATTCATCACATCCAAGATGACTGGAGACCAGACAGAAGCTAATTCGGCCCTCTTGTGCATCCCCGATTTTCATCAATCCACCATTGGCAGTCGTGCCTTCATCAGCCTGGGCTCTAAGCTCTGGAATTCCATTCCTAAACCTATCCACCACTCTACCTCTTTCACTCATCCTTCAAGATGCTCCTTAAAACCTAAGGGGTGGAAATTTGGTGCCGCCCGCATTGAGGCGGTGACACCGCCTGGCCGCTGAATTTAGCGCTGGGCGATGTCTACCACCTCAAAGTACGAAATTCAGTTATTTTTCCCCAAGAGCAGAGTAGAGCGCTATGAGAAGCATTCCACAATCCTCCTCGGGCGCCCACAGAGCGATAGCGCAGGAGGCCTACTCAATTTTTTGCTGCTAGGATGCCGGCCTCCTGGGGCCTGAAAATGAGAAAAAAAATGTTAGTGAAAATTTCAATGACCTACACCCACAACTCCCCACCGCTGTCATAAATAATTAGAGGTTATATAAATTAAATTTCACAACTTACCTTGTTCTCCGGACGATACCGCCCCGACGTACCGACTGCTTACCCTGTCAGGATCAGCGCTTCCCGGTAAAGCAGGCCATCCAATTCAATTTTGCTGCCGCAGTGCCAATGGGATGTTACACGCTCGATGAGGTCGCCATGTGGGTGGTGCTAAAGTGCACAGCGCTACCTCTTAGCGCCGCCCCCAATCGCTCCATTGAAGTTTCCAGGAGGCGAGGAAATCGGCCCTCTCCGGTGCTAACAGGTGGCACAAACCACCGAATTTCATTCCCCAACTCTCTGGTCAAGCTTTGGGTCACCTATCCTAATATCTCCTTAGGTGGCTCGGTGTCAAGTTTTGTTTGATTATGCTCCTCAGAAGTGTCGTGGAATGTTTTATTACGTTAAAGACGTTATATAAATGCAAGTTGATGTTGTTGTCATCCTTGAATTTTGGCCATTACAATCAAAACAACAACGTTCCTAGATTCAGCATTGCATGTTTCTTTGATTTTTCCTCAAGCAGCAAAAAAGGAAATGGAGTTGAGCCAATTTCTCTCTCCGTGCCATTAAGATGGATGAGAGAACTAAGATTTCACTGATTCGCATTCAGCCCAGCTTTGGCCCACAGTCAATGAGAAATTTTGTTTGCTCATATCTCCTGGATTAATTACTTGTCCAATGTGTCTACAGGCAGGTCAGGTAGAACATGAAATCATTTGGGATTCAAACCAGACCAAATCAGCCAAGCTGCTGTAAACAATATTTTTTGCATTGGAGTTAGTTTTAATATATTGACGATGAGAGAGTCATTTCTCAACACTCTGCCTCGCAAAGTAAAACAGAACTGAATCTTATGATGTGAAACCACTGAAATCCTACAATTGAACTGTTAAGTTGGAGGGTGAGGGCCCAGGTTTCGATTGATGCTGAGCCAAATTAGAGCAGCTGACTTCACTGTTCACTATTCCAGCTCAACAACAACTTGAGAAATTGGCCCAAGTCGAAATTTAATTTCACCCCTACTGTCCCACTGGTAAACTCAACTGGGGGGGGGGGGGGAACAACAAACTAGTTCAAGAAACCTCTAACTAGTGTCATTGATAAATTCAAAAACCAATTGGCCTAAACCATTTCATAACCAGCTACTGCATTTAGTATCTGGGCAAAATAAACCGGTGCTCTATCGAGGGTCAGAGCCTCAGCAAGGGGTCAGAGACTCACCAAGGGGTAAGAGACTCACCAAGGGGTCAGAGACTCACCAAGGGGTCAGAGACTTACCAAGGGGTCAGTGCTCAATGAAGGGTCAGCATCGCACCAAATGCCATTTTTCACCAAAAATTCACCTACTTAGCACATAACATAAAATACATGGGGAGAGGAATTGGGATTTCAGATCAGGCACTGTATTATCATCACAGTGAAGGGGTGCGTATATCACTTTACTGTGTTTGCACAATGACATAACAGGTGATACGACAATACTTAAATAGCATCTTTAATGTACAAAAACACCTTAAGGTGCTTCAGATCACCTCTCCAATTATGTCCGATGGTAACCAGGATGGTATTAGTACTGGAGACCATACACCGAAAGGCAATTAAACCCATAACCTTGGATTTGGCAACTGAGCTAAGAGGAAAGGCTATGGAAATTGGGAATGCTTTCATTAGGGAATTCAAGATTTTAAGGCTACAGGTAACTGAACACTGATAAATTGTTTGACGTAATCACAAACTCTGTAATTGTGAGGTTTGCTCAGAAATGGGAAGTGAACAGTTTGGGTTTAAATACTTCATACAGAGAGTAGTGAATGTGTGGAACAGACTGCCTAGGGTGCCAGTGGATGCAGGTCGAATGATTAAATTCAAGAGGGAACTGGATAGATATTTGACAGGAAATGGGATTAAGGGTATTAGAGAGAGAGTAAAACAGAGAGGCAGAGTAGTGAATGGGATTCTTGCTATTTTGGAACTGGTTAGACAGACTGCAATGGTCTCTTCTGGTCCTGTACCTACCTTGGTTAAGCAAAAGAAAGTTGGTTGATGAAGAATGAAACAGAATCAGTCACAGACAGAATTCAAACCTGGCGAGCTTCAGGGGAAATGCCTGGACTTGGTGGAGCAAGCCAATAAACCCAAGGCCAGAACCAGCTAATAAAATCAAACAACATGGAAACAGCACACAGGCCACCCAGCCAAAGCTTGGCACAATATCTGCTTCAAAAAACAATGCAGGTCAATAGTCCTTGGAATGATACATCTAAGTTTTAAAGTGTACTTGTTCTGACCAATATGCGCAGTGGAATTGAAATATGCATTTAAATCTGAACACGATGTGACAATTTTGTGCCATTGCAGTTGAAGGTAGCTGAATGGGTAAGTAACACTGGTAGAATTAATTACGAATCAAGTTTCTCTCTGGCTCCCGCAATTATTTAGCAGCTTTGATATCTAATTATCTTCACTTCCAGGCTAGGCTCCTCTGTCGAATTCTGTCGATATCCATTTCTGGCAGCCAATATGGAGTGAGGTCCAACTTGGGGACTTCTGACTGCCAGGAGATCAATTACCACTGAGCTTTCATTTCCTTCCCCCAAAGTCCGTCAATACAATGTAATGTATGAGACAGCCTTGAAGCGGAGCAGTTACCAGCAGTTAGAAAGAAGGAAAGAAAAACCTACATTTATATAGCACCTTTCACAACCACCGAACGTCTCAAAGTGCTTTACAGCCAATGAAGCACTTTTGGAGTGTCATCACTGTTGCAATGTGGGAAGCGCGGCAGCCAATTTGCGCACAGCAAGCTCCCACAAACAGCAACGTGATAATGACCAGGTAATCTGCTTTTTTTTTGTTATGTTGATTGAGGAATAGATATTGGCCAAGAGGAGAAACGTTCACAAGAGCGAGAGACTCGAAGAATGAGGCAGATTTGGATGGTAACCATTTCAGATCAAACTCTGTGTCCGGGTGAACGAATTAAGATAAGAGCCTAGCACAAACATATGAACATAAGAACAATGACGGATAGGAAAAGACCCTCAGCTCCATCCAGCCTGTCCCATATATACCTTTTGTAACACAATATATACACTCTCCACCCCACCCAAAACCATATGATCTGGGAGAGGAAAAAAAAACATAAATATCCAGGCCAATTTGGGAGGGGAAATCTGAGAAATTCCTTTCTGACTCCCTTATGTGATCAAAACTAGTCCAGGAGATCACCCTGGCCCTTATAATTCATAGAATCGTTACAACACAGAAGGAGGCCATTCGGCCCGTCGAGCCCGTGCCGGCTCTCTGCAAGAGCACCTCAGCTAGTCCCAATCTCCCGCCCTTTCTCCGTAGCCCTGCAATTTTTTTCTTTCAGGTACTTATCTAATTCCCCTTTGAAAGCCACAATTGAGTCTGCCACCACGACCTTTTCAGGCAGTGCATTCCGGATCAAAACCACTCGGTGCGTAATTTTTTTCCCCTCATGTTGCCTTGCAGTACCTCAGTAACAGTAATGGTTACAACGGCTATCTATTGCAGGATTCACTAATAGAGTACATACTCCAATACTCGTTAACTGGGTCCTTGTTTCAATATTCATTCCAGTAATCCCTAATTGACTACTCCACTACTACTTAATCACAAAAAGCTCCAATGCCCCAAGCACACCAGTAGTCCCTAATCTAGTACTTCAGTATTCCCATTTGCATTCTAGATTAGTCACATTCAACTCCAGATTTAAAAACAGATTAAGGTTGACTCAGAGAGAAGGCGTTCATTTTAAATAAAGAGGGAAATAAGAAGTCTAGCGCATTCAGTAGGATCGAAACTGTATAATCTTTAGCCTGAAGGGTGGATGGAAGAGAGATACTTTAGCTGAAAATGTGAATTATCCTGTTGCTTCCTGTGGCGAGTTGAACCTGTGCACAGTCTACAGCCCACAACTCTGACTGTAATATCAACCCTCAACAGGTGTGCCCACTAGTCAAACTGGCTTATCCGAGTCATCAGTAATGAACATAATAGGCAGACCGTAAATAGATTGTTTTTTAAAAATTTCTGTTCAATTTAACAACAACAACGTGCATTTATATAGCAACCGCGCCATAGCAAAACATCCCAAGGCACTACGCAGGATCGTTATCAAGCAAGATTTGACGCCAAGCCACAACAGGAGATAACAATTTGACACCGAGCTGCATAAATAGAAATTAGCACAGGTCACCAAAAGCTTGGTCAAAGAGTGCAGCATTCCCACTGACACCTGGGAGTCCCTGGCCAAAGAACACCTTAAGTGGAGGAAGCGCATCCGGGAGGGCGCTGAACACCTCGAGTCTCATCGCCGAGAGCATGCAGAAAACAAGCGCAGGCAGCGGAAAGAGCGTGCGGCAAACCAGACTCCCTGTCCACCCTTTCCCTCAACGACTGTCTGTCCCACCTGTGACATGGACTGTGGTTCCCGTATTGGACTGTTCAGCCACCTAAGGACTCATTTTTAGAGTGGAAGCAAGTCTTCCTCGATTCCGAGGGACTGCCTATGATGATGATGGTCAAAGAGGTAGGTTTTTTTTAAGGAGCATCTTGAAGGGGGAAAGAGAGGCGGAGAGGTTTAGGGAACTAACAAATAAACTAACAAACCCCCACAGAGTGATACACACTGTTCACAAGAATGAGCATTAAAAATGTTAATTAGAGCCCCAGACAAAGGAAAGCAAATGTATCAAAAGAGTGAGTAAGCACTGCGAAGGTGGCTGTGGGGGCGTTTGAGGCAATTTTTAAAAGCACGCAGATTTTCTCCACCCAAGAGATACATACATCAGCATTGCAGCATGATAGTTAATATTCCGTTAGCAATAACCTGAGCTGAGGAACAGCTCGGAGAATGTCACACCAACGCCCCCGACAACGTATCACGTCATGCCTTTAAGTATCTGGTTGCCATTAACCCTGGTTCCGAGGCTGAGCTCAATTCCTGCCATCTTCAAATGGCATCAAACCTCAAAGAGGTGCATTGTAACAACTATTCCCATAATTATCGGTTAGCAATACATTTTAGTAACTCATTCTTTCCCAAAAGAAGTGGAACTCCTCACTTCCCTCAGTCTTCTCTTCCTCCTACCATTTACAGGCTTTTGGCATCATCAAACCATGACTTCCTGATTTACCCTATCTACTCTTTTGGGGGTCAGAATTCAATTTCTAACGCCACCTGGCACCGCCGGAGAGGGGGGGCTAACGGACAGCAAAGGCCTACCATCGGCGGAGAAATTCAGTTGGGTCTTTGGTAGAGGTGCCAAGAGGCAACGCTGTGCCCTCCAACGTCACCCACGAGGTGATGTCATCCAGCGTGCAACGTCTCCTTGTGGCCGCTGACGTGATATTTGGTCTAAACAGCGGCCTTCCCGGCAGGCGGGAGTTACAGCCTGAAAAAAGTAAGTGAGTACATCACGGATCTTGGCCGGAATCGCCCAGAGAGCAAGGTAAGTTTTTTTTTCTTTGTTTATTTCTGCATTTTTTCATTAGTTGCAACAGTGGGGAAGTGTCCGTGTGTGGGTCGGAGAAGTTGTAGTTTTTTTCTCTTCCCAGTTTTTTCACCGAGCACGCCAGCAGCCTCCCGTTGCGAAGTTGAGTCGGCCTCCTGAGCTCCCATCCCCTTGGCACCGAGGATGTGCGCAACGCCACTTTTTAGCGCTGCCCTCTCATCTTTGGATGTAAAAACTCAATTCGTCACTTTGAGCCTGCAACGAACGCCATCAGCATTCGGGCGGTGACACCGCCTCAGAAATAGCGATATTGAACTTTGATCCCTTAGTCTTTTCAGCCTTGCTAGTGCCCTCCACTCCAGGCCTTGCTCTGCGCTACAGGCCTGACCTAGGGTTGCCAACTCTGGTTGTGCATATTCCTGAAGGTTTCATCGTGTGACCTTGTGTCTCCAACCCCTGCGTCCTCACAACTCCGCCCATGATCACTTAAAACATCCATCCTCGTGGCTCACTACCTTCTCCCACTAATTGGAAGGCAAACAGGCTCTTCATCACCCAATTGGATGATTCTTGGCTGTCCGTCAAACAGCTTTTTTTCCCTCCAATCTTGAATATTTTTATAACTAATAAATAAAAGCGTTCAAAGAAAATGAAATGAAAACACTTTTTTTAACTATGGTCTATCGAAATTGGTTCCAACTCACCCAAATGTCACAGAGGCAGTTAGTAGTGGGTTTATTCGGCAAGGAGAGCTGCATTGACTTTACCGTCAAAAATGATAAAAGGCAAAAATTAAACACTTAAGGGAGCCAAATAGTTGTGCACAGCTGTCACGTAACCTCTGCACAAATGATTCTGGAATATTCTGCAGCAGAATGAATGAATCAAGCAGAACGAAGAAACATTTTGCAATCTTTAGCATTGCTGACATGGATTAAAAGGCCACATCCTCTGCGAAAAACCGCTTACCAAACCTTTTTATCGTTTATAAACAGATGACATTATTTACATCATCCCATCCAGTGTATATGGTGTCAAGATTAAAATCACACAAGGTGATGTCCTTCCCAATAACAAGAAGTTTGGCCAACACTTTTTTTCCTGGATGCAATGCCCCTTTAAGAGGCCTTTCTGTCCAAAGGGTGTCTTCTGTGATACCCAATGAAAAAGCTTTTCAGCAGTAACTGGCTTTACGCACGTAAACCTGGAAATTACAGTTTGCAATATTAGCAAACTGTAGGCGAGCCAAGAGAGAAAAATAGAGATGAGAGTGGGAGGAGAGAGGGCAAGAGATAGAGATGAACGAGAGAGAGGGGGATGAGAGAGATTGACAAGAGAATGAAATGAGGAAGGGGATAAGACGAGAGGCAGAGATGAGAGGCACATTTGTAAAAATATTGAACAAAAAAAATCCTACAAATGCTGAAAATCTGAAATAAGTACAAAGACTGTTGGAAATGCATCGCAGTTCTGATAGTGTCTGAAAACAGGAAAGATCTCCGGGTTAATTTCATGGGACTCCACTCTTTACACCGACACTCACTCATTGGCAAGCGAGGGATGGGGCAATGTTGTAACATTTTTTCTGTCCCCGTGTTCGCTGCGAGTTAGGCAGCGTGTGGGGAATTACTCCAGGGTAACATTCTGAACACAACAACAACAACAATTAGTATTTATATAGCACCTTTAATGCAGTGAAATGTCCCAAGGCGCTTCACCGGATTATTATGAGACAAAAGAATTGACACCGAGCCACATAAGGAGAAATTAGGGCAGGTGACCAAAAGCTTAGTCAAAGAGGTAGGTTTTAAGGAGCGTCTTAAAGGAGGAAAGAGAGGTAGAGAGGCAGAGAGGTTTAGGCAGGGAATTCCAGAGCTTAAGGCCTTTGTGACTGTGACAAAGGCAAACTATCCCTCCTCATCCTTCTTGACTTGTCTACAGCCTTTGACACGGTTGACCACTCTATCCTCCTCCAACGCCTTTACATTGTCATCCAGCTGGGTGGGACTGCACTTGCCTGGTTCCATTCTTATCTATCTAATCGTAGCCATAGAATCACCTGCAACGGCCTCTCTTCCCAACCCCCGCATCGTTACCTCTGGTGTCCAAGGATCTATCCTTGGCCCCCTCCTATTTCTCATCTGCATGCTGCCCCTTGGCGACATCATCTGGAAACACAGCGTCAGTTTCCACATGTACGTTGATGACACCCAGCTCTACATCACTACCACTTCTCTCGACCCCTGCACAGTCTGTAAGTTGTCAGTCTGCTTCTCCGACATCCAGTTCTGGATGAGCAGAAATTTTCTCCAATTAAATACTGGGAAGACTGAAGCCATTGTTTTTGGTCCCCACCACCAACTTCATTCCCGAGACACTGACTCTATCCCTCTCCCCAACTCCTGCCTGAGGCTGAATCAGATTGTTCACAACCTTTGTGCCATATTTTAGCCTGAAATGAGCTTTTGACCACATATCTGCAGCATAACCAAGACCAGTGATTTCCACCTCCGTAACATCGTCCATTTCCTCCCTTGCCTCACCTCATCTGCTGCTGAAGCCTTTGTTACCACCAGACTTAACTATTCCAACACACTCCTGGATCCCACATTCTACCCTACGTAAACTAGAGGTAATGCAAAACTTGGCTGCCCATGTCCTAACTTGCACCAAGTTCCGTTCATCAATCACCCCTGTGCTCACTGACCTACGTTGACTTCCAGTTAAGCAATGGCTCAATTTCAAGATTCTCATCCTTATTTTCAAATCCTTCTATGGCCTTGCCCCTCCCTATCTATTTAATCTCCTCCAGCCCCACAACCCCCTCCAACCCCCCGCCCCACCGAGATGTCTGCGCTCCTCTAATTCTGCCCTCCTGAGCATCCCTGATTGTAATCGCTCAAACATTGGTGGCCGTGCCTTCTGTTGCCTAGGCCCCAAGCTCTGGAACTCCCTGCCTAAACCTTTTTCAAGACGGTCCTTTAAACATATCTCTTTGATCAAGCATTTGGTCAACTGTGCTAATTCCTACTTGTGCGGCACGGTTTCAAATTTTTATCGCATAATACTCCTGTGAGACGCCTTGGGATGTTTCACTACGTTAAAGGTGCTATATAAATACAAGTTACTGTTATTGTAGGCAACAGAAAGCAAGGCCACCAATGGCTGAACGATTATATTCAGGGATGCTCAAGAGGGCAGAATTAGAGGAGCGCAAGTATGTGGGGCTCAAGGAGATTACAGAGATAGGGAGGGGCGAGGCCATGGAGGGATTTGAAAAGAAAGATGAGAATTTTGAAATCGAGCCATTGGCGGAAGCCAATGTAGGTCAGCGAGCACAGGGGTGATGGGTGAGCGGGACTTGGTGCAAGTTAGGACAAGGGCAACCGAGTTTTGGATCACCTCTAGTTTACGTAGTCTTTCTGAATGCTGCAATGTTGGTGGAAGTCCTACGGCCATCTGAAATGTTAACAGTGAAAATACCACATCTGCTATTTAAAATCCTCCTCACTACGTCCAAGTTGCAAGTGATTTTCTCTTGGTCTTTTTAGGTGCTACGGTGCCGCCCGTCATTCTCCCACGAAGAGTTGGGCAAGTAAGTCTGTCCAGGTGTCTTTCTATATCCCTGCTGAGCCAGCACCTGGAGGGGTGAGTGTACCGCACCCATTGCCTCGCTGACTGATATTCCTGCCTTGTTGTTCCAGGGTCAGAGAAAGCAGGAATGGGGTACTGAAGTTGCATGTTCAGCCATGAACTCATTGAATGGCGGTGCAGGCTCGAAGGGCCGAATGGCCTACTCCTGCACCTATTTTCTATGTTTCTATGTTTCTAATATCTGACCAACAGCAAATTTGCAATTCCATCACTTTTGGTAGGAACATCCCTTCCGATACCCATTCAGTATTCCTGGGATATCAGATGGGTTAAATGGCATCAGAAAACAGTGCAACACGAAATGTGCCAAACTCGTCCTATAACAATGCCAGAGGGTTATCATGAAATAAGCATAAAATCGATTTTTTAAAGAAAAATTATCTTCATCAATGCATCATGGGTAGGAGCCATACAAGAGGTCAACTCCACATCCGATCCAACAATATATCATCCAACCTTTTGGATTAGAATCTGTTATAAAGCTCTGGAATCTGTCACTGTAAATGCTGTAGGGAATTTGCATCTCACCAACTGTCTTTAATATTGGCAACAAATCCATCTGTATTAAAACAGGAAATCCTTTTGTGCAAGAGATTGATTCGTCCCAACACAAGATGGGTAAACGCCAGACCATGATACAAAATCCAACTCAATCAGAACTGGACGAGTCAAAATTCACTTGGAACAAGGATTCCGGATTGAGGTAAATTTACCTGTCTGTCCACTGTTCATTCTCCTATCATCCCCACATCTGGCTGCCCTTCCCCAGGCATCTTCCGATGCAAATAGGCTAATGCAACACTGGTCCATTCAGCTTTTCCTACATCATAATCCAAAGCAACAAAACACTCCTTCCATTGACTCACTCCAACCAAACATGTTATATCCACTGCTCCGTGGTGCGCTGGAGCACCGACTGAGCTGACCATTTTTGCTGAACAGCTTCATAAGAACATAAGAAATAGGAGCAGGAGTAGGCCATACGGCCCCTCGAGCCTGCTCCGCCATTCAATAAGATCATGGCTGATCCGGTCATGGACTCAGGTCCAGTTCCCTGCCCGCTCCCCATAACCCCTTATTCCCTTATCAGTTAAGAAGCTGTCCATCTCTGTCTTAAATTTATTTAATGTCCCGGCTTCCACAGCTCTCTGAGGCAGCGAATTCCACAGATTTACAACCCTCAAGAGAAGAAATTCCTCCTCATCTCAGTTTTAATTGGGCGGTCCCTTATTCTAAGATCACACCCTCTAGTTCTAGTCTCCCCTATCAGTGGAAACATCCTCTCTGCACCCACCTTGTCAAGCCCCCTCATAATTTTATACGTTTCAATAAGATTACCTCTCATTCTTCTGAATTCCAATGAGTAGAGGCCCAACCTACTCAACCTTTCCTCATAGGTCAACCCTCTCATCCCCGGAATCTCCGTTCTGTCTGCAGGTGTGATCGCCACCTCCTTGTAGGTCACCACTTCACTTCCCACTCTGGCTGTTCGGCCTTTGATTCCCTGCTGACTGATATTTCTGCCTTGTACTTCCAGGGTAAGAGAAAGGAAGAGCAACTGACCATTCCAACCAGGCTAAATGCAAACATCAGGAACGGTATCTCACCTTTCTCCTGGCTACCTTGCAGCTTCTGGTCACAACACTGGCTTTACCAACTTCAAGCCTCAGCTATCTCTCCTAAATTCTTGCCACTTTCTTTCATCCACCTTCCCCTTTGAGTCAGAAATTGTGGGTTCAAGTCCCACTCCAGGGATTTGGGCACATATATCTAGGCTGACACTCCAGTGCAGTGCCGAGGGGGTGCTGCACTGTTGGAGATGCCGTCTTTCGGATGAGGCGTTAAACTGAGGCCCCGTCTGCTCTCTCAGGTGGACGTAAAAGATCCCATGGCACTATTTCAAAGAAAAGCAGGGGAGAGAGAGAGAGAAGCTTGGGGGAGAGAGAGAGAGATAGAGGCTGGGGGGAGAGAGAGAGATCGAGGCTGGGGGCAGAGAGAGAGATAGCGGCTCGGGGGAGAGAGAGAGCGCTAGAGGCTGGGGGGAGAGAGAGAGAGATAGAGGCTGGGGAGAGAGAGAGAGAGAGAGAGGCTGGGGGGAGAGAGAGAGATAGAGGCTGGTGGGGAGAGAGAGAGATCGAGGCTGGGGGGGAGAGAGAGAGAGATCGAGGCTGGGGGGGAGAGAGAGAGAGATCGAGGCTGGGGGGGAGAGAGAGAGAGATCGAGGCTGGGGGGGAGAGAGAGAGAGAGATCGAGGCTGGGGGGAGAGAGAGAGAGATCGAGGCTGGGGGGAGAGAGAGAGAGATTGAGGCTGGGGAAAGAGAGAGAGATAGCGGCTCGGGGGAGAGAGAGAGCGCTAGAGGCTGGGGGGAGAGAGAGAGATATAGAGGCTGGGGGGAGAGATAGAGAGATATAGGCTGGGGAGAGAGAGAGAGAGAGAGAGAGAGATAGAGGCTGGGGGGAGAGAGAGAGATAGAGGCTGGGGGGGAGAGAGAGAGATCGAGGCTGGGGGGGAGAGAGAGAGAGATCGAGGCTGGGGGGGAAGAGAGAGAGATCGAGGCTGGGGGGGAGAGAGAGAGAGATCGAGGCTGGGGGGGAGAGAGAGAGAGATTGAGGCTGGGGGGAGAGAGAGAGAGATCGAGGCTGGGGGGAGAGAGAGAGAGATTGAGGCTGGGGGGAGAGAGAGAGAGATTGAGGCTGGGGGGAGAGAGAGAGATCGAGGCTGGGGGAAGAGAGAGAGATCGAGGCTGGGGGGAGAGAGAGAGATCGAGGCTGGGGGGAGAGAGAGAGAGTGGCTGGTGTGAGAGAGAGAGAGAGAGAGAGAGAGAGAGAAAGAGAAGCTGGGGGAGAGAGAGAGAGAGATAGAGGCTGGGGGGAGAGAGCGAGAGAGAGAGTGGCTGGTGAGAGAGAGAGAGAGAGATAGAGGCTGGGGGGAGAGAGAGAGAGATAGAGGCTGGGGGGAGAGAGAGAGAGATAGAGGCTGGGGGGAGAGAGAGAGAGAGAGAGTGTGGCTGGTGAGAGAGAGAGAGAGAGGCTGGGGGGAGAGAGAGAGAGAGAGAGAGAGAGAAACTGGGGGCAGAGAGAGAGATAGAGGCTGGGGGGAGAGAGAGAGAGATCGAGGCTGGGGGCAGAAAGAGAGAGATAGAGGCTGGGGGGAGCGAGAGAGATAGACGCTGGGGGGAGAGAGAGAGTGAGATAGAGGCTTGGGGGAGAGAGAGAGAGAGAGAGAGAGAGAGAGAGAGAGAGTGGCTGGTGAGAGAGATAGAGGCTGGGGGGGGGGAGAGAGAGAGATAGAGGCTGGGGGGGGGGAAGAGAGAGAGATAGAGGCTGGGGGGAGAGAGAGAGAGAGAGAGTGGCTGGTGAGATAGAGAGAGATAGAGGCTTGGGGAAAGAGAGTGGCTGGGGAGAGAGAGAGTTGCTGGGGAGAGAGAGAAAGACGGGGGGTGGTGGAGAGAGAGAGAGAGGCTGGGCGGACAGAGAGAGAGAGAGGTTGGGGGGACAGAGAGAGAGAGTGGCTGGGGGGGAAAGAGAGAGAGAGAGGCTGGGGGGGAAGAGAGAGAGAGACTGGGGGGGGAGAGAGAGAGAGAGAGAGAGAGAGAGAGAGAGGCTGGGGGGAGAGAGAGAGAGAGAGAGAGAGGGGCTGGGGGGAGAGAGAGAGAGAGGGGCTGGGGGGAGAGAGAGAGAGAGAGAGAGAGGCTGGGGGGAGAGAGAGAGAGAGAGAGAGAGGGGCTGGGGGGAGAGAGAGAGAGAGAGAGAGAGGGGCTGGGGGGAGAGAGAGAGAGAGAGAGAGAGAGAGAGGCTGGGGGGAGAGAGAGAGAGAGAGAGAGTGTGGCTGGGAGAGAGAGAGAGAGGCTGTGGGAGAGAGAGAGAGAGAGAGAGAGGGGCTGGCGTGGGGGGGGGGGGAGGGTTGGGGGAGAGAGAGAGAGAGAGAGAGAGAGAGAGAGAGAGAGAGAGAGAGAGACGGGGTGGGGAGAGAGGGAACTCAGAGAAAACGGATCACGTTATTCCAACCCCCCCAGAAAGGGACATCGTTGGAGTGGATGATAGCCAGAAGTCACAATACTGTCACTATTCACTTCATACCCAATAAACCTGTTAACAATCCGTACACAATGTCCCATCTATGGTATTTGGGGGAGGGGGGGGGATGAAGGATGCACTTGCGCTGGGGCAAGGCACTTCGGCTGGGGGAGGCATGTACTTGGACTGGAGTAAGGCACTTCAGTTGGGGGAAGGATATACTTGGACTGGGGTAAGGCACTTTGGCTGGCCCTTGCTGTCTTCTGGGGAGCTCTGTCCTCTGTCACTTCAGGAAGTCAAAGTGGATCGAGTTACAATTTGCAAAGTCAGTGAGACCGTGAGATGGGCGGTTCCAGTTACACATTCCTGTGAAACTTCAGGGTGTGGCTTATCCTCCAAGGGGACCAATCCAAAACAAAATGTTGAGCATGTGGGCCATTTTGGCAGTACAAATAAAAGCGTCCTTAAAAAAATACACTTGTTTACTTGGTGTTAAACCCATTAACTTCCAATCTGAGGTCAATTTATTTTTTAATGCTTGCAGTGCAGAGCAGATAGCACACATCAGAAAATCAGAGGCCTGTGAATTGGGCATCATGTGTAGCTCAGCACTGGGACTGCCACAGAGGAATTTTTACCTCAGAGTCTCAGGAGTGAGCATACTTGCCTCTTTTACCTGGTCTCCTGCCTCCTTCTTTCAGTCCTTTTAATGGGATCAGTTCCAACGAAGTGTCGAACCCAGAAACGTTAGCCTGTCTCTTATCTTAGAATGCTGGTGCCTGCTGTACATTTCCAGCACTTTTCCGTTATTTACTTCAGATTTTAAGCCCTCTCAGTTTTTTCTCATTAGCTCTCAACTCATAACGCGGTCTCAAAACAAACCCATAATCTTAAAAGGCCACCTTTCATAGAATCATAGGAAGAAAAGAAAGACTGACATGTATATAGCGCCTTTCACGACCACCGGATGTCTCCAAAGCGCTTTACAGCCAATGAAGTACTTTTCTGGAGTGCAGTCACTGGGAAACGCGGCAGCCAATAGAATCATTGAATGCTTACAGCACGGAAGGCGGCCATTCGGCCCATCGAGCCCGTGTCGACTCGACTTTAAAGAAACTCCTGCGATGAAACAGTCCGGGAACAGATCCAATGAACCTTTTTACATCAATGCACAAATATAATCATTCTTGATTCGTCTTGAATCTCTTCAGACACTCAGAATATTCTATAGTTCTGAGTTGTTTTATCCAGTGCAAATGGGAACAGTACAGGTTTGAAGCTCTGTTATGAACTGTAAAAAAAATAGCCCCCGTTCCCAATTATCGGACCAGGCTGGGGCTACCACCATCCCCTCCCCACTCCAAGTGAACAGTAGAATTTTGGGTTAGTAGAAACGCATTCGCCCATCCACCTTGTTCTCTGAATCAGCTTCTTTCCCTTGACCTATATTTACCCTAACCAAGGATGCTGCATTAATAATCCTGTCCTCCAGTCCTCCTAGCCCTCCCGACATCCCCATTATCAATTCTCTCTATTTATGTTAACACTTGGACGAAACTTGATCTCTATCTTATCCTCCCGCCCTCCCTAATGATAACATATTTATCTCCCTCAGCCTCTCCACTTATCTCAAATAAACTAAAACTGGCAGTCACCTCGGAGCCCTTTTCATTGTCTCCACATCGTTTTCGAAGTCTGGCAACCTTAGCTGGACACAGCACTCAGTGTGAGGTCTCGCTAATGACTCATAGTGTCAGTAACACTTCCATGTGTTTCCATTCTATTGATTTACTTCTATATACTCCCATCCAACACTTTGGAGCTGCTGCCAAACACTTTCAAAGGTCAGCTTTCTTGGCCAGAGCTGTTTCCTGATGCACCTTACTAGTTATGCCCTTCACTCTGCAATCTTGTTTTCTATTTTAAGTAGAAATGAGCGTTACTTCGTAATTCTCAACTTATGTGTAATACGTCTCTACATTTTCGACTTCTCTGCCGATCGCTCCGAATGTTAACACTTGTCATGTGAACATCCTGCTTCTCCGCAAATGTGTTACTTTCAACGTTAGACATTCTCCTGCTAATACTTCAATCTGACATAAATATTGCGACTAGCAAACGTCCCACAGCTGATCCCTGACCGACCCACATGGTCACAGCTGTCCAGTTAGATCCATCGCCGTTTTGCTTCCCATTTGACAAATTGATTTTGCAACATATAACATCTGTCTGTACCGATTCCCAAGGGCTTATGTGTTCGTGAAAAGTCACACGTGAGGTACCTTATCAAATGATTTCTGAAAATCTGGCTATTTCGAGGGTAACTTCAACCTAACCCGCTTGGCGGAAAACTGATGCGATTGAATCTCTTACACTGCGCCTGATTATACTCTTCATTGAAGTCAATACAAGACTTGCATTTATATAGCGCCTTTCACGACCACTGGACGTCTCAAAGCGCTTTACAGCCAATTAAGTACTTTTGAAGTGTAGTCACTGTTGTTATGTGAGAAACGCGGCAGCCAATTTGGACACAAGCAAACTCCCACGAACAGCAATGTGATAATGACCAGATAATCTGTTTTTGGTATGTTGTTTATGAGAAGGCATAAAATGGATGGACATCCAATCGCATCAGTTTCCTGCCGGGTGGTTTAGGTTACAATCATCATATCATCATCATCATCATAGGCAATCCCTCGGAATCGAGGAAGACTTGCTTCCACTCTAAAAATGAGTCCTTAGGTGGATGAACAGTCCAATACGAGAGCCACAGTCCCTGTCACAGGTGGGACAGATAGTCATTGAGGGGAAGGGAGGGTGGGACAGGTTTGCCGCACGCTCTTTCCGCTGCCTGCGCTTGATTTCTGCATGCTCTCAATGAAACATAGAAATTAGGTGCAGGAGTAGACCGTTCGGCCCTTCGAGCCTGCACCACCATTCAATAAGATCATGGCTGATCATTCAACCTCAGTACCCCTTTCCTGCTTTCTCTCCATACCCCTTGATCCCTTTGGCTGTAAGGGCCATATCTAACTCCCTTTTGAATATATCTAACGAACTGGCCTCAACAACTTTCTGCAGTAGAGAATTCCACAGATTAACCACTCTCTGAGTGAAGAAGTTTCTCCTCATCTCGGTCCTAAATGGCTTACCCTTTATTTTTAGACTGTGACCCCTGGTTCTGGAACTCCCCAGCAACGGGAACATTCTTCCCGTCTCTAACCTGTCTAATCCTGTCAAAATTTTATATGTTTCCATGAGATCCCCTCTCATTCTTCCAAACTCCAGTGGATACAAGCCCAGTTGATCCAGTCTCTCCTCATATGTCAGTCCTGCCATCCAGGGAATCAGTCTGGTGAACCTTTGCTGCACTCCCTCAATAGCAAGGATGTCCTTCCTCAGATTAGGGGACCAAAACTGAACACAATATTCCAGGTATGGCCTCACCAAGACTCTATACAACTGCAGTAAGACCTCCCTGCTCGTATACTCAAATCCTCTAGCTATGAAGGCCAACATGTCATTTGCCTTCACCGCCTCCTGTACCTGCATGCTAAACTTCAATGACTGATGTACCATCACACCCAGGTCTTATTGCACCTCCCCTTTTCCTAATCCGTCATCATTCAGATAATATTCTGTCTTCCTGCTTTTGCCATCAAAGTGGATAATCTCACATTTATCCACATTATACTGCATCTGCCATGCATTTGCCCACTCACCTAACCTGTCCAAGTCACCCTGCAGTCTCTTAGCATCCCCCTCACAGCTCACACCACCACCCAGCTTAGTGTCATCTGCAAACTTGGAGATATTACATTCAATTCCTTCATCTAAATCATTGATGTATATTGTAAATAGCTGGGGTCCCAGCACTGAACCCTGCGGCACCCTACTGATCACTGCCTGCCATTCTGAAAAGGACCCATTTATTCCTATTCTCTGCTTCCTGTCTACCAACCAGTTCTCTATCCACGTCAATACATTACCCCCAATACCATGTGCTTTAATTTTGCACACTCGGCAATGAGACTCAAGATGCTCAGCGCCCTCCCGGATACACTTCCTCCACTTAGGGCGGTCTTTGGCCAGGGACTCCCAGGTGTCGGTGGGGATGTTGCATTTTATCAGGGATGCTTTGAGCCTTCTCCTGTGGCTGAGGAGCTCCTCCCGAAGTCACAGTGCGGATTTCGGCCCTTACGGGGCACAACGGACATGGTTTTTACAGCGCGACAGCTGCAGGAAAAATGCAGGGAACAGCTCCAGCCCTTATACATGGACTTCTTCGATCTTACTAAGGCCTTTGACACCGTCAACCGCGAGGGTCTATGGAGTATCTTCCTCCGTTTCGGATGCCCCCTAACGTTTGGTTACAATGACACCTCCCCAACAGACACAATATCTGCGCGGTTACCCTCTGATAGAGAATTCAAGCTCTGCAGCCTGGCTGCAGTTTTGAGAAAACACAGACCACATTGCATTAAGTCATCAATCAACTTGACATTTTAGGACCTTGGGTAGCGAGCCAATTAAAGGTTACCATGCTATCAATTGAGCCAATAAGGACAAAGAAGGCGAGTTCTTTTCTGTAAATTGAACTAGGTATAAAACCAGCCATTTTGGCCATGTGGTCTCAGAAGGAAAAAGGGCTGGCTTAAAACCAAGAGCTTGTTGCTGCTGCCAGAATAAAGTTACATTAAAACTACAATCGGAGTTTGTATTTCATTGGAAATTAAGAGATCTAACAATTTTGGCGTCATGAACAGGATCGCTGAGGGAAGAAACTGAATTTTGAACATCGGACCTACATACTGAGGTAAGGACTCCTCTTTATAAAAGTCCTCAGTCAAAAGTCTAAATTCGCCTCTCCTTCTACGCGATTCTGAAAACCTCCGGTTTGCGAACCCTCCGGTTGGTAGTCGGCTCAAGGTCCCATAGATGTCTAACTTCGGCGGTGTGTTAGTTAATTAATCACTGACCCACTGATCGGCTGGAAAGCCTATGATGCGAGACCCCAGTAAAGAAATCAGTATTATGGCAGCAAGAGATAAGAGCAAAGAATTGCCTACAACTGTAAAAGGTGGGCAGGCACAACCTGAGGTTTCGATAGATGAAATCCTCCAACAGTTGAAAGAATACATAGAACAACAATTTGACTTATCTAAAATCTATATTAAGATTGAACAAAAGTACGGAACCTCCAAAGGACAATGGTCCTTGGACGAGATTAAAAGGGTCTGGGGAAAAACAACCCGTATGAAAAATGAAGAGCGAACTAGATGGTCCCTAGCCGTTATAGGACAGATCCGAAAGCGGAATGAAATTATAATGCGTTCCCAACATGATCGAGAACTGACCAGTACAAAGGACCAATTGCAAGCTGTTTGTGCACAGCTACGACAGAAAAGACTTGAACTTGAAAAGTCGGAAGCGGAAGTTAAAGATCTTAAAGGTGAAATTAAAGAATGGAAAAAATCATTAGGTCAAGAGATAGTAATAGGAAAAGGAAAATTTATCGGTCAATTCCAAGGGCACCCATGTTTGGATAAATTAAAAGCGCACACCCGAGGACACGACCGAGGAATAGATACGGATTCTGAATCCTCTGACGATACAGGGTCGGAGGATGAAGAATTAGGGGCGTGCTTTGCCCCGTTTAAAAAAAGACGAGTTGTAGTCAAATCAGAAGAGACTGCGGATGAGGGCGGAACCAAAAAGACGAGGAAAAGGGTGCATGCAGAATATTTAGTTCATGATCCGGCAGACCCAGAGAAAATTGATAAATGGTTCAAGGAATTGCCCAATCCAAAGAAAGGGGGAGTAAAAACGTGGGACCAATTGGACCGCTTAAGAAATATATATCAACTTCATCCCTGGGACGGAGTGCAAATTTTGACCATAATGGTGCCAAAAACATAGGGAAGAAAATTGCACGACAAGGTAGAAGAAGCTTTGGGGCAGGATGAGCAAGAATTAAACGCAGGATGGGAGGCGATTAAACACTGGCTGCAAGCCTTCAGTCCAGTTAAGACAGACTGGGGAAAAATTGCAGCCTGCCAATAGAAAGGAACAGAGGAGGTCCTGGAGTATGACGAGTGGTTTAAATGCACGTGGCTAGAACATTCGGGTATGAATAATACGGATGAGGAAATGGATGAACAAGTGTTTGGACTCCTGAAAGCAGCTTTCATGGCAGGTCTAAAGCCAGAACTGTCCAAAATGCTTAAGGTAGTGTTACCGGACTGGGAAGGTAGAGGAACTACCTTTGCAGCATTGGTGGATTGATGTAACCAATTAGACAGGGATATGGGAACTAAAATCTGAGCTGTACAGGCTATGGGATGGAAATCCCAGGATTCCGATAAACAGTCATCAGGAAAATTACCCGGAAAATGTCATTATTGTGGGAAAGAAGGTCACTGGGCCTAGACGTGCAGGGCAAAACAGCAAGGTCATGGGCGGGGAAGAGGATGCAGCCAGGGATACAATTCAGCCAACAAACCAGGCTTGTCACAAGATAATGACCTTATAGAAGCATTTAAGCAACTGACAATACAACAACAGAAGGAGTTACTTGGGATAGCAAAAAGTGATTAGAGCCCACCCTGGCCCCCCTCCTCACACTAATACAACAGAGGGGAGATGGGCTATATATAACTGTGAGGGTGGGCGATAAGGATGTGGACTGTCTTTTAGACACAGGGGCGGAATTAACATGCTTATCCCTATAATATGGAGACTTTTTGCCGTTGGATGGTAGGGCACGTACAGCCTATGGAGTTGGGGGCCATAAAATGGAAATTAAAAGGACAACACCGGTACTTATAGGGCTGGGTCCACATGAACTAACCACGCCGGTCTGGATAGGCCCAGCAGATCAACCCCTTTTAGGAATGGACGTTCTAATCCAAGTAGATTCATCGTTGCATTTCGAGGATGGTAGGGTGACATGGTCAATTAGAACTTTGAAGAAAGAAGAATTGAAGGAACACCCGATATGGGCTAAAGATAAGAACGATTGTGGCCTACTCCAGATGGAGCCTGCGTCATTTACCGGGACCAAGCCTCCATGCACTAAGCAGTATCCCATCAGTCCAACTGCCATCGCGGGAATCTTAACAGTTATTCAGCAATTGGAGAAACAAGGGGTGCTTATTAAAACGCATAGCTCCTCCAATAGCCCCGTGTGGCCGGTACAGAAATCTAATGAGACTTGGCGTTTGACTGTCGATTATAGGAAAGCTAACCAGTGTATTGATCAAAAAGCTCCTTTGGTCGCAGATCCCTCCACCATTTTTAATGCCCTCAAACCAGAACATAAATATTTTTCGGTTATAGATATGGCCAACGGATTTTGGTCGGTGCCTCTGGCACCGGAGGTTCGACTATGGTTTGCTTTCATGGTCCAAGGACAACAGTATACTTGGACCCGGTTACCGCAGGGTTTCCACAACAGCCCTACGGTATTCCACATGGCTTCACAAAGCCATTTGCGAGAATTACCTCCCCTGTCATCCACAGTCATCCAATATGTAGACGATATCCTGCTAGCTTCAAACACGGAAGAACAGCATGAACAAGATTTACGAGCTTTGCTGGACCACCTTCGGCTGAAAGGACATAAAGCCAGCATCGACAAAGCACAAATATCCCAAGAAGAGGTTGTATACCTGGGACAAAAGATTTCACAAGGAAAGAGAGAACTTACCCAGGATAGAACTGCAGCCATTCGGGCTGCTAAAAAACCCACCACTATTCAGGAACTAAGGTCTTTTTTGGGATTGTGTAACTTTAACAGAAATTGGATTGACTCCTTCACACAGCTTGCTCAGCCATTGAATGATATTTTAAAGGGGAAATGTGTCTCTAAAGAAGCCATCACCCTCACTAAGGAACAGCAAAAGGCCTTCCTGAGTTTGAAAAAGGCTTTGTGTTCGGCACCGGCTCTGGGAATCCCCGACAGTGGTAAGCTATTTACCCTGTTTGTCCATGAGAAAGAAGGATATATGACAGCTATACTGACACAAGAACATGGGGATCGGCAAAGACCTATTGGCTATTATTCGGCAAAACTGGATGCGGTAGCACTCGGATGGGGAAATTGCCTCAGGGCCATAGAAGCTACATGTCGAGCGGTAAGGACCACTGCGGGTCTAGTCCTCGACCAAAAGCTGATTGTCAAGTGTCCCCACACCGTACACGCTTTGCTATCTATGAATAGAATGTCTCAGGTGGCGGCAGCTAGATGGACCCGCTGGACAGCAGTTTTGGAAGCTCCTAATCTCCATATCGTCCAGGCCAGCCCGGTTAATCCCGCAACTATGCTCCCGATGTCAGAATCAAGGGAGCAAGAGGGGGGAGAATATGAAGAGCATGACTGCGTGGAGATTTTAAAAGAAACAGAAGAAGCAACCTTAGCAGCAGAGGAGCCTCTGCATAACCCAGACCTCATCCTGTTTACAGATGGTTCCTCCTTTGTTGACAATGGTACCAGAAAAGCAGGATGGGCAGTTACAACCTTATATGAGGTAGTGGCAAAAGGATGTTTACCCTCAGGAACGTCAGCACAACAGGCCGAGTTATGGGCCCTGTCAGAAGCATGAAGAATAACAGCTAATGTCTACACAGATTCGCGTTATGCTTTTGGAGTCGCTCATGACTTTGGTCTGTTATGGCGGAAAAGGGGATTCCTCGCTGCTGCTGGTACACCTATCCGAAATGGAAAAGAAGTCCGAGACTTACTAGAGGCCACACAATTACCTCAGGAAATGTCCATCCTGAAGTGTAAGGCCCATACCAAGGAAAATACCACAGAAGCACAGGGAAATGCCCTAGCCGACAAGGCAGCTAAAGATGCCGCCTCACAGGGCGTTCCCCCAGAAGAACCAACACAGGTGTGCAGATTGAAAGCACTCAGGACTCTGACACGAGACCTTCAAACAATGCAAGGCGAGTGCTCCCGAGAGGAAAAATGGACATGGATTGAGGCAGGAATTAAGCTATGTGAAGATGGTATCTGGAGACAAAGAGTTACCAACAAGCCAGTCGCGCCACAAGCGCTTATGCCTTTTTTAGCCCAACAGATCCACTCGTGGGAACACTTGGCCTCACAACAGATGACGGCACGGTTCCAGAAAAGCTGGTGGGGTCGAGGATTTAAAAAACATGCCCAGCTGGTCTGCCAGAAAAATAATTCTGGCCCCATCACGGTAATGCCCCAACTGAGGCCCCCTGCCCCTGTCGGACCATTCCAGCATCTGCAGGTTGATTATATATCTCTTC
The DNA here is from genome assembly GCF_044704955.1 of Pristiophorus japonicus. Lineage (NCBI taxonomy): Eukaryota > Metazoa > Chordata > Chondrichthyes > Pristiophoridae > Pristiophorus > Pristiophorus japonicus. Next base: position 20,029,675 of record NC_091993.1, read on the forward strand.
CTTCATGCCAAGGATACACTAACATTCTTGTCATGGTCGACAGATTCTCTAGATGGGTAGAAGCTGTCCCAACTAAAAGAGCCACAGTCAATCACACTGCAAAGGTCTTGTGTAAGGATTACATTCCCTGATGGGGAGTCCCGAGTAACATTGACTCAGATCAGGGAACACACTTCACAGGTGCTGTCTGCCAAGAAGTCTGTAGGTTACTGAACATTACGTAGGATTTACACTGTCCTTATCATCCACAATCATCAGGACAAGTAGAGCGAATGAATCGAACTCTGAAACAACAGCTTGCCAAATATCACCAAGAAGGAACACCATGGCCCCAGGCACTACCAATACTGCTATGTAGCATTAGGGCAACCCCAAACAGAACTACAGGTCTAAGCCCATTTGAAATTATAACAGGAAGACCCATGTCGCTGCCAGGAACTATCGATTTACGGAAAGCTGATGTTCACTTAATGAGTGACACTTTGTAATCATACTGTCAGAACCTAACCAATGCTATTAGTTCTGTTTCCCGACAGGTATCGGCAACTTGGGGTAATCCACCCAAAGGAGAACACGACATCATCCCAGGAGTCTGGGTGTATGTGAAAAAGTTGCATAAAGAACTTTTGGGTGCCAAGTGGGAGGGACCTTATCAAGTGTTATTGACCACCCAGGCAGCTGTTAAAGTCCAAGGAAAGAAAGCCTGGATCCACGCTTCACACGTTAAATGAACACCCGTAACTGAAGCTGAAATCTAATAAGGACAATTACTTTTTGCCAAAATGTATAAATTTACTGTATTACTGACTGTAGGTATTCTAGGCATTTGCCTACTTCTTACTAGCCGACCCTCTGCACCAAAGGGAAATAGTAGGGTAGCAAGGGAATTACATGTAAATACCTTTTTATATCTGTCATACATTTATGCCAAACAAGGTAACATTTCTAGTTGTTGAGTGTGTGCGCATATTCCTATTCACTCAAAGGGAGGGATTCCCTTGAGGCCAGTTCCCTTGAATATCTTGGAAATGTCTGAGTGGATAATTAATCAAAACAAAACAGGCAATGCGTTTCAGGATACGGAAAACTGAGCATGTAAATGGAAGTCAGCAGGTTACAATCTGACTACCTTTCAAGGGGGATACCAACCGTGCTACAATATTTCCAAACGGCCCCCATTTTTTGTTATCACTAATACAACGGGAATAGGAAGACCGGGGGAATCAGTCTGTCTGATTAGAAACATCAAAGGAGGCCAAAATATGGGGTAAAGTAACTGCTCCCGGAATTATAATGTAATCAAGCCATGGAACCGTCCAAACTGGGCCGATGTGGGAATTCTTAACGTAACGGGGATTCTGAATAAAACAGATGGAAAAGCCTGGACAGGCCCCGGAGTGTTGCTGACAAAGAAACAGCTAGCATTCATTGCCTTTAATGGCACCTATTGGGTGTGTGGCCACAAGGCCTACCCTTGGCTGCCCCAGAATTGGACGGGATCCTGCTATTTAGCCTACATTGTGCCATATATGTATCATATAGAGTCACTGTCGGAACATTTACACCGTCCTAAGAGAGCTATCACAGAAACAGGGAGGTTCTTTGCCATTCTGATCCCCAGGTATGGCACCACCAGACTGGCAAGGGAATCCATTAACATGGCATCTGTTGTGGAACGGGTAGCCAATGATACCTCAGAGGCCCTAGTTAAAATCAATGCAGAAATGGTAGCAATCAGCACAGTAGCCCTACAGAATAGACTGGCCCTTGATTACATCCTGGCTGAAAAGGGAGGTACTTGCGCCCTACTCGGAACTGAGTGTTGCACATATATCCCAGATAGCTCCGAAGAAATTACCCACTTAGCGGAGCATATCCAAAAGGAGGTAGAAAAACTTAAGCAACCCTCATCATTCACTTTGTGGAGCAGAGCCACTGAATGGCTAGGTTCAATAGGAACTTCATTGGTGGAAGGTTTAATTCAATTCGTCGTAATTATTTTACTTTTATATTGTTCGTTTATGTTGATTAAATGTTGTTGCAACCAGGCGGCTGTAGCTGCTGTCCCGCAGGTGAGACACCTTGCAGGTCCCAGCAGACCGTCTGTACGTGGCACAGGGGTATGTTATGCTTAAGGGAAGGTTGTTTACTGGTTGAATTAAGATATTGATTTGTATTAAATTGGAATAAGGTTAATTAACCAACTAAAACCAGACTTCCATTGTGGCCAGGATGGAATTCGGGTTGGTGTAAATTTGTGTGGAAGCTACTAGTTCAGACATGTGGTGAAACACATCAACAAATTTTGGAAGGAAACTCTATTAACATGTATGAATTTATTTTGTAGAATGTTTAACCAGTGATACCTGATGTTTTATGATTCAGTTTGTGAAAGAATAAAAGGGGGGATTGAAAGAGAATTCAAGCTCTGCAGCCTGGCTGCAGTTTTGAGAAAACACAGACCACATTAAGTTATCAATCAACTTGACATTTTAGGACCTTGGGTAACGAGCCAATTAAAGGTTAACAGACTATCAATTGAGCCAATAAGGTCAAAGAAGGCGAGTTATTTTCTGTAAATTGAACCAGGTATAAAAATAGCCATTTTGGCCATGTGGTCTCAGAAGGACAAAGGCCTGGCTTAAAGCCAAGAGCTTGTTGCTGCTGCCAGAATAAAGTTACATTAAAACTACAATCGGAGTTCGTATTTCATTGGAAATTAAGAGATCTAACACCCTCGGCAACCATTTCTGCTTCAGCCTCAAAGATTTCCTGTCTGGTGCTTGGACACGAGCTGTCTGTCGCTTTGAAATGATTCACTTTATTTTGACTTGCTTCTTTAATAGTCGACTCCAATATTTTCCAGCTGTCATCGTCAAGTTAATGGGATTCTCGAGCTGCTGACAAAACTGGAAAACCTTGAATTATTTTCCAGTTTTCTGGTACCTGAGTTATAACAGAGCCACCATGGCTTATTCTGATTCCAGCCTCGTCTTTTTATATGTCTTTCATAAGCCTCGAGCTAGGTATGTGATGGTAAAAAAGATTCAACCTTGGGTTGGTGGAGCCTGTGGTACAAACTGCTGGAGAAAGGTGGTGGTTCAGGGCCAATTGACACTTTTAAAAGGAGCTGGATTGGTATCTGCTGAGAAGGGGGATTGAGCAGTTTAGAGATATTTAATAGTGCTGCTTTTTTTTTTGAAGGTAGAGTGAAGAAGCTCAGTGCTCCCTATAGTCATCACCATCAACATCATCATAGGCAGCCCCTTGAAATCGAGGAAGACTTGCTTCCACTCTAAAAGTGAGTTCTCAGGTGACTGTACAGTCCAATACGGGAGTTACAGTCTATCTCAGGCGGGACAGACAGTCGTTGGAGGAAAGGGTGGGTGGGGAGTCTGGTTTGCTGCACGCTCCTTCCGCAGCCTGCGTTTGATTTCTGCATGCTCTCGGAGGCGAGACTCGAGGTGTTCAGCGCCCTCCGGATGCTCTTCCTCCACTAAGGGCGGTCTTTGGCTGGGGATTCCCAGTTGTTAGTGGGGATGTTGCACTTAATCGAGGAGGCTTTGAGGGTGTCCTTGAAACATTTCCTCTGTCCACCTCAGGCTCGCCTGCCATGTAGGAGTTCTGAGTGGAGTGCTTGCTTTGGGAGTCTTGTGTCGTGCATTCGACCAATGTGGCCCAGCCAACGGAGCTGGTTGAGTGTAGTCACTGCTTCAATGCTGTATATATATATATATATATCCCTAAAGTAGAGGATCAACGGCACCTCAATTCCTTCGCACCCCAAGACCCACCAAGACCCAACGGTGCGCCAGAACAGAGACACCTGCGGTCTGAAGCTGCCTCCGAATAAATCGGGTGAACTGCGGGCACCAATCAGCAGCTACTTGCCAGGCATAAGAAATTAGGCTTATGCATGTTCCAAGCCCAGTGTTGAGCCCATCGGCTTGAATTTCTCCAAATCCTGCTTCAGAATATATGCCTGGAATTTTCTTGATGGGTCTTGTTATATATGTAAACCTGTAAATACCTCGTCTAACCACCAGGGGGCTTATCCCCTGGAATCCCAAAATCCCTTGGGAGCACCTGTATATAAGGAGGCCTCACAGGCTGGAGAGGCACTCTGAGATCTGTAATAAAGGACGACAGTCACACCTTACTTTGAGCTTGCAGTATCTAGTCTGACTCTTTATTCAAGACATAGCAGTTCTCCCATTCAGTCAAAAGTACCTTCAGCGGAAGCCCCGTTCTTGTGTCTATCCAGGGTTATTGATCGGGCGAATTCCCCGAGAAAATTCCCAGCCTGATCTCCTCAGTTTTCATTTATGTCCCACTTCATACCCCTTCCCCGCAAATCAGAAATCCATGCGACTCCTTTTTGAATACGTCAGCAGAGGCAGACTCCACTGTACCAGACAGCAGTTAATTGTACAAGTCAGGGAGACAGCGAGGGCAGAAGGAGATGATATGAAAAATCACATCATCCAGGCTTAATTCCATATCATGAATTTATATTGAGTTCCTGCCTTCAAAATAGAACAGCTCTCAACCATTGTTCCCCTCAGCATTCAGAACAGAACAAAGAAAATAGGAGCTGCTGGAGATGTAAATAAGTTTAATATGAGTGATTTTTGTTCTGTAAATCTTGTAAAATCACTGCTACTATTTTTCTCAAACTGCATCATTTACATTCCATCACACATCCCTGAGTTTTGTAGGGCTCAAAGAGCAAATATCTTTCCAGCGAAAAGAAGTAAATACAATTTCCGTCTATTTTTAAGAGTAGGAGAGTTATAAATGTATTATTGGCTTTTTTTATTACCCGTGTTGATAAGGCAACAACAACAACGTGTATTTATATAGTGCCTTTAAAGTAGTAAAACTTTTCACGGGAGTGTTAGCAAACAAAATTTAATACCGAGTCACATAAGGAGATATTAGGGCAGATGGCCAAAAGCTTGGTCAAAGAGGTAGGTTGAAATGAGCAGATAGAGGTAGAGAGGCGGAGAGGTTTAGGGAGGGAGTTCCAGAGCTTGGGGCCTCGGCTGCTGAAGGCACGGCCACCAATGGTGGAGCACATAACTCAGCTTCCTATTAAAATATTTAAATTGCCAACGCACCTTCTGGGAGTGGGTTGACTGTCCGCCTCTTGTCCTGCCTCCGTAAAACCCGGAAGTGGGCGGGTTGGAGGTGGATTGGGATCAGGGTTCAGATTTTTAAAATTTTACACATCTGATCCGATCCCAACCCAGTTATTTTTGTGGGCTCAAATTCCTTTGTAGTGCCCCGACAATTTAGAAGAGCACAGATATCGCGAAGGGTTGTGGGGCTGGAGGAGATTACAGAGATAGGGAAGCACGAGGCCATACAGGGGTGATGGGTGAACAGGACTTGGTGTCAGTTGGAACATGGGCAGCAGAGTCTCGTAAAGCTTCCAATGAGTTAGCAGCCCAGTGATCATCGAATTAAAGAATCTTACAGCTCAGAAGGTGGCCATTTGGCCCCTCGTGCCTGTGATATAGAAAACTGCTCACAAACATTATGAGGCAGTGGGGATTTGCCTATCAGAGATGGAATCAAAATTCATCATACCCTCGCCTTTAACTTACTCTTTTACAGGACCTTAAAACTGGTGAATTCCTCAGCCTCCCCTTTCTCCTACAACCTTCAGGCTTTTAAAAAGCAAACTTGGCATCGCCTAACCATAATTTCCTGGTTTTCCTCATCCTCTCTCCTGCTCTGTGCAGCTTTACTGTTAGCCTGCATTACAGGCCTGCTGGTTCATCTGGGTTTCTCAATCAAAAAAAATATTGGAATAAAATAATACAGACCCCCCACCCCCCTCACCCCTGACAAGATTGTCTGGTTGACAATGAGTTGCTGCTGTAAGCAAGCCACGAGAAAAATTGTAGGAGTGCTATGAAAAAAAATTGGGGGGAATTTTAGTGCACAAAAATGGGTGGGTTACGATCGGGTCAGATGTTAACATTTTTAAATGCTGAACCTTGATCTCAATCGACCTCCGACCCGTCCACTTTCGGGTTTTACGGAGGTAGGACAAGGGGCAAGCAATCAACCCACTTCCTGAAGATGGGTTGACAAATTAAATATTTTAATATGAAGCTAGCAGCCTCTTATTTAACCTGCTTTGCAGGCTTTACGGTGAGCGGCCGGGTTTCCCAGGCCTCGGGAAACCTGCCAGCTGAAGTGAGGAGGATAAAGTGCCTTCACAGTACGGTCTGTGGACCAGGAGCAGCAGGAGTGCTTCCTCCCGGCAAACCAATCACCTCCCCATCAGAGCCCTCCTCCCCCCACACAGAGGCCCCCTGGTGTGGGAAGGCTGTGCATCATCAGCTTGGACATGTCGGGTGACCAATGGCGAGAGTGTGGGGGTGGGGCGGTTGGAGGCAGAAGATCATGTGACAAAATCTCCAGGAATATGTCCATCCAGAGTTGGAATCCCTAATCATAGGCCAATATGAAAAAATAAATGATAATTGGTATGTGGCATTCCAAAAACAATGTTATTGTATCAAAATCAAAGTATTCAGCCCAAGCAATGCAGACAGTGTTCATATAGTGAAGCCAGGCAGACTCACTGGAGTGTTACCATCCCTTTGGATTGTCTTACTGTTTGCTGCCAAAGACTGAAGCCTGCCTACAACTCATCACCCAATCAGACAAGATTTCCTTTCTCACTGTCTGCATTATCCACTCTCCTGGGTCCCAGTGATTCACCATTTACTACAATTAAAGAGTCCTTGTTGACTTGAATTTTATGCTTGTAAATTCAACTAGAAATGTACATCGTTAAAAGATATCAAACTCAGTGCCAGTACAGCCAAGTCATTCATTAAACTGCTTAGTACCCCATGGGATGCATTAACTTAACTGAATGCTTGAATATCTGGAGTGGCGCGACAACATACACAACTAAGTGTTGATTTTGCATCATTTATTCGGTGTTCTTCAGAGGCAAAAAACGTTAAAGCAACCATGTATAGTGTCCTCCAAAGCCTTGTGAGGTTTATCCAGAGAAAGAAAAAACGAGGTTCAATTCTCCAAGCGTTCTGTATAAGTTGATCTGAGCCAGAATGACAGATCACAAGAGGGAGGAAGGGATAAACCGAGCAATTACAGGCCAGTTAGTTTAACCTCGGTGGTGTTTACTGGAATCACTTCTGAGGGACAGTATAAACCTCCATTTAGAAAGACACAGATTCGTCAAGGACAGTCAGCATGGATTTGTTAAGGGAAGGTCGTGTCTGACTAACTTGATTGAGTTCTTTGAGGAGGTAACTATTGTGTCCTTAGATGCTCTAACAATGACTCCATGAGGCAGTGTGTTGTACTTGAACTGTAGTGACCTTAAGAACATAAGAACATAAGAATTAGGAACAGGAATAGGCCATCTAGCCCCTCGAGCCTGCTCCGCCATTCAACAAGATCATGGCTGATCTGGCCGTGTACTCAGCTCCACTTACCCGCCCGCTCCCCGTAACCCTTCATTCCCTTATTGGTTAAAAATCTATCTATCTGTGACTTGAATACATTCAATGAGCTAGCCTCAACTGCTTCCTTGGGCAGAGAATTCCACAGATTCACAATCCTCTGGGAGAAGAAATTCCTTCTCAACTCGGTTTTAAATTGGCTCCCCCATATTTTGAGGCTGTGCCCCCTAGTTCTAGTCTCCCCGACCAGTGGAAACAACCTCTCTGCCTCTATCTTGTCTATCCGTCTCATTATTTTAAATGTTTCGATAAGATCACCCCTCATCCTTCTGAACTCCAACGAGTAAAGACCCGGTCTACTCAATCTATCATCATAAGGTAACCCCCTCATCTCCGGAATCAGCCTAGTGAATCGTCTCTGTAACCCCTCCAAAGCTAGTATATCCTTCCTTAAGTAAGGTGACCAAAACTGCACGCAGTACTCCAGGTACGGCCTCACCAATACCCTCTACAGTTGCAGCAGGACCTCCCTGCTTTTGTACTCCATCCCTCTCGCAATGAAGGCCAACATTCCATTCGCCTTCCTGATTACCTACTGTACCTGCAAACTAACTTTTTGGGATTCATGCACAAGGACCCCCAGGTCCCTCTGCACCGCAGCATGTTGTAATTTCTCCCCATTCAAATAATATTCCCTTTTACTGTTTTTTTTCCAAGGTGGATAACCTCACACTTTCCGACATTGTATTCCATCTGCCAAACCTTAGCCCATTCGCTTAACCTATCTAAATCTCTTTGCAGCCTCTCTGTGTCCTCTACACAACACGCTTTCTCACTAATCTTTGTGTCATCTGCAAATTTTATTACACTACACTCTGTCCCCTCTTCCAGGTCATCTATGTATATTGTAAACAGTTGTGGTCCCAACCCGAAAAGGACCCATTTATCCTGACTCTCTGCTTTCTGTTAGCCAGCCAATTCTCTATCCATGCTAATACATTTCCTCTGACTCCGCGTACCTTTATCTTCTGCAGTAACCTTTTGTGTGGCACCTTATCGAATGCCTTTTGGAAATCTAAATACACCACATCCATCGGTACACCTCTATCCACCATGCTCGTTATATCCTCAAAGAATTCCAGTAAATTAGTTAAACATTATTTCCCCTTCATGAATCCATGTTGCGTCTGCTTGATTGCACTATTCCTATCTAGATGTCCCGCTATTTCTTCCTTAATGATAGTTTCAAGCATTTTCCCCACTGCAGATGTTAAACTAACCGGCCTATAGTTACCTGCCTTTTGTCTGCCTCCTTTTTTAAACAGAGGCGTTACATTAGCTGCTTTCCAATCCGCTGGTACCTCCCCAGAGTCCAGAGAATTTTGGTAGATTATAACGAATGCATCTGCTATAACTTCCGCCATCTCTTTTAATACCCTGGTTTGCATTTCATCAGGACCAGGGGACTTGTCTACCTTGAGTCCCATTAGCCTGTCCAGCACTACCCCACTAGTGATAGTGATTGTCTCAAGGTCCTCCCTTCCCACATTCCTGTGACCAGCAATTTTTGGCATGGTTTTTGTGTCTTCCACTGTGAAAACTGAAGCAAAATAATTGTTTCAGGTCTCAGCCATTTCCACATTTCCCATTATTAAATCCCCCTTCTCATCTTCGAAGGGACCAACATTTACTTCAGTCACTCTTTTCCGTTTTATATATCTGTAAAAGCTTTTACTCTCTGTTTTTATGTTTTGCGCAAGTTTACTTTCGTAATCTATCTTTCCTTTCTTTATTGATTTCTTAATCATTCTTTGCTGTCGTTTAAAATTCTCCCAATCTTCTAGTTTCCCACTAACCTTGGCTACCTTAGTCCTTTATTAGTTAACTCCAGAGTGAGGATCACACCTGGTGGCCTGCCTTTTATACTAGGCAAGGCACACCTGTACAGGTAACCTACAAATCTCCCACTGCTGTGCCCTCTGGTGGCACACCTTGATATGGTACCAACAGTGGCCATGTCAGATACATTACATCACTCCCCCCTGAAACCTCAGTGCAAATAGCCTCTGCATTACTTATGCTTGGGGCTTAGCTCTATATGGGTTCTGTCTGGTAGACCTCTAGCGGGCCGGCTCAATCTTGGGTGGGTAGTTGATGCTGGTGGTTGCTATTTGTGTGTGTGTGTGTTCCTGACCACTCCATTCTCCCCGCCCCTGCCTCCCCCCCTCCCACATGGATATGGCGGGCTCCTGGCATTCATGTACACACAAGTTCAGGTAAGTGGGTTTTGCATGTTTTCTTTTGAGTGTTTCCGTGGTGCGACAAGAGCGTAAGGTGCCTTGTCGATGTAGTGGCCGGTGCGTAAGGACAAGCTTGTTCCAGAGCTGCTGGGTGGTGTCCCTTCAGTCCTGTGGCAGTTCAGTGCCCGGTGCTGGCAATGGGAAGCCGGTTGCCTCGTGTAGCCTGCTCTCGGGGCTGTTGCCTTGGTTCCTAGCATCAGGCAGGTTCACAGATGTCTGTGACCTCCCCCCGACCACCCCCCCCCCGTCCTTTCTTTATGCCCTGGGTCCCAGCTGCTCCCTGAGGAGCTGTCGTCTAGCAGTGCACAGGGAACCGCTGACTCGCTGGCCTGAGCGTCGCTTGGTTTGAGATCCAGACTGGTGCTTGTTTCCTCTGGGGGGAACAGTGGCGGGTGACCCGACATCTAGGGGTATGGCCTTAGTGCAGTCTGCTCCTTCAGGCTCGTGGCAGTTGGTGCCATCGATTGCCTGAGAGATGGAGCCGACCCAGGGCATGGTATCACCACCGGTGCCTTTGCCCTGCTGAGGTCGCTTGCTTCGCAGCTCGTGTGTGTTGGCTGCTTGTGGGCACACTTCGTGGTGCATAACTCTGGTCCCAGGGACGCAGGCTACTGCATTGGGTAGCTTGCTGGACCTGTGTGCACCCGTTGGGTGTCTGCCCACATCATTGGCTGCGTGTGGTGGGAATCCTGCATCGCACAGTGTTTCCTGACTTATGACGGACACTCTAAGGGTCCGATCGTGATCGCGCGACTTATCCTCGCTGGTTGCATGTATACAATTCTGATTATCAGTTATACATTTTACATGGTCAGTTACACATTTTACATAATCCGTTGCACCTTTAGTCTCTAACTTACAATTCTTGATACATTGCTTAATTGTGTGGAACTGTCCCTTTAATTGTAGTGGGTTGCCGGCCTCCTTTAAGAGAGCCTTGCTTGCTTTACCCCAATCCGCTTCTCCGTTTGGTGCCGCGTGTTGCTCCATCAGCGCTGCACCTCGTGGTCTGGTTGCCTCCATCTTTGTCTTCAGCACGTCGCCTCGTGGTGTGGGCGCCATCTTTTCTTCGTCCACGATATCGACTGTGGCGATCCTCTTCTCCCCGGGTTCTGTTTCCGCAGTTGGGAAGTTGCTACTGGATCCGATTTTCTCGCTCCCGAGTCCTACCACCGGAGCCTGGAAGGTGCGTTCAGGTCGTCTCAGCTGGATCATCTCCATGCAGTCGTGCTGAGCGGTCTGTGTCTCGGGTGCCGTGCTGGTCTGCTCTCCAGTGCCGGGTCCACCCTCAGGTTAGGGCTTGCTTTGCCTCTGAGCGCAGAGGGCTTCGATCGCTGGAGGGGTGAAATCCTCCCACTTCCACTGGATCTTCCCCATCCACCTTCTGCCGAGCAGTGTTGGTCCTTCACCTGCAACAATCCACAGAGGGAACTTATGCACCGCGCCATCATGGAGTACCTTTACATTCACAATACCAACGACTGGGGTGATTTCATTGGTGTAGGTGCGCAGTTTTGTCTGAACTGGGGCCAACTCGGGTCGTTCAGCTGGATTGTCCCATAGCCTCTCAAAGGCTTCTTGATTCATCACTGACTGGCTCGCCCCCATGTCCACTTCCATGAAGACTGGACTTCCTGCTATCTCGACTTCCATCTTCAGCAGGGAGCACTCGTTGGTGCAGTTAAACATGCTATGTACCTCCCTGTGGGACTGGGCTGCCTCTCTGTCTAACAATTCATAATCCACGCTGGATTCATGGCCATCTGTGGACTCCTCATAGACACAGTGAGTCCTATTTCTCTTACACATTTGCTGGAGGTGGCCCTTTGTGCCACAGCCTTTACAAACATAGTCTTTAAAACGCACTGGTGAGGCCTATGATTCCCTCCGCAATGCCAGCATGGTGCTACTCGATCAGCCCCCCTCGGCGGACTCTGAGTTAAGGGACTCGTGGGTCTGTTCTCTCTTCCCTGAGATGAATCGCGCTCTACAGTCCAGCTCCTGAACAGTGCCACTCTGTGCACAGTACCTGCCGGGTTTGAGTCCTGAGGGTGAGACATCTGCCTAGAGCCGCAGGTCAAGGTCATGAATGCCTGGCTCACAGAGATGGCCTTCTGCAGTGTGACTATGGTATCCGCTGACAATAGCTTGTGAAGACGGACCTCATGGCCAATTCCAATGACAAAAATGTCCCACAGCGCTTCATTAAGGTGGGTGCCGAACTCACACGGTGCCGCCAGCCTCCTGAGGTCTGCGGCATACTTCGCGACTTCCTGGCCTTCGGGCCGTCGGTGGGTATAGAGCCGGTGTCTGGCGGTTAGGATGCTCTCCTTGGGCTTAAGTTGCTCCTGGATCAGAGTTACAAGCTCCTTGTATGACTTGGTCGTTGTCTTCGCTGGTGCCAGCAAGTCCCTGACGAGGCCATAGACGTTGGGCCCACAACTGGTTAGCAGGATAGCGCAGCGCTTATCAGCCAGTGTGGCCTGGTCATCTCCTGCCAGGTCATTTGCCTTGAAAAAGTGTTCTAGCCTCTCCACAAAGGCGTCCCAATCATCACCATCGGCGAACTGCTGTAACATACCAAGGGTAGCCATTTCCACATGAAAGTTTGTATTCTCATCATCAGTTGTTGTGTCCTTAGATGCTCTAACAATTACTCCACGATGCAGTGTGTCGTTCTTGAACTGTAGTGACCTTAGTCCTTTATTAGTTAACTCCAGAGTGAGGATCACACCTGGTGGCCTGCCTTTTATTCTAGGCCAGGCACATCTGTACAGGTAACCTACAAGTCTCCCACTGCTGTGCCCTCTGGTGGCACACCTTGATATGGTACCAACAGTGCCCATGTAAGATACATGACAATAACAAGGAGGGTTGATGATGGCAGTGCGTTTGATGTACTTGACATGGATTTTAGCAAGGCTTTTGACAAGGTTCCACATGGCAGGCTGATCAAAAAGGTAAAAGCCCATGGGATCCAAGGGAGAGTGGCAAATTGTATCCAAAGTTGGCTCAGTTGCAGGAAGCAAAGGGTAATGGTTGAGGGAAGCTTGTGTGACTGGAAAGCTGTTTCCAGTCGAGTTCCACAAGGCTCAGTACTCGGTCCCTTACTTTTTGTTGTATATATTAATGATTCAGACTTAAATGTAGGGGGTATGATAAAGACATTTGCAGATGATAAAAAATTGACCATGTGGTTGACAGTGAGGAAGAAATCTTTAGACTGCAGGAAGATATCGATGAACTGGTCAGTTGGGCAGAAAAGTGGCAAATGGAAATCAATCCGGAAAAGTGTCAGGTAATGCATTTGAGGAGGGGCAACAAGGCAAGGAAATTCACAATAAATGGGACGATACGGAGCATTGTGGAGGAACAGAGGGACCATCATCATCATCATAGGCATTCACTCAAAATCGAGGAAGACTTACTTCCCTCTAAAGTTCTCAGATGACTGTACAGTCCAATACGGGAATTACAGTCTCTGTCACGGGTGGGACAGACAGTGGCTGAAGGAAGGGGTGGGTGGGGAATCTGGTTTGCCGCACGCTCCTTCCGCTGTCTGCGCTTGGTTTCTGCATGCTCTCGGCAACGAGACTCAAGGTGCTCAATGCCCTCCTGGATGCTCTTCCTCCACTTAGGGCGGTCTTGGGCCAGGGACTCCCAGGTGCAGGGGGGAATGTTGCATTTTATCAAGGAGGCTTTGAGGGTGTCCTTGAAATGTTTCCTCTACCCACCTGGGGCTCGCTTGCCGTGTAGGAGTTCCGAGTAGAGCGCTTGCTTTGGGAGTCCTTCGAGTATATTTCCACAGATCCTTAAAGGTAGCAGGCCACGTCGATAAGGTAGTTAAAAAGGCGCACGGAATGCTTTCCTTTAATTAGCTGAGGAAATGACTATCAGAGCAGGGAAGTTATGTTAGAACGGCATACAACACTAGTTAGGCCACAGCTTGAGTACTGCGTGCAGTTCTGGTCACCACATTACAGGAAGGATGTGATTGCACTAGAAAGGGTACAGAGGAGATTTACGAGGATGTTGCCAGGACTGGAAAACTTGGATAGGCTAGGGTTGTTTTCCTTGGAACAGAGGAGGATGAAGGGAGATTTAATTGGTGTATAAAATTAGGAGGGGCCTAGATAGAGTGGATAGGAAGGACCTATTTCCCTTAGCAGAGGGGTCAATAAACAAGGGACATAGATTTAAAGTAGTTGGTAGAAGGATTAGAGGGGAGATGAGGAAACATTTCTACCCCCAGAGGGTGGTGAGGATCTGGAACTCACTGCCTGAAAGGGTGGGAGAGGCAGAAACCCTCATCACATTTAAAAAGTACTTGGATGTGCACTTAAAGAGCCGTAACCTACAGCGCTACGGACCTAGTGCTGGAAGGTGGGATTAGGCTGGGTAGCCCTTTATCGACCAGCATGGACACGATGGGCCAAATGGCCTCTTTTTGTGTCGTAATTTTTCTATGATCAGCCTGTAGGTTCAGATGAAGATGGTCTTTTTAAAAAAAAAAGATTTTGTTCCTGTGATGTGGAGGTTATTGGCAAGTCCGGCATTTATTGGTCATCCCTAACTGCCCTTGAGAAGATGGTGGTGAACCGCCTTCTTGAACCGCTGCAATCCCGTGTGGTGAAGATACTTCCACAGCAGCGGTTTGGTGCAACTTTGGGCCATTTCAGAGGTCTGTGAAGAGTGCCACATTGCTGTGGTTCTGAAGTCACATATAGGCCAGACCAGGTAAGGACAGCAGATTTCCTTCCCTAAAGGACATTAGTGAACCAGATGGGTTTTTAACGACAATCATGGTCACCATTACTGATACTTGTTTTTTTAAAAATTCCAGATTTATTTAATCAACTGAATTTAAATCCTCAGCTGCCATGGTGGTCTCTCAGCTTATTAGTCCAGGCTCCTGGGTTACTAGACCAGTAACTTAACCTTATTCCACCATACCTGCACTTTTGATCTTATTCTTCCAACTACAATTGTAGATGGTACAGTGGAGTTCAACACTTGGCTAGCGTTCCTGTTACCGATCACTAGCCAGCATCCTTTGCTTGAAATCCGGGTGTGTGGAGGTTGGGGTACGACAGAATTTCAGTTGACTGTATGGCACTCTAGTTGAATCACCTGCCAACACTCTCTAGGATTACATACGAAGAATGGCTACTTGGGCGAGGATGATTGACCTGTTGATCCGAACCCCACAACAAGTCAATACCTTTCGGAGATGGCATGAGGAAGCTGTTAACGATCATTCCCATTGAGTCACAATTACCCCCATTTTGTTTTTTTTCTTCACTAAGATGGGTATTCGTTCTGGTTGCAAAGTTGAATAAGAAGCTATTCCAGCACACAGAGATCGATGAATCTCGCAATATCAAATATTATAGTTGCTGTATCCAACATGGATTTGGAATGAACAAAGGTAGAGAAATTAGGTGCATTTGTGCCTCCTGTTAGCGCCCCCTGGGGGCGACCGGGCATGGTGCTGTTAATGACTACAGGTTGGACCTCCTTTATCCGGCACCACCCCTTGTCCGGCATGATTCTGGTGGCCAGGGCGCATGCGCATGAACGCGGCCAACCTCCACCCCAACTTTGGGGCCGTGCCGACACTTGGCCTGCCGGGGGCCCGCTGACACTTCGGGCCCACGCGGGGCACCGACCACTTCCGCCGCTCCGCCCGCCCCCCTTCCCCGACCTCGGGCCGTCCCCTCCCTCCCCCCCCCCCTCACTCCCCCTCGGGCTGACCTCCCTTTATCTGGAAAAATTCCTTATTCAGCACAGGCCAGGTCCCGAGGGTGCCGGATAAAGAATGGTTCAAGCTACCGCTAAATTCGGTGGTAATTTAATGGCGGCACTAAAGCGTTGCCCCCCGATCTCCTGCACCCAGAGATCATGACATCATCGCCACGCGCATTGCCCCGGCCCTGAAATTGGGTTTCACTGCCTGAAGCAGCGCGGGGCGATAACAGCGACTGCTACAGGGGACGCATACTGGGCGGCCAGCCGCTTCCAGGGTGAAAATTAAAGGAAAGGTGGACGGCTGTTGTGAAAATAAACGTGTCGTTATCGTTGCCACTTCATTTGCGGTTTGCTGGCGGGGTCAGGGCCACGATCGGTCAGTCCGGCACTATGCGGCCCAGTGCGTAGCACTGCTGAGGCAGGCGCCCCGTTACCGCCACAGGAAGGAAGTGGCGTGCTCGTGCTCCACTTCCTTCCAGGGGCAGTAACCCAAATTTAGCAAGCAAAGCGGGACTTTCGCGGCTGGTGCAAATGAAATTCTAGCCCAAAGTCTTTGAGAGAAATTTCAGACGAGTGTGAAAGAAGCATTTTTAATTCCTTCTTTACGCTGCTGAAGCTCCCTCGAGCAGAAGGTCAGGAAGTACTTCGCCATTGTCTCACCGCCTTTTGAAAATGTTCACAATGAGCTGAGGCTCAAATGGAATTAGACAATGATCCCTGAATCCTTTCTGGACTCCAGTCAAGAACATGCCAAGCAACCTTAAGTGGCACAGTCCATTGACGAAAGATAAAGTGATGTGGAGATTTCAGGAATTATCGTTGTCCAACTCCATGAAGCAAATGTCTTTCACAAATGATTAGCTGAACTGTGTCAAACCTATAAAAACAACAACTTGTATGGCTCAGTGGGTAACATAGAAACGTAGAAAATAGGTGCGGGAGTAGGCCATTCGGCCCTTCGAGCCTGCACCACCAATCAATATGATCATGGCTGATCATGCAACTTCAGTACCCCATTCCTGCTTTCTCCCCATACCTCTTGATCCCTTTAGCTGTAAGGGCCACATCTAACTCCCTTTTGAATATATCTAACGAACTGTCCTCAACAACCTTCTGTAGTAGAGAATTCCACAGATTCACAATTCTCTGCGTGAAGAAGTTTCTCCTCATCTCGGTCCTAAATGGCTTACCCCTTATCCTTAGACTGTGACCCCTGGTTCTGGACTTCCCCAACATAGGGAACATTCTTCCTGCATCTAACCTGTCCAATCCCATCAGAATTTTATATGTTGCTATAAGATCCCCTCTCATTCTTCTAAATTCCAGTGAATATAAGCCTAGTCAATCCAGTCTTTCTTCATATATCAGTCCTGCCATCCCGGGAATCAGTCTGGTGAACCTTCGCTGCACTCCCTCAATAGCAAGAATGTCCTTCCTCAGATTAGGAGACCAAAACTGTACACAATATTCAAGATGAGGCCTCACCAAGGCTCTGCACAACTGCAGTAAGACCTCCCTGTTCCTATACTCAAATCCTCTCGCTATGAAGGCCAACATGCCATTTGCCTTCTTCACCGCCTGCTGTATCTGCATGGCAACTTTCAATGACTGATGTACCATGACACCCAGGTCTCGTTGCACCTGCTCTTTTCCTAATCTGTCACCATTCAGATAATATTCTGCCTTCCTGTTTTTGCCATCAAAGTGGATAACATCACATTTATTTACATTATACTGCATCTGCCATGCATTTGCCCACTCACCTAACCTGTCCAAGTCACCCTGCAGCCTCTTAGCATTCTCATCTCTGAGTCAAAAGGTTGTGGGTTCAAATCCCATTCCAGGGATTTGAGCACAAAAAAATCTAAGCTGACACTCCAGTGCAGTACTGAGGGAGCACTACACTGTTGGAGGTGCTGTCTTTTGGGTGAGATGTTAAACCAAGGTCCCGTTTGCTCTCACAGGTGGATGTAAAAGTTCCTGTGGCACTATTTCGAAGATGAGCAGGGGAGTTATCCCTGGTGTCCTAGCTAATATTTAGCCCTCAAATCAATGTAGTAAAACAGATTATCTGGTCATTATCACATTGCTGTTTGTGGGAGCTTGCTGTGCGTGCAAATTGGCTGCCGCGTTTCCCACATTACAATAGTGACTACGCTTCAAAAGTACTTCATTGGCTGTAAAGCGTTTTGAGATATCCGGTGGCTGTGAAAGGCACTATATAAATCCAGGTCTTTCTTTCTTTGTTCGTTATATAGTACCTTTAACATAGTGAAACGTCCCAAGGTGCTTCACAGGAGTATTCGGAGACAAATAATTTGAAACCTAATGCTAGAAGTGCAAATCGACCACAGTCTTGATGAGAGTCTGTTTTAAAAATTGATGGTGTTCCCAACATGACAGATTTTATTTGAAGTCAATGCTTGTGATACACTCCAAACGCATCTCTATGTAAGCAGCACCATAGTCTTGTGGCCACCACATAGTGCGATTATGTGAAGCTGATACCCACTGTTATAGTGACAGGTTAAGTGGCTGCTGGCTGCAGTACAAGCAGCTGCTGGCAGGAGCACGCTTTCCCAACTCTCTCCGGGCAGAGTGACACAAAATCTTTCCAAGATTTGGTGACTGTGTAGACACTTCATCTTGAATCATTGATGGGACTTTCGGAGCACACAAGCTGTACCTGTCATGAGTGTTTAGAAAAACAAAGCAACATGCAAACTGCGACCACTGGATATCAAGCACAAGTGCCAGAGCAAATTAATTTTCTGAAATGGTGTTCAAAAACTTTCATCAGCATCACTGCTCGTTCTTGCAGATGCCGAGTCCCACAGCAGATAAGAGCAGAGGGAACAGAAAGCAACTGAAGTTGTTATATATGTAACCCTTGGCAACCTGTATCACAGCACCATCAGAGGACCTACCTGTTGGAGTCCCAAGGAATCCCAGCATCCCTTGGGAGCACTGTATATAAGCAGGCCTCCCATGCAGTACCAGCACTCTGCAGTCTAATTAAAGGAGCTAAGGTCACAATTACTCATTGCATACAGTACTCAGTTTCATCCTTTATTATGAGCATAATAATTGCCGACGCGGTAACGAACAACCGCGCGAAAATGCAAAGAACAGTTGGTATCCTGGAGAAGTTCTCAGAAGGGGATGATTGGGAGGCCTTCGTGGAGAGACTCGACCAATACTTCATGGCCAACGAGCTGGAAGGGGACAAGAATGCGGCCAAACGAAGGCCGATCCTCCTCGCCATCTGTGGGGCAACAACCTATGGCCTCATGAAGAATTTTCTAGCTCCGGTGAAACCAACAACCAAAGCCTATGAAGAATTGTGTACGCTGGTCCGGGAGCACCTAAATCCAAAGGAAAACATTTTGATGGTGAGGTATCGGTTCTACACGTGTCAACGGGGTCGGAGGGCCAGGAAGTGGCGAGCTACGTCGCCGAACTAAGGCGCCTTGCAGGACATTGTGAATTCGATGGATTCCTTGAACAAATTCTAAGAGACTTTGGCCATGAGGCAATCCTTCGCTAACTATTGACTGTTGAAACACCGAATCTGAGCAAAACCATAACGATAGCCCAGGCATATGTCCACCAGCGATAACACCAAACAAATTTTGCAGCACAAAGAGGTTTCGGCTACTACTGTGCACACAGTAACGTCATTTTCAAGCAGGAATATGCATGGCAGAACGTACTCGCCGGCTGCTGCACGACCTCAGATGACCCCTGAGTCCGCCATCAATCATTAATGCGAGGCAGTTAACACCTTGTTGGCGCTGTGGAGGTGATCATCGGGCCCATCAATGCCACTTCAAACACTATGCGTGCAACGGTTGCAGAACAATGGGACACCGCCAGCAAATGTACAGGTGAGCTGCAAACCCTGCAAACCACCACGTTGCAGAGGAAGATCGGCCCAGGGTGGATCAGGCTGAACTAGAGACTCGAACCGAGCAGACAGAAGTGTACGGGGTACACACCTTCACCACTAAATATCCACCGATTATGTTAAAAGTTGAACTGAACGGAGTATCCATGGAACTGGACACGGGTGCGAGTCAGTCTATAATGAACAAAAAGACCTTTGACAGGCTGTCGAGGAAATTTCTAAGTTAAATTAACTCAGGCGGAGGCTTTCAGAATCGTGCTTCGAGAGAATTTTATTTTACAAACGAGATATCTCGGAGAGCTTGCTCAGTCCATTTAGACAGGTTAGATGCAGGAAGAATGTTCCCAATGTTGGGGAAGTCCAGAACCAGGGGACACAGTCTAAGGATAAGGGGGAAGCCATTTAGGACCGAGATGAGGAGGAATTTCTTCACCCAGAGAGTGGTGAACCTGTGGAATTCTCTACCACAGAAAGTTGTTGAGGCCAATTCACTAAATATATTCAAAAAGGAGTTCGATGTAGTCCTTACTACTAGGGGAATCAAGGGGTATGGTGAGAAAGCAGGAATGGGGTACTGAAGTTGCATGTTCAGCCATGAACTCATTGAATGGCGGTGCAGGCTAGAAGGGCCGAATGGCCTACTCCTGCACCTATTTTCTATGTTTCTATGTTTCTATACCGAGGCAAAAACTCTGAGTTTCACAAGCAAACCCGCTCTATCTTTATACAGTCAAAACAGGAACTTTATCTAAAACACACCACACATGAACATTAATCATACATTCTGTGAATACAAAGGTCATTCCGGGAGGCACACTTTATCTGTCCTTGCATAGTTTCTCCCTGTCCGTATCCTGATAAGCAGGGTATCTGGAAACTCATACAAACACCAGATAGTCATGTATTTACAACATTCTTTGTTTCAAGGCTGAGAAGTTTGGGTGTTTTTTCTAGCTCCACTAATTCTACAAAATCAGCAAAAAGTGAACTTAACCCTTTCCTTTAAAATAGGACATAGATCGTTTTCTTCCACACAGGCTGTGGAGCAACAAGGCACACAGACCTAAGCTTAGCCCCATTCACACCAAGCTAAGAACTTACACTAAAGAGCTAATCCCTGTAATTGGCAGCGCAGAAGTAAAAGTCTCCTATGACGGAGCAATGCACGAATTCCCACATTGGATTGTGCCAGGGAATGGCCCCACACTGTTCGGCAGAAGCTGGCTGAGAAAAATCCGCTGGAACTGGGACGACATCCGAGTGCTTTTACTCATCGACGACGCCTCATGTGCCCAGGTTCTGAGCAGATTCCCATCGTTGTTCGATCCAGTCATTGGAAGTTTCTCGGAGGCGAAAGTGCAGATTCACTTGGCTCCCGGTACACGACCCATTGACCACAAGGCACGGGCGGTACCGTATATGTTGCGAGAGAAAGTGGAAATTGAGCTGGACAGGCTGCAGCGAGAGGGCATCATCGCACTGGTGGAGTTCAACAAGTGGGCCAGTCCGATTGTCCCGGTACTCAAAGGTGACGGCACAGTCAGAATTTGTGGGAACATAAAGTAACGATTAACTATTTTTCGCTACAGGACCAGTACCCGCTACCCAAAGCAGATGACTTATTTGCAACCCTGGCTGGAGAAAAGACGTTCACCAAGTTGGACCTGACCTCAGCCTACAAGATGCAGGAGCTGGAAAAATCTTCGAAAGGCCTCACCTGCATCAACACGCACAAAGGTCTGTTCATCTATAAAAGATGCCCGTTCGGGATTCGTTCAGCCACGGCAATTTTCCAACGGAACATGGAGAGTCTGCTAAAGTTGGTTCCAAGCACCGTGGTTTTCCAGGACAACATACTGGTCACAGGTCGGGACACCATCGAACACTTTAAGAATCTGGAAGAGGTTCTAAGTCGGCTAGATCACGTGAGACTCAGGTTGAAATGCTCGAAGTGTGTTTTCCTGGCACCAGAGGTCAAGTTCTTGGGAAGAAGAATCACAGCAGCCGGCATCAGAACCACCAACGCCAAGACAAAGGCCATCAAGGACGTGCCGAGACCACAGAACATGATGGACCAGCAGTCGTTCCTGAGACTCCTCAACTATTTCGGTAAGCACCTTGCTAGAACCCCTACTGTGCTACTGCGCAAGGGAGACGACTGGGTATGAGAGAATTCACAAGAGGCTGCCTTTGAGAAAGCCAGAAATCTGTTATGTTCAAACAAACTGCTTGTTCTGTATAACCCATGTAAATGATTAGTGCTAGCTTGCGATGCGTCGTCATACGGGGTCGGGTGTGCGTTACAACAGATTAACGAATTGGGGATTTTGCAATCGGTCGCCTATGCATCCAGGAGTTTGTCCAAGGCCAAAAGGGCCTACAGCATGATTGAAAAAGAGGCTTTGGTGTGCGTTTACGGGGTGAAAAAAATGCACCAGTATTTGTTTGATCTCAAGTTTGAGCTAGAAACTGACCATAAGCCACTCATATTGCTCTTCTCAGAGAGCAAAAGGATTAACACCAATGCCTCTGCCCGCATCCAAAGATGGGCGCTCACGCTGTCAGCATACAACTATGTAATCCGCCACAGAACGGGCACAGAGAACTGCGCTGATGCTCTTAGTTGGCTACCATTGCCCACCACTGGGGTGGAAATGGCACAGCCTGCAGACTTGCTCATGGTGATGGATGCATTCGAAAACGAAAATTCACCTGTTATGGCCCGTCAGATCAGGACCTGGACCAGCCAGGATCCTTCACTGTCCCTGGTAAAAGAATATGTCCTCTATGGGAGCTGGTCCAGCGTCCCAGCGGAGATGCAGGAAGAGATTAAGCCGTTCCACAGACGCAAAGACGAAATGTCCTTACAGGCGGACTGTCGTTTGTGGGGTAATCGCGTGGTCTTGCCCAAGAAAGGCAGAGAAATGTTCATATGCGACCTACACAGCACCCACCCAGGCAGTGTAATGATGAAAGCCATAGCCAGATGTGTGGTGGCCCGGCTCGACTCAGATTTAGAGCGATGCATGCGCCAGTGCAACACTTGCTCTCAACTGAGCAATGCACCCAGAGAGGCACCGCTAAGTTTGTACTCGTGGCCCTCCAAACGTGGTCTAGGATCCACGTTTACTTTGTGGGCCCATATCTAGGCAAAATGTTCTTGGTTGTTGTGGATGCTTATTCAAAATGGATTGAATGTGTAATAATGTCTGTAAGCACGTCCACCGCCACCATCGAAAGCCCACGAGCCATGTTTGCCACACAAGGCCTGCTTGATGTCCTTGTCAGCGACAATGGGCCGTGTTTCACCAGTGCTGATTTCAAGAAATTCATGACCCGCAATGGGATCAAGCACGTCACATCTGCCCCGTTCAAGCCCGCATCCAATGGCCAGGCAGAATGGGCAGTTCAGACCATCAAGCAAAGCTTGAAATGCGTGATGGAAGGCTCCCTGCAGACCCGACTGTTCAGAGAGCTGCTCAGCTACCGCACCAGACCCCACTCGCTCACCCCGGTTACCCCAGCCGAGCTGCTCATGAAAAGGGCGCTCAAAACAAGGCTCTCTTTTGTCCACCCTGATCTCCATGATCACGTCGAGAGCAGGCAGCATCAACAAGGCATGTACCATGATCACGCAAACTTGTCACGCGATATTGAGGGAGTAGGGTGTTTCAGGTCAAATTGGCCAATGGACTAACATGCAGAAAACATTTGGACCAAACCAAATTGCAGTTCACTAACAGCTACAAACAACCTAGAGAGGACACCACCAACTTCGACCCTCCAACACACATGCACACAAGTGGCAACCGACATCACGGTTAACCACGAAGCCAAACTCACCGTCCCCAGCAGCCGGGCAAGGCCAGCTGCCCAGCAGCCCAGCGAAGAACCAACTCACCCATACCTGTATTTGTACCGAGACAATCGACAAGGGAGCGAAAAGCCCCAGATCGTCTCACTCTGTAAATAAGTATACTATTGACTTTACGAGGGAGTGATGTTATGTATGTAACCCTTGACAACCTGTGTCACACCATCACCAGAGGGCCTACCTGTTGGAGTGCCAAGGGATCCCAGCATCCCTTGGGAACACTGTATATAAGCAGGCCTCCCACGTTGTACCTGCATTCTGGAGTCTAATTAAAGGAGCTAAGGTCACACTTACTCATTGCATATAAGTACTCAATTTCATCCTTTATTATGAGCATAATAGAAGTGACCTCATTTGGCCCAATTTCAGGAATTTATGACTAGAACCGCTATGGCCCAGTTTGGCTTACTTGGGATTTAACGAATTCCGATTACTCAAGAGGCAGAATACTCCCGTGAGCCTTCAGGCCACCATTTTGGATCTCCCTCGGGAACTTTCTCATCAGTGACTGCTGCACATGGTCTAGCAGTACATATAAAATGACATAGAAGTTACAGCACAGAAACTAGCCATTCAGCCCAACTAGTCTATGCCGGTGTTTATGCTCCACATGAGCATCCTCCCACCCTTCAACTAACCCTATCTGCATACCCTTCTATTCCTCTCTCCCACATGTACTCAAGGTTCCCCTTAAAGGCATCTATGCTATTCGCCTCAACTACTCCATGCAGTAGCAAGTTCCACGTTAAAAGCATTACAGATTTTTTTATGCTGGTGGTCTGGTTGGGTTAGAAAAGTTCTTGCCAGTCCCATTAGGGATGGGGAGCAATTCCAGTCACTCCAGTGAGGAGCAGGCATTGATGGTCCAGTTGGGGGGAGGGGAGTGGGGGTGGGTGGGGAATGTGCAGGAAAATTCATGTGGTGATCACTTGTGGTGATATTTACATTTTTTGGAAAAATCTGAAAGGGCCAAGGCCCACAGTGCAGGATACCAGCAAGGATGAAAAGAATATGAAAGCAGACAAGATGTACACTGATGATAGCCAGCTCTACCTCACTACCACTTCTCTCCACCCCTCCACAGTCTCAAAATTGTCAGACATCCAGTTCTGGATGAGCAAATATTTTCTTCAATTGAATATTGGGAAGACCGAAGCCATTGTTTTCAGTCCCCGCTACAAACTCTATTCCCTAGCCACTGACTCCATCCCTCTCCCCAACTCCTGCCTGAGGCTGAACCAGACTGTTCGCAAACTTGGCGTCATATTTGACCCTGATATGAGCTTTCAACTACAACATATCCACAGCAGAACTAAGACCGCTTATTTCCACCTACATAACATCTCCCGGTTCCGCCCTTGCCTCAGCTCATCCGCTGCTGAAGCCCTCATCCATGCCTTTGTTACTTCTCGACTTGACTTTTCCAATGCACTTCTGGCTGGCCTCCCACATTCTATTCTACGTAAACTAGAGGTGATCCAAAACTCAGCTGCCCATGTCCTAACTCACACCAAGTCTTGCTCACCCATCACCCCTGTGCTCGCTGACCAACATTGGCTTCCCTTTAAGCAATGCCTTGATTTCAAAATCCTCATCCTTATTTTCAAATCCCTTTATAGCCTCGCCCCTCCTATCTGTAATCTCCTCCAGCCACATCCCCCCCACCCCCCACACAAGATGTCTGTACTCCTCTAATTCTGCCCTCTTGAACATCCCTTATTATAATCGCTCAACCATTGCCGGCTGTGCCTTCTGTTGCCTAGGCCCCAAGCTCTGGAACTCCCTGCCTAAACCGCCTCTCTTTCCTCCTTCAAGATGCTCCTTAAAACATACCTCTTTGACCAAGCTTTTGGTCACCTGCGCTAATTTCTACTTATATGCTCGGTGTCAAATTTTATTGCATAATGCTCCTGTTAAGTGCCTTGGGACGTTTCACTATGTTAAAGGCGCTATATAAATTCAAGTTGTTGTTGAGATAAATCATGAAACAGTGATTAGATGAAACCAAGTTTGGTTTGTAAAAGTCTGTAGCTTGTAGGAGGAAAGAAAGATTAAGGGTAAGTAAGGAGTTCCACAGCTTTGAGGTTCTAATAAAGAAGGGTTGGAGAAAGAGTCAGCCTTCACTACAGCTAAAATAGTGGAGTGAAAAGTCAAAGAAACTTGAAGATTGCTCTCTGAAGGCAAGGTCTGAGATTTCAACCAACAACAAACATTGAAATTGTTATGTTTAGAATAACTCCACAAGACTGAGTACTGTAAGCTTAAACTGATGTGACCTTAGTCTCTTTAATAAAACTCCAGAGTTCCAAAGCAGCATGGCAAACAACCTTTTATACTCGCTTGCACGAGGTGTGCAGGTGATCCTTGGGCCTCCAACAGGTGCGCCCTCTGGTGGCAAGTCTTACACAGTTATAATGTTTGCATACATAACAGAAATAAGGACTGGAAAGGTTGTTGGAGGTTTACTTAAATTTGAGACATAGAACAGGAACAATCTATTGCAATTAGATTGATCATTGGAGTACCAATCTTATGAGGATGGTATTACAAATCAGGATTCTGTAGTGATCATATGTTATGCCACTTACAGTGCTGTTGTTGTAAGCAGGTTCAGTATTGGATCATATACAGAATAAGGGGTGCAGATGTTCCTGGGTTGTTGTCAGACTGCTTTTGACTCACTCGCAAATGCCCCTTCTCCGCACTTTTTCATGCCATTATTTTCTAATCTACCTCTTCTCCCCTCCTGTTTTTACACAGTGTCCAGAGGGATTCTCCCCACCCCCATATTACTGAGAAAGCTGGGTGAAAGGCCAAAGTTCACAGTGCAGGACACTAACTGAAGTTGAAAAAAGTAGGAAAGAAGAAAGGCCTCCTCCCGTGTGCTAAAATTCAATGATTTTATAAGATCTCACTCGCATTACCTGCACAGGAACCATTACATTAATTCTGTGTTTAAAAACTTTGCCAGTGCTTCAGCTGAGTACCTGAGCCATACAGATCAGGAAAGACCCGAGGGTCATTTTAGCCTAACCTTGTATTGAACCTTGGTTTGACCACACTTGGAGTATTGTGAACAGTTCTGGTCTCCATATTGCAAAAAGGATATCATCATCATAGGCAGTCCCTCGAAATGAGGATGACTTGCTTCCACGCCAAAAAGAGGATGAATTCACAGATGTTTCAATGAAGGACTCCAACTACATCCACAAGGGTGGAAGATCCCTGTGCATGGATCTTTTTAACGTGTGGTGGCCGTTGCACACCAGCCACCGCACGGGCTTGTCAGAGCTAAGTCTTGGTCCAGTGGCAAGGATTACCCAAGACGACTGGAGACCTGCACTGCTGCACGGGCCCAGTGTGCACACAATCGCAGTGTGGGCTGGCCCGTGCTGCCCCTGTGCCCTGGGTCCAACACCAACAGGACTCTGGATGGCAAGACTGGCACAAAGAGACCTCCAAACCAGATCAAAAGAATTAAACACCTTTAGGAACAATTCACTGCTGAAGAAACTCCACAACTTCACTGGTCCCTTTCTGGGCCTCCAGGTTTGAGTGTCATGGAAGGACCATAAATCATTAGTAGGGTGCTCTACAACATCAATCACCGCCCTAAATAGCTGCAGCAGGTCCCTCTCGTCGTGATGCTCCCCAGTGAACTTAATGCTGATTGCGGAATTGCTGAATTTACGATATTATTATGAATGAAAAAGGATTTAGAAGCACTGGAGAAGGTGCAAAAAAGATTTGCAAGGATGATAGCAGAACTGAGATGTTGGGCTCAATTTTTCCAATGTAATTTTTTGGCGCACTGCAAGAGATACGCCTGTATTTTTGGCCCCGACTACTCCAAAAGATAACTAGCAAGTTTCCCTGTACTATTTTTTGAAATTGGCGCCACGCAGCCTGTCCTTTAGCTTCGGGGCATGGAGCCTAATGTCTAGTGCCAAATAAATGACACACCCCCTTCTGCCCATGCGCAAAAAAAAAGGTGTTTTTGACGTGATTGCTATGGGCATATGCTCAGTACAGCTCCCGGTCTGCATTTAGCCATTTTTAAAGAGCCAGTTGTGTGTGAGAAATTTAATTCTCATTTGAAAAATCAGAGCTGCAACACAATATGCAACGTGGCTCAAGGACCAAGAATTTCTTACAGGATGAAGTGGAGGCACTGGTTACTGTAATTGAGGCCAGATGAGGTCACATAAAAGTATCACCAAAAGAAATGAAGAAACGCTGAAACCAACTTGCAGAAGATTACTGTGCAGTGGTGACCACCCCGAGGTCTGGAGGCCAGTGCAAAAAGAAGTGGCAGGTCCTTGGTCAAGTAGTTAGTGTAAGTAATATTTTCATTTATTCACTGGAATTGCAATTGTAAATGTGACCACCTGTATATGTCCCACCCAGCTGAAAGACACCCTCTCTAAAAAGTTATATTTTCATCTTTGCAGAGGAAGGTGGCACACAACAAAAGGTAAAGAACTCGAACAGGAGGAGGTCCGGCAAATCTGCACCCACTGATACCCTTGGAGAGAGGGTCGCTGCTTTGATGGGTCTTGCCTGGAGAAAAGCAACCACCACTGCACAAGCTGGGCCCACACTCGAGGGAGAGGGTAAGTCCTGCAAATTCCACAGTCTGGCTTTGCTAAATGTTAAGTACTGCGCGGGCTAGCCATGCCTCGGCTCATGCGGATGTCTCCGTCAGCTACGCTTCGGTTGATGCAATGTGCTATCATTCATCGTGATCCTTCAAATGAGCTCTGTGTGTCTACTCATGCCACCCTGCCCCTCCTCTGCTGCTAACCATGTGTCTGTTCTGTTATATTTTGCTGAACTTGAGGCCAACCCTGACTAGGCTGAAGCCGATGCAGAAGATTCAGATGCGGACGAGCCTGAAGAGAACATCTTCCAATCCCACCTTCCAAACCAAGAGCATGGGGGTGAGGGGAAAGGGGGAGGGGATGAAGCAGCCCTCACTATTGTACTCACTCTGGAGGAGGTGCAGGTGCCACCCACTGAGGTCCCAGCCCCTTTCCTGAGTGGTAAAAGTGTTGGGACATTCCATGGTTTCTCACAGACTGAGGCTGGGCATGGACCCCACCATCTGAGGCTGCAGGTCCCAGTGGGATACAGCGAGGCACATCCAGGGCCCCACCATCTGAGGCTGCGGGTCCCAGTGGGATACAGCGAGGCACATCCAGGGCCCCACCATCTGAGGCTGCGGGTCCCAGTGGGATACAGCGAGGCACATCCAGGGCCCCACCATCTGAGGCTGCGGGTCCCAGTGGGATACAGCGAGGCACATCCAGGGCCCCACCATCTGAGGCTGCGGGTCCCAGTGGGGTGCAGCGAACCACACCCAGGGTGAGGAGGGGAGGGAGAGCTCAACAACGCTCTCCTGAGGTGCAGGATCAAACAGATGTGGTTCAGATGATGGCAATGAGCGCAGAGAGCACTGACCTTACACGATCACTCCTGGACACCATCAGTGGGGTGGGTGATGAGGTATTGGGACTGTCGGGAGAAGTAACAGCGCGCTCACGAGAAATGGGAACACTGGCCGGGAACATGAGGGAGGGAATGTCTCAGCCAGCTGAGACACTGTCGTTGCACATGATGGAGGGAATGTTGCAGGTAGCTGGTGCGCTGTCAGTAAACAGGAGGAAGGGAATGTCGGAGTTAGCTGCTGCAATAAGGGAACACGCCCAGATCCCGCGCCCATTGACAGAATCAACTGCCACTGCCACACCAATCTCCAGACCAGCCTCTGAAGAGGCCCAAGCCGGGCCCTCCACATTACCGCCTGCCTGCACCCCCATCAAGAAGTGCGCATTACCTTTAATGTTCGAAAGAATAAGCTTGGTACCAACCCGAAAAATGCTGTGCCACCGCCTGCGGGCAGGGGTGGAGTCAACAAGACCAAGCGCAGCAGGCGGTCTTAGAATAAGGTGGAGGAGAGATGGGTGCAGCCTTTCTTTGCTGTTGTTATTATTATTGTTGTTACTGTTGTAACTGTTCTCAAATTAAAAGGTTTTTGTAAGTTATGTAAATTTACAAGTTTAAAAGTCTGTAAGTGATTTATCTGAAAACTTTAAAGTTTGATACAAGAATATTTTTATTAAAGTTAGGTTAAGTACAAACAAGTGTTTGTTAAACTTTTGAATTAAATATGTTTTAAATTATAAACTGAATAATTTCTATTTTTTGTTTCATTAACACAACACAACATTAAGGAACAGGTTCAAACAGTAAACATGGTCCATGTGGAATAGTTGCTGCCTTCAGGCAGCAAAGCGTTCATGGATGAAGTGCTGGCACAAGGCTCGAGCAACCGTTGAAGAGGCACGACGGCCCGCCCTCCTCCGCCGTCGTGCTCCGGGTTCAGGTAGTTGCATGGCTTCCTCATCCTCGTCCTCGTCATCTGCATCTTCCTCATCATTATCATCAGCCACTCTCACCTCCGGTGGGTCTTCTACTCCAGCTGCTGCTGCCTCATGATGGCTAATTATGCAGCATGCAGCACACAACAGTGAACTGACCGACAATCTCAGGGGAGTATTGCAAGTAGCTACCGGAATGGTCCAGGCATCGGAAACATTTTTTCAAGATGCCAATGGTCCTCTCTATAATGCTGCACGTCGCAATGTGCGACATGTTGTATTCCCAGTCAGCTTCCACCCGGGTTATGCGTAGGGGTGTCATGAGCCAGGTGGCGAGGCTGTACCCTTTGTTTCCCAATAGTCAGCTCTGTCCTTCTGGCTGCTGCTGAAACATGGCAGGTATAGCGCTCTCGCATAGGATGAATGCACCATGAGTGCTCCCAGGGTATCTCGCATCAACTGACATGATGTGATGCATGTCGTCACACACGAGCTGGACATTAAAGGCGTGGAAACCTTTTCTGTTCTTGTACATCTCGGAATCCTCAAAAGGTGCTCACAAGGCATTTTCAAAAGAAGCCCGGAGAGGGCATTGGGGGGTGTGTGGAAGCTGAACTGAAGGGATGAGAACCCTAACACTATGCAGCAGCTTCAAAAGAAGCTCGGGGAGTGGGTGGGGCGAACTGAAGGAATGTAGGTGCAATCAATGCAGCCCTGTACCTTTGGGAAGCCAGCAATCCTGGAGAAGCCGACAGCCCTTTCATGCATTGCCTGGGCAGTCATGGAGAATTTTATGTAGTCATTCCTCCGCGCATATAGTGCAGCAGTTACCTGTCAAATGCAGATATATGTTGCATGTTGAGAAATGGCGCACACATCCACAACCAGTTGTGGCCTGGAATGATCCAGATGCATCGAATGAAAGTACAGCTGTAACCTTCACTTCAACTGACAAAGCAGTTCTCCTGACGCTTCTAGATTGCAGGTCTGTTTTTATGAACTCACAGACCTCGGTTACAACTTCTTTGCGGAAACGCAGCCTTCTCACAGTCTGCATCATTCAGGTGCAGGTATGAACGCCTGTCTCGATATACCCGACATGGATAAGGCCTCCTGCCCATCATCCTATGTGCTCTGAGGTTCCTCATGCGATGACATCGAATCAATCATCTCCTGCACAGCACCGTCATGTAGAAGGCTTGAACGAGGTATGGTATTGCCAGTATTGCCCCCATGATTAAATTGTAGCTCTACAAGAAGCTCGATACAACAGGCAGGATAAGCTTCTTTGTTGTCTCTCTCTCTCTCTCTCTCCCCCCAAGGGCGACACCCTAGGATGGCCCACGCCCAGGTCTGCACATGCACAATAGGCTTGCTTAGAGCGGGAAGCTAAGCATTCAAATGAAGACATTTAGGGCAATGAAGTTTAATGCAATTCTTTAATTTGAGTTTTTTTTTCCAAAGTACCACCCCACCACGATCGAACGTCTCCCCACCAGGCTCAAAGGGTGGCCGGCAGAATTGCTCCCTCGCCCGGATACAGGGGCTCAGCAAACATCCACCCCCCCACCCCCCACCCACTCCAGGCTTCTTTTGATGCTGCTGCATAGTGTAAGGGTTCTCATCCCTTCAGTTCGGCTTCCACCCCGCCCCCCGGGCTTCTTTCAAAGCCAGGCCCCGAGCCCGAGTTCAGGCGAGGGACTGATTGTACCTGCCGAAGCTCCGGTTTGGAGACGTTCGGTGGTGGCATGGCACTTTGAAAAAAATCCCAAATTAAAGAATTCCATTAAACTTCCATTTTCTGCATTTTAAGTTTGAAAAAATTAAGCTTGATGATGCATATTTAATTTGTTCTTGACTCCCTCCAAAACTTCACCCAAAATAATGGCGTCTTTCTGCGCCAATTTTTTAACGTGCGCTGGTTTTTCTTAAGTGCCCAGAAGGTTTTTTGGGAGTGGTCACATACGCCGTGCTAGGAAAAATGTAAGTTGGCCAAACTTGCATAAATGTGAAAAAACTGGCGCAGACATCAGGTTACACCCGCTATGAAACAAAAAAAAATAACCCAAAATAAATCGTAACTAACGGAGTTATTATGCTGGCGCACAGTCTTTGGGGAAACTTGGATATTTTTAATTTAGGCCAAAGAAAGGGCGCAGATAACTGGGGAAAATTGGATCCTATGTGCTCAAATTTCCCCGACCCCTTTTTCTGGCGCCCTCACCCGAGGAGTGCCGCTTTTGTCCGCCTCCAAGCGCGCCGAAAATCTTCCTCCCGATTCTGGCTGCTCCCCAGCCTCTCCTCGGTGGTGGCATAGCGTGGCCCAGTGGATTGGGGGCGGAGCCATGTCCCGGCACTCTGGACATGCACGCTACAGTCTGTGCGCATGTGCAGTAGCTCCTGGCAGGCCGAATCTGTGAGTACGCGCTGCAGGCTGTATGGGAGGAGCCCGAAGCCCGAAGTCCCTAGTCCTGGCCGAATGGGCTCGCTCATTGACGACCCGCTGTGTTCCCTAAGGTATGACTTCTATTTTTTATTTGTTATTTACTGATTGATTGATTGCTTATTACTTTGGTCTTGGTGATTTACGTGCAGGGTTCCTTCTATTTTTTATTTGTTAATTAATTGCTTGTTACTTTTTGTGCTTGGTGCAAATGTACTGCTTTGTTTAGTGCTTGGTGCTTTAAATGTATTTATGCTTCTTTAATATTGTTGTGAAGGTATTTAGTGCTTTGCAAGGTCCCCTCCCCCCACCCCACACACACACACACAACCCCTCCCCCCATCTCTGGCTGCCTGCGCTGATTTCTTAAGTCACCACAAGGTTTTTCTGAATGTACAAGAGTGCCCACTTACGCTGGTCTAAGTTAGTTTGGAGTAACTGTTAGCTGGCTAAACTTGCTTAAATGGCCAAAACAGGTGTAAGTGGCTGGTAACGCCGCCTTTTGAAAAAAAAGGCTAAACTTAAAGAAAAACCTAACTAACTCACTTACACTGGCGCAAATTAAATGGCCAGAATTGCAACTAAAAAGATACTCCAGAAAAATCAAGTTGCTCCAAAAAAAACGGAGCAACTCCTGGGGAAATTTGGGCCCGATAATAACTATCAGGAAAGATTGAACAGGCTGGGGCTCTCTTCTTTCTCGGGCTGAGGGGTGACCCAATAGAGGTCTTTGCAATTAGTACGTCATTTGATAGGGTAGACATAGAGAAAATGTTTCCACTTGTGGAGGAGTACTAAACTAGAAGCCATAAATATAAGATAGCCACTAATAACTCCAATAAAAAATTCAGGAGAAATTGCTTTACGCAGAGAGTGGTTAGAATGTGGAACTTGCTACCACAGGGAGTAGATGAGGCAAGTAGCACAGATGCCTTTAAAGGAAAGCTGTAAGTATATGAGGGAGAAAGGAATCGAGGCGTATGCTGATGGGATTAGATGAATTAGGGTGGGAAGAGGCTCGTGTGGAGTATATACACCAGCATAAACCAGTTGGGCCGAATGGCCTGTGTCTGTGCTGTAGTTTCAATGTAATTCTATGTACCCCACCAGGCAGAAACAGGCTGCTCGGAAGAGCTGGATGGCAATTTTACGCCCTGCCCAATTTTACTCTCTATTGACTTCAAATGGAGAGTAAAATTGAATGGGATGTAAAACGAGCGGCCAACTCAAATCTGCTCATTTCCATCCTGATGGGTTAGATTAGAATTACTTTCCTGCATTCAGTCCCTGGTCTGTGCGAAGTTATCCAATCCCACTGGAGGTCTCCTTCAAGACGCTCCTTAAAACCTACCTCTTTGACTAAACTTTTGGTCACCTGCCTTAATTTCTCCTTGTGCAGCTCAGTGTCAAATTTTCATCTCATTATACTCATGTGAAGCACCTTGGGACGTTCCACAACATTAAAGGCACTATATAAATACAAGTTGTTGTTGTATCAGTAGGGATGCCTCACTGCTCCTGGCGGATGTGGCGGAGAGTGGGGGGGGGCGGGGGTGGGCACAAAATCAGATTGTCTTGCTGCTCCTGATCAATAATAGAGTGATCCCTACTGAAATGACGCATGTGTGTGGGGGGCATTGGGGGAGTCCAGCATCGAGCTAGCTATGGTGGCCCTGGTGGCCAAACACGTCTAGATTCGCATTCATAAATAAATGGCCAATCGGGCCGGGTACGGCAGAGGACCTGGCACCCATGGAGCTGCAGCCCAGCAAGAGTCAGCACCTCCAACAGAGGAGGGGGAGAAACTGGTGGAAAGAGAAAAAAACACATGCGCACTGTCAAGAAGATAGGTGATTGACATCACTTTCAAATGAGAAACTTAAGGTTATGCAGATGAAGACATTAAAAATAAATTAACATGTCAGTAGGTTAACTCTTCTACAAATTGCATTTAAAGTCATTAGAAGATTAATAAAAGAGGCAGCTTGTTGCAATTCATCAGCAGAATGGACGGAGGACTGGAGTTGGAAGTAGAAGCAATTACCAGGCCCCCTGAAGAGTACGCAGATTGCAAACTCTCAACATTGGGCACATGCATTGCAGCGCAAATCTATCAGAGAGATTTATTATCCTAACATTGCGTACTTCGCTCATGTGCGTAATCAGAGGGATGAACAGAATATCCCCACAGAGACCAATGAACAGAAGTAATTTATAAGTTTGTTGGAACTTAATCGAAATCTTTATTACTTTGCGATCAGCCATCGCTGTTGGCTGCACCTTTATTTAACTTAAAGGCACTCGGACAGAAGAGCACCCGTCATCATTGGTTTTAACCCTTCGCACACCGCAGGTGAGCTTCATGGTTTTCTAGTTATTAATCAAAAAGGCGAGTGGAATGCTGGCCTTTATATCCAGAGGACTAGAGCACCAGGGATAAAATTTATGCTGCAGCTGTACAAAGCCCTGGTTAGACCACACCTGGAGTACTGTGAGCAGTTCTGGGCACCACACCTTAGGAAAGATATAAGGCCTTGGAGGGAGTGCAGCGTAGGTTTACCAGAATGATACCCAGACTTCAAGGGTTAAGTTACAGAAATTAGGGTTGTATTCCCTAGAATTTAGAACATTAAGGGGTGATCTGATCGAAGTTTTCAGGATATTAAGGGGAATAGATAGGGTAGATAGAGAGAAACTATTTTCACTGGTTGGGGATTCTAGGACTAGGGGTCTTGTCTAAAAATTAGAGTCAGACCTTTCAGGAGTGAAATCAGGAAACACTTCTACACACAAAGAGTGCTAGAAGTTTGGAACTCTCTTTCGCAAACGGCAATTGATGCGAGATCAATTGTTAATTTTAAATCGGAGATCGATAGATTTTTGTTAACCAAAAGGTATTAAGGGATATGGGCCAAAGGTGAGTATATCGAGTTAGATCGCTGATCAGCCATGACCACATTGAATGGCCTACTCCTGTTTCTATGTCGCGGTATTACCCTGGGGAATATTCATTTGCAAATACCCTCTTCCTGTTTGACACGAGAAAGCACCTCAGAGATTGAGCTGGTTATGGCCACACTAGGAACATATCAACTCTCAATGTTGTGGCTTTTGATTGGCACCAAATAATACTGCTTGAAAGCAAGTTTTTATCCACCTTTTAAAATTGCTTGCACGAGAAAGGAAGGAAGGGAAATATTACAAAATAGAAACAAATAGGTTAAATGAGCATAGAAAAATAAGGTAAAATTAATGCCCATCCTTGGTTTCAAATTCCTCTATGGCCTCCCTATCTCTAATCTCCTCCAGCACTACAACCCTCCAAGATATCTGCGTCCCTCTAATTCTGCCCTCTTGAGCATCCCTAATTTTAATCACTCCACCATTGGCGGCTGTGCCTTCAGCTGTCTAGGATCCAAGCTCTGAAATACCCTGCCTAAACCTCCCCTCCCCTTCCGCCTTTAAGACGCTCCTTAAAACCTACCTCTTTTACCAAGCTTTTGGTCATCTGCCCTAATTTCTCCTGATGTGGCTCGGTGTCAATTTTTGGTCTTCTAATACTCCTGTGAAGCACCTTGAAACGTTTTGCTACATTAAAGGCACTATATAAATATGTTTTTGTTGATTAGAATTTTTTTAATTGGACTGAGAATGGGAAAAAAGAGGGAATGAATGGAAAGAGACAGCATGACCAGCAAAATTAGAACAATTTCTAATGTTAATTTTCAATTAAAAGTTGTGATTTATGTGCTTAATTGAGCAGCTCAGGGTAAATACGGATGTTTGAGTAGATTTACTGCTGTAATATTATTCATTTACACTGTGCAAGCTGAAAACAAACAGAATCAGCTGGCCCAGGGGGATGGGAATTTCCAGGCCCTGTAGACCTATAACACAAGAAGTAGTAGTGCAGTGATGAATGCTGGGAGGTGATTTCTCGGCCTACAACATCATAACCGGAAATGGTAGCTTTGATCAGGAGGCTGGCTGTCACTGGGTAAAACCTTAACACTGAAACCTTTCCTCTTTAAATACTCAAGGAAAGGGCTATGATAGGATGCGTTATCCTGGAGTATTCCTTAAACAAAGTAGTTGGAAATCCTTTAATACAACCAAATCCAACTGAATTGAAGCAACTGTGAACTTTCGTTTCTTTGGAAGGATATTTTCAGGTGATCCAATAGTTAGGAGTAACTAGGGAAGTCAGGTAGAACTTTTACCTCCAAATGCTTTTACAAATCCAGGACAGTCAACACGGATTTGTTAAGGGAAGATCGTGTTTGACTAACCTGATTGAATTTTTTGAGGAGGTAACCAAGAAGGTCGATGAGGGTAATGCATACGTTGTAGTGTATATGGACTTTAGCAAAGCTTTTGATAACGTCCCACATGGTAGACTGATCACGAAGGTTAAAGCCCATGGGATCCAGGGCAAAGTGGCAAGTTGAATCCAAAATCGGCTTAGAGGTAGGAAGCAAAGGGTAATGGTTGATCGATGTTTTTGTGATTGGAAGGATATTTCCAGTGGAGTTCTGCAGGGCTCAGTACTGGGTCCCTTGCTTTTTGTGGTATATATCAACGATTTAGATTTGAATACAGGGTGTATGATTACGAAGTTTGCAGACGACACTAAAATTGGCTGTGTGGTTGATATTGAAGAGGAAAGTCATGGGCTGCAGGAGGAAATCAATCTACTGGTCAGGTGGGCAGAGCAGTAGCAAATAGAATTTAATTCAGAGAAGAGTAAGGTAATGCACTTTGGGAGGGCTAATAAGGAAAGGGTATTCACATTAAGCGGTAGGCCACTTAATAGTGCAGATGAACAAAGGGACCTTGGAGTGCTTGTCCACAGATCCCTGAAAGTAGCAGGCCAGGTGGATAAGATGGTAAAGAAGGCATACGGAATGCTTGCCTTTATTGGCCAAGGCATAGAATATAAGAGCAGGGAGGTTATGCTTAAATCGTATAATACTTTGGTTAGGCCACAGCTGGAGTACTGCATGCAGTTCTGGTCGCCGTATTATAGGAAGGATGTGATTGCACTGAAGACAGTGCAGAGGAGATTTACTAGGATGCTGCCTGGAATGGAGAATCTTAGTTATGAGGACAGATTGGATAGGCTGGGTTTGTTCTCATTGGAACAGAGGAGGCTGAGAGGAAACCTCATTGAGGTGTACAAAATATTGAGGGGCCTGGACATAGTGGATCGTAAGGGCCTATTTCCATTGGTGGAGGGGTCTATTATGAGGGGGCATAGTTTTAAGGTGGTTGGTGGATTTGAGAGGGGATTTGAGGGGGATGGGGCTTCTTTACGCAAAGGGATGTGGGGATCTGGAACTCGCTGTCTGGAAGAGTGGTGGATGCAGAAACCCTCACCACTTTTAAGAGATGGTTGGATGGGCTCTTAAAGTGCCGTAACATGCAGGGTTATGGACCTAGAGCTGGTAATTGGGATTAGACTGGATAACCTCTTGTTGGCTGGCGCAGTTATGATGGTAAATACTGCAGGGAATCGAATACGGCCAATATAGTGTATGAAATTATATAATGAACTCCGTACTGAGCCAGTGACCAGGTGTAACCTGTTCAGTCTTTAATGGCTTCCAGAAGTGACAATAAAAGGTGAATTTCAAGTTATATACCAGGCCCAGCACGAGTGTATGACCCGAGGACCTCCGACGGTAGTGCCCTCTGGTGGTGGGCAGACCGTATGTACATACATTACAGCCAGGGTGATCTCCTGGACTAGTTTTGATTGCCTAGATGGGTCAGAGAGGAATTTTCCCAGATTTTTTTCCCCATATTGGCCTGGGTTTTTAATCTGGTT
Organism: Pristiophorus japonicus; assembly: GCF_044704955.1. Classification (NCBI taxonomy): domain Eukaryota; kingdom Metazoa; phylum Chordata; class Chondrichthyes; family Pristiophoridae; genus Pristiophorus; species Pristiophorus japonicus. Next base: position 20,067,605 of record NC_091993.1, read on the forward strand.
TTTGCCTCTCCCAGGAGATCATGTGGCTCCGGTTGGGGTGGAGTGTAGAATGTTTCAGTGTAAGGGGTGTCGCAGTTGTGTGGGGCGGACTGGTTGGGCTGGGTGCTCTTTACCTTTCCGCCATTGTTCATTGTTCATAGGTTTATATGTAACCTTCAGGGCTGCTGACCGAGGGCAGTGCGGCTCTTCATCGGCCGGCGCGGACACGATGAGCCAAAATGGCCTCCTTCTGCGCTGTAAATTTCTATGTTTCTAAATGTGGGATGAGTTACTAGGAAGAACACTGAAGCGAGACTTCAATGGGGCCAAGAGACAATTGGACATGTGTGTGTGGAGAGAAGAGATTGAGGGATAACCTGAAAGTGGATAGAAGAAGTCGAACTCTCAAAAAAAAATGGGATTGTTGGGTCTCAGGTCCTGGTCTTGTTCCTAAAAATTATTTTTCTAAATATTCACATCTGACACCTTCACACAACAACAACAACTTGTATTTATAGAGCGCCTTTAACATAGTAAAATGTTCCAAGGTGCTTCACAGGAGTATAATCAAAGTTTGACACCGAGCCACATAAGGAGGGCTCAGTGCTGGGACCCCAGCTATTTACAATATAGATTAATGATTTGGATGAAGGAATTGAGTGTAATATCTCCAAGTTTGCAGATGACACTAAGTTGGGTGGCGGTGTGAGCTGTGAGGAGGACGCTAAGAGGCTGCAGGATGACTTGGACAGGTTAGGTGAGTGGGCAAACGCATGGCAGATGCAATATAATGTGGATAAATGTGAGGTTATCCACTTTAGTGGCAAAAACATGAAAGCCGAATATTATCTGAATGGCGGCAGATTAGGAAAAGGGGAGGTGCAATGAGACCTGGGTGTCATGGTACATCAGTCATTGAAAGTTGGCATGCAGGTACAGCAGGCGGTGAAGAAGGCAAATGGTATGTTGGCCTTCATAGCTAGGGGATTTGAGTATAGGAACAGGGAAGTCTTACTGCAGTTGTACAGGGCCTTGATGAGGCCTCACCTGGAATATTGTGTTCAGTTTTAGTCTCCTAATCTGAGGAAAGACGTTCTTGCTATTGAGGGAGTGCAGCGAAGGTTCACCAGACTGGTTCCCGGGACTGACATATGAGGAGAGACTGGATCGACTGGGCCTGTATTCACTGGAGTTTAGAAGGATGAGAGGGGATCTCATGGAAACATATAAAATTCTGACGGGGCTGGACAGGTTAGATGCATGAAGAATGTTCCCGATGTTAGGGACATCCAGAACCAGGGGACATAGTTTAAGGATAAGGGGTAGGCCATTTAGGACTGAGATGAGGAGAAACTTCTTCACTCAGAGAGTTCTTAGCCTGTAGAATCCCCTACCGCAGAGAGTTGTTCATGCCAGCTCATTGGATATATTCAAGAAGTTAGGTATGGCCCTTATGGCTAAAGGGATCAAAGGGTATGGAGAGAAAGCAGGAAAAGGGTACTGAGGTGAATGATCTGCCATGATCTTATTGAATGGTAGTGTAGGCTCGAAGGGCCGAATGGCATAGTCCTGCACCTATATTCTATGTTTCTATATTAGGGCAGATGACCATAAGCTTGGTCATCGAGGTCGGTTTTCAGGTGTGTCTTAAGGAGGAAATAGAGGCAGAGAGGTTTAGGGAGGGAATTCTAGACATTAGGCCTCGGCATCTGAAGGCACGGCCAGTAATAGTGGAGTGATTAAAATCGGGCATGCACAAGAGGCCAGAATTGGAGGAGCACAGAGATCTTGGAGGGTTGTAGGGCTGGAGTAGATTGCAGAGATAGGGAAGGGCGAGGCCATGGTGGGACTTGAAAACAAGGATGAGAATTTTTAAATCACAGCATTAATTAACCAGGAGCCAATGTAGGTCAGCGGGCACCAGGATTCGGTGCGAGCTAGGACAATGGCTGCCAAGTTTTGGATGAGTTCCAATTTGCGGAGGTGGGAGGCCAGCCAGGAGAGCATTGGAATAGTCAAGTCTGGAGGTAATAAAGGCATAGATCAGGGTTTCAGCAGCAGGTAAGCTGATGCAGGGGTAGAGTCGGGCGATTTTACAGAGGTGGGAATAGGCAGGCTTAGTGATGAGGTTCAGCTTGGGAGTCAAATACAACACGGTTGTGAACAATCTGGCTCACCTCAGACAGGCCAACGCGTTAAAGTCAAGAATAGCTGCTAAAAAAAATTATTTTGGGAGGTCAGACAAAAAACCTTGTGCCATTCAACATGGTCAAAGTGGAACCCTGATTTAGTCTATAGGACTGTCCAGGACTCTGCACTAAACTGTTGGGGAGCAAGGTCCCCCAGATTAATTATAGGGAAGTGTGGGACCCTCAGGATAATCCATAGGCATCCTCAGACTGTGGTGGAACCTTAAGGTATCGAGTTAATCCATAGAGGATTCCCGGACCCTTGGGACTCTCGGTTCATTCTGGAATGGTCAGCTTAGCTGTAGAGTCCGCAATCCCCACTTTAACCAGGAGCCTCAGGTTAAACACAGTGGAGTTTGTTATCCTCACTTTAATCGATGTGGGCCTCATGTTGAGCTGCAGGGGGAGCCTGGGGCCCTCAAGTTAATCCAAAGAGAGACTCTGGGATAAGCTTACATTTTCAAATCTTTTTCTTCCTTGGGTGATTTTACACTTGGCTGCACTATAAAGAGAGCCTCAGCTTTTCTCATTGCTGAAACCAATTTGGTACAAAACAGGACCACTGTGTTCTGTACAGCTGATCCTCAAGGTCACTGGGGTTTAAGCAGATTTGTGAAACATGCTGACGAACAGAACACGATCAACAAGGCCTCTTTCAGCCCTTTGCCATAAATCACAGAACTGCCTGAAGCATGAGGAGTCTGATGGCCCTGCAGTGAGTTGTCCATCCTCTGTACCGAACAGTCCCCGTACTCCCACTGACTAATCCTCAATGAGCAGGACGGTCGGTGCCAATTCTAAGCCTTTCTTGCTGCCTCCCAAAGGTCGCGGTTCATTTGCTTTTCATCATTCTGTTGGTGCATCAACTTTGACCCGTTTGCATTCCCAGCCTCGGGGCAAACTCACGGCAATAGAAATGAAAGAGCGACAATAGCCAGGAGCATCTGATCGCTTCGTGACCCCGAGCAGACTCTGTGCTGCAGGCCTTTCTAAACTTTGCATCAACACACACCATAACACTGCACGAGAGCTCTCTTATGTTCTTATGTCCTCTGACTCACAACGCCAATCTCTCCAGCAAGGAAAGTGTAATGACTCAAGGGTTTTGTTACTGTAAACTGCCTCAGGTGTAAACGCCTAAAGCACCCGCATGACATAGTACCCGCGCTTATATATCAGTGACCACGCACACAGCCCGATGACCTCTGACAGTGGCGCCCTCTGGTGCCTGGTGACCCCCAAGCATCAATACATAACAACATCCCCCTTTCAAGATCTTAATATCAGTCTCTTTACAAATTCAGATGGTCTGGGACTTTCCGCTTATGAGTTGATCATCTCAGTTCAACTTTAGTTCTGGGTGAGCGTTCTGAGTCAGTTGTGACTGAAGGCTGAGTAACCGATCTGGTGGGAGTGGTAATGAACACATCATAGACTGAAGGTCCAGGTTCAGTAATGACAAGAGAGTCCTCTGATGAATGAACATTGGTTTGTTGGTCATTGACTGCATCTTCCTCAAACGGTTCCAATTCATCCGTGTGCTGCAGTTTGACCTGATCAAAATGTTTCCTGCATGTTTGCCCATTCTTGAGCATGACAATAAACACTCTGTTACCCTCCTTGACCATAGTTCAGTACATAAACTGGATCGTTGACAGAGGTGTCACGTGACACAGCAGCACGATCATGATACCATTGCTGACTTTGACATCTGTTTTCAACATGATCGTTCAAATCAGGATGAACAAGTGAAAGCTTGGTCTTGAGAATTCTCTTCATCAACAGTTCAGCAGGGAAACCCCAATAAGCATATGAGGTCTTGTCCTGTAACTGAGCAATATACATGACAAACGAGTCTGCAGTGAACCCTGAGTTACACTTTTCACACTTTGCTTGATCGTTTGAACAGCACGCTCTGCTTGACCATTAGAAGCAGGTTTGAATGGAGCTGACCTCACATGTCTAATACCATTGAGTTTTATGAAGCTCAAGACTTGTGAAGCAAGATCTGTTGTCGCTCACAACAATGTCAGACAAACAATGAGTAGCAAACATGACACGAAGGCTCTCAATAGTAGCTGTAGATGTACTGGATGACATAATGATACACTCTATCCACTTGGAATATGCATCCACCACAACAAAAAACATCTTTCCCAAGAAAGGGCCCGCAAAATCGATGTGGATCCTCCACCATGGTTTAGATGGCCATGACCAAAGACTCAGCGGAGATTCCACTGGTACTTTCCTTAGCTGCATGCAAGTATTGCACTGATGCACACATGATTCCAGATCAGAGTCAATTCCAGGCCACCATACATGAGACCTAGCAATGGCTTTCATCATGACAATACCGGGATGAGTGCTATGTAGTTCAAGTCCAAATTTCTCTCTCCCTTTCTTAGGCATGATGACACGATTACCCCACAGTAAACAATCTGACTGAATGGACAGCTCATCTTTGCGACGGTTGTAAGGTTTGGTCTCATCACACATCTCCATAGGTATTGCAGACCAATCACCACTGAGGGCACAATGTTTCACAACCAATAAAATAGGGTCATGATTAGTCCTGATCCTAACTTGTTGAGCAGTGACAGGAGTTCCTTCACTCTCAAAAGCATCCATTACTAACAGTAGGTCCTCAGGTTAAGGTGTCTCCATATCAGGTGTGGGCAAAGGCAGATGACTCAGTGCATCGACACAATTCTCAGTGCCAGGTCTATGATGAATAACATAATCATAGGCAGACAATGTCAATGCCCACCTCTGGATATGGGATGATACATTGGTATTAATACTTTTGTTTTCCAAAAACAATGAAATGAGTGGTTTGTGATCCGTTTCGGGTTCAAAACGAAGACCAAACAGGTACTGATGCATCTTTTTGACCCCATACACACAGGCCAAAGCTTCTTTTTCTACCATGCTGTAAGCTCTTTCCACTTTTGACAAACTTCTCAAAGCATACGCCACAAGTTGTAGCTTACCCGACTAATTTGCTTGTTGGAGTACACAGCCAACCCCATATGATGAAGCATCACAGGCCAATACAAGATGCTTACACGGATCATAATGAAAAAGCAACTTGTTTGAACAGAGCAGATTCTTAGCTTTCTCAAAGGCACTATCCTGAGATGCACTCCAGACCCAGTTGTCGCCTTTTCTGAGTAGCATATACAGTGGCTCTAGTAAAGTGCTCAATCTGGGTAAGAAATTACCGAAGTAGTTGAGTAGCCCAAGGAATGAATGCAGCTCCGTCACATTCTGAGGCCTGGGTGCATTTTTGATAGCCTTGGTTTTCGAATCAGTGGGCCTGATGCCATCAGCAGCAATCTTCCTCCCCAGGAATTCAACTTCAGGTGCCATAAAAACACACTTCGAACATTTCAGCCTGAGTCCCACTTTGTTCAGCCGATGCAGGACATCTTCAAGATTGCTCAGATATTCAACAGTGTCACGACCTGTGACCAGAATGTTATCTTGTGGTAACAGTTCTAGGAACGGACTTCAGTAGACTCTCCTCTGACTATCACGAAGTGTCATCCACCGAGGACAACGCTTTGATATTATTCCAGTTCCACTTGATTTTCTCGAGCCAATTCCTGCCGAACAGCATTGGACCATTACCTGGGACGATCCATAATGTTGCTTTTGAACTACACCATCATATGACACCTTGACTACTACACTGCCAATCACCGGTATGAGTTCCTTAGTGTAGGTATGCAACTTGACATTGACTGGACTCAGCTTAGGCTTCACAGACTCAGTGTCCCAGAACTTATCTAATGTCCTTTGGCTCATTATTGACTGACTCACACTCGTGTCCAGCTCCATTGATACAGGCATGTCATTCATCTTCACATTAACACTTATCGACTTGCTCTTTGCCAAGAAGGAATATAGACCATACACTTCCTCCTCGGGTTGTGTATCCGGGCCAGCACTAGACTGGTCATCATCAACAATGTTATGAGTAGCAGCACACTTGCTCAGTTGTGGGCACCTTCTCTGAAGATGCCCCACTTTCAAACAGCCATTACAGGAGTATTGTTTAAACCGACACTGATGAGGCCAATGATTGCCCCCACAACGCCAACAGGGTGAAGTCAAATTCGTACCAGTTGCCGGACTCTGAGCAGCTACAGGTTTCACATAAGCAGTCGAGTAGGCCCTGCCATAAGTAGCTCTGCCAAACGACACAATCTTGTTTACAGTACCTGCCGTGGAGCTCCAACTCTTCGATGATATCGGCCTCAAGTTATCATCAGTTGTTATGCATGCCTGGGCAGTCCCGATGGCCTCTCTCAAGTCCAGCTTCTATTCGGCCAATAACTTCTGGAGAATCACATCATGGTTGATGCCTATCACGAAGGAATCTCGCAGCATGTCTTCCAACGTGTTCCCAAACATACACGACTCAGCAAGACGTCGTAGGTCAGCGACGAATCCCGACACATCCTGGCCCTCAGTACGAACATGCGTATAGAAGCGATACTGTGAGATGATGATCCCCTCTTTTGGCTTAAGATGGTCACACACCAAAGCACAGAAATACTCATACGCTTTGTCCATTGGATGTAAAGGCGAGAGAAGGTTCTTCATGAGGCCGTAAATTTTCGGTCCACAAATGGTGAGGAAAACCGCCCTGTGCCGAACTGTGTCAGCCTCTCCTCCATTTTGTTGGCCATGAAATACTGATCCAGACGGTCGATAAAATCCGCCCAATCCTCGCCCTCGACGATTCTCTCCAGAATTCCAATAGTGCCCATTGTACATGCAAAGGTTCTGAAGTTACCTCTTCGCCAAATGTAATGACTCAAGAGTCTTGTTACTGTAAACTGCCTCAGGTGTAAATCTGATCCAACTTTATTCGCGCCCAAAGTACCCGCGTGATATAGTACCTGCACTTATATAGCAGTGACCACGCACACGCACATACAGCCCGATGACCTCCGACCTCTGGTGTCTGGTGACCCCAAGCATCAATACATAACAGAAAGAGTAATGCGCCACTACCCTTCCTTGTGTATCGCGGCTCTGACTTTGTGTCCACCGCCCAAGCATTGCAAATGGGAACACCTTTAAAAGTAACCACAGAATAATGACATGGTACATTATTTCTGCACGTGTGGAGGTGAACTGACTGTTCTGAGGGTTCTGATCAGAAACACGAATAAAGATATTTAAGTAGCATTTGATCAGGTCCTAATGATTTTTCCAACTTGTTTTACGAGGTTCCCGGTGCTCAGGGATCACGTCAGGTAAGTGTGTCAGATTCACAATGATTCTCCATTGCTGTGAATAGTTGACAGCTGCAAAAGTGGTATAATGTCTACCATTTCACAGCTGTTCAATTTCCAATCAAGCTTTGGAATAAACTTTTCAGTTTTATGGAGGTTTGAAGTATTTGCAGTGAACTCTCTATCCAGTGTCACCTCCTTGGAGCAACCTCTCTCACCATTGACAGATCGCTTCTGTCATCTGAACTTCAGCTGCCATCTGTTCCAGCAACATCGGTGCCCTTGAAAAAATATTACCTTAGTCTTCAGAATCCCACCATGATCAGCCCCAACACCAATATCACAAGGCACACCAGCATCACCAACAACAGCACCAACCTTGTCCGCAATCAACTGATGCTGCACAGGACACAAGGCATAAGTACCCGACCACATTGCTGCCCGGGACGCCAGGGATGGCCTCACCATGGCCAGATTTATTTCACTTGACACTGAACACCCTGGCTGCCACATGATGAGTCAGGTTGGCACCACCCCACACCAGCTCCAGAAAGCATCCCTGCAATGCTCGAGCCATTCCTTTCACACTCATCACCATTGCGGGGGGCATCCTTTTGTCTCACCATTCACTACAACTCACTATTAAGCCACCTCCAAAGGTGCACACAAATCTGTCCAAGAACACAGTGTTGAAAACAAAAATTTAAATGTTTGACAATACATTAGCAGAAACTCTACATAAACATTGGCTAAAAGACCCTTGTGTGTTGTTAGTTGGTATGATTGGACAAGGATGAGAGTGAGTGTGAGGGGTGGCTGGTGAGATGGGGAAGTGATAATGTAGATAGAGAGGAATGGGTGAAGGTGCAAGGTAAGTTGGTGTGAGTAAGGATGTGCAGGGGTAGGGTAAGGAAGGCAGAGTGATGAGGTGGTGATGAGTAACACAGCAGAATCAGATTGAGTGTGGCTTTGCAGTAACGTTTTGTGATCTACTGAGACCATTGAGAGGCTTGTGCCACTGCAGCCTGGTCCTCCTGACAACATCCCTGCTTGCGCTCTCCTGTCCAATGTGCAACCAGGCTGCGTTGGTGTCCCAAGGAGGTCTTTTCCACCCACTGGAAGAGAAGAGGAGCTCCCTCCATAAGTATCTGGAAGGAGTGATGGGAGAGCCTGGGTGCAGCTGTATGCAGTGTTTGTCAGTGTTTGCAGCACCTCAAAGCTGCAGAACACTGACAGTAGAACTGCCAAAATGAATGTGGGCATGGTCCCTTTAAGGAAACTAGCTGATGACACATCACATGACGTTATCAGACCCGCTTCTTTTTAATTGACCGACAGCCTCACTGGGCAGGTTGAACGGGCCCTATCAACATAAAATCACTTGGACAGAGCCGGATGAAGACGAGAGCGGGGTTCCAGTCTGCACCTGAAGTCGCCCGTCTCACTCCCGACCCGATAGGGTAAATCCCGGCCACAAGCTCTGTTTATGTTATAGCTATGGCACCAGTAGACTGCTGCCTGATGTGTGGATACCAAGCTTGGTGCCAGCAGCCCACCTACAGTCAATCATAAACTAGCATCCTCAACCAACATCACTTACACAGATTATCTGGTTATCACATTGCTGTTTGCGGCAGCTTGCTGTGCACAAATTAGCTGCCACGTTTCCTACATTACAACAGTGATTACACTTCCAAAAGTACTTAATTGGCTGTAAAGTGTTTTGGGATGTGAAAGGTGCTATATAAGTGCAAGACTTTCTTTTTACCCATCTCTACCTCTAAATCATTTGTAGGTATCTCTCTCCCCTGGGGATTTCTTTCTTCCATCTCCTATCAATAATTCCCCTTCCCTCCCTCCCTCCTTGGATCGCAGTCGGTCTGTATCTTTCTGTCTCACGTGGTTGTCAGGATCTACATCTGGATCTCTCTTTTGTCTTCCTCTCTTCCATCATTCACTAATTCTCTCCTCACTCCCTCCCCACCTCTCCATCCGTATTTGTCTTTCTCTACCTCCGTCCTCCATCATCATCCCCCGGTTTGGATTTCTTTCGGCCTTTGTTGCCAGTCAGTAGGCTATTTCTCTGTCTACCTCTCTAACCTGTCAGTATCTATCTCTCTCCGACTTCCTCTCTGGTGTCAGTACGTCTCGCTGTGTGGCTGGTCTGTCAGTATCTGTCCACAGTGTACAGCAGCTTGGAGCAGTACATGACAGTTTGGGTACGCCATTATAGAGAGGATACAAGAAACAATTGGAAAGGTACACTAGATTCATTAGAATGTTGGGTTACAGTTATAAAGACACACTTGCGATGTTGGGGATTTTTTTCACGAGTGCTGAGAAGATTAAGCAGTGATCTGATAGAGATCTTCAAGATTTTTAAGGGTTATACGGTGAATAATGAGAGATTGATTCCATTGCTCGGTGAGATAATAATGAGAGAGAAGAAATTTAAGGTAATTACAAATAGGATCGAAGGAGTGAATAGTAATAAATATTCTTATGCAGAGGGGCTATTCCTACTGGAGTAGAGAGGACTACAAGGAGGTTTAATAGAGGTTTTTATACAGCTGATGGATTTTGATAGAGTGAATTGAAAGACTGATTGAGATGTCAATTAACTTTGTCATTAAGAGTGAGGAGAGAGACCAGGAGAATGTCTTTCTGCAGAGGGTTGTTGAAGCATGGTATGCTTTGCAATGGAAAATATTCAAGACAAAGACCCATTGTACCTTTTCAGGGAAAAATTGATACTTATGTGAAGCAGAGGAAGATATTGGGATGTGAGAAGAGAGAAGAGCAGTGGAATTAGTCTTTGAAAGCTCTGGCATCGAGCTGTCACAGGCACAGCCGCCAAGAGATTTGTTTAGAGATGGATACTGGCCTGAGACTCGCTACAAATTGGTCCCCATCTGCGTATAACCGGCGAGCTGCGGACACCAATGCAGCTCGGCAGTCGGGGCCTCAGGAAAGCCAGCTGGGTCCCATGCCAAGCCAGTCACGGGTAGGTCCTGGGGCAAGGGTGGGGTGTACCCAAGCCGTGGTGATGCCAGAACGAGCCCTTCGCCCCCCCCCCCACTTTCCTAATTCCACATAAATGCAAGTTTCGAAGAAGAAGTTCCTTCCGTTTCTGTCGGTGACCTCCTGCCTTAGTTAGTCCACTGTAGAGCCAGATCTTTCAGGAGTGAAGTTAGGAAATACTTCTACATGCAAAGGGTGGTAGAAGTTTAGAACTCTCTTCTGCAAACGGCAGTAGATGCTCGGTCAATTGTTAATTTTAAATCGGAGATGGATAGATTTTTGTCAACCAAGGGATATGGGGCAAAGGCAGGAGTTAGGTCACAGATCAGCCATGATCTCATTGAATGGAAGAACAGGCTCAAGGACCTAATGGTCTCCTCCTGATCCTATGTTACTATGTAGATATGTATACACGCGATATCTGTGCTCCTCTAATTCTGGCCTCTTGAGCATCCCTGATTTTAATCGCTCAACCATTGGTGGCCATGCCATCAGCTATCAAGGCCCTAAGCTCTGGAATTCCCTGCCTAAACCTCTCTACCTCTTTTTGCACCTTTAGGACACTCCTTAAAACCTACCTCTTTGAATAAGCCTTTGGTCATCTGCCCAATATCTCATGCGGCTTGGTGACAAATTTTGTTTGATAACGCTCCTATTAAGCGCCTTGGAATGTTTTACTACTTTAAAGGCGCTATAGAAGTATAAGTTGTTGTTGTAGGCCCCGAAGAACTGAGCATGCATGGTGTGCCTTCTGCCTAGTTTATGCCGACTTTGGGAGTGGAATCCTAAGACAGGTGTTCGGCCCCTTTTTAACATATTCAAAGGGCCGAACACCTGTTTCAGGCAGGCGCACTTCACACATGGTAACGCTGGCTTCTAATTTGGAGCAACGAGGACCAATTTCTCCCCCAGTAGGTCAAATGGCCTCCTTCAGTGCCGTCAACCTCCGTGTTGAAGAGGATGGTTAAAATGTGGAACTTTCTGCTCTGCTGCAAACTGTTGTGGAAGTAGAGACCATAAATTCTTTTAAAAAGCTTGAATAAAGCGGAATATTCAAAGAGAGTGGCGACCAAACGGGAGAATGGGATTATACTAGGCTGCTCATGTGAAGAAAAATCACCCAGTACAGGCATGGTGAGCCAAATGGCATGTTGCTCTTGTTTTACCAGTTGGTATCTCTCTGACTTTTTTTCATGGGCTAGGATCTTTCCTGGGTCGGTATTTCTTGGTCCTCTTTCCTCTGTCAGTATTTAACATCCCGTCAGTAATCTCTCCCGATCTCTGTTTTTCTGTGTCAATACCGTCCTTCCTTTCTCTCCCACGCAGTATTATTTCTACCTTTTATCTGTCAGTATATCTTGTGTGTTATATATAGTGTATATAGATATATATATGTGATATAATTAGATGTGTGTATATATATATATATATATATATATATAGATATGAGTGTATAAAGATATATATATAGATACATATACCCTGTATAGATATGAGTATATATAGATATATATGTAGATGACTGTATATAGATATATAGATATGAGTGTGTGTGTGTGTGTGTATATTTATATACATATCTATATGTACATACACATACTGTTCTGAGCATTTAATTTTAATTCATTCTGTACCATTTAAATTACTTTAGAAATTAGGTCAGGATCTCTCATTGGAGACTTCATGTGCATGCGTCTAAAAATATGGGTCTATTCAGGGACTGATGCTGCATTCACAGCTGTGAAATAATGCACATTAGCAGACAATGTAGTACCTGTACCTGCAGCCTGACTTTACACACACACACACACACATCAGCGTTGGAATCAGGGTACAGTTGATATCTTGTTTATACCTCACCCAGGGCAGGACAACTCCTTCAGCATGGAGTTCCTCTTTTTAGAATTAATCTCAAATGGTCTGGACAATATAAGTAGCAGAATGGCGTGCATGGTCCAGATGTTTGCATTGCATGTGATAAATTATAACTCTCTGAAATCGCTCCACTTAATCAGGGTGGGAATTTACACTCAGAAAATGACGCAAAAGAACACACTGTCAGTTCAAACTTTGATCCGAGCAGAATGCTGGCTGTGCTCGCCACACATCCCTTGCCATTCAGTGCAGTGCAGAAAATCCCATGGTCGAGGCATTCAGCAGAATCAAAGTAATGTAGAGAGAGAGAGATATGCACGCACACACACACACAGAGGGAAAGGTGGACAGCTTCGATCTCTCGGCTTCTCTCCTGCTGTCTGCGTATCTCAATGAGCCCACCTTCCAGTTTTTTTCTCTGCACATTGTGGGCTGGATTTTAGACTTTTATGTTTTTGGAACGATAATGGTGGTGGGGCGGGAATGTTAGCCGTCGGGAATAGTTTGCGCTTTGCTAGTTAAGTTTGGGTTGCTGGATCCTGCGTCAGGGGGCGCAGCGCGAAGGGAGGCGTTGTACACCTCTCTCGGGCGCTAGCACGGGAAACTCCCAAGCTAAAGAGCCGGGCTGGGAGCGCTCCGAGAAATGTCTGGGGGAAGGGGGGAAAAAACCCTCGAAAACATTCCCAAAACATTGCCCACGCCCCCTCAACACAAATCGCTAAAAAAAAATGTAAAGAAAAAACAATCACACTTGCCTCAGGAGTCCATTACTCACCTCTTCACCCAGCGGGCTGGTTGGACCGCCCTGATTTCCCACTTCTGGGTGGACGGGTCGGGCAGGAGCTCAAACTCGCGCCGGTGTCGCAACCAGGGGCGTTGCACAGCGGGCGCAGCTCCTCCATGCGGTGCTGCTCCGTGCTGCCGCTAAACCAGACCCGAGGATCACTGCGGGGCGCTGAAGACTTCACCGCCACCTTTGCTGCCACTCCTGAGTGAAAAACGGAGCGCAGGAGAGGAAAATCCAGTCCCCACCCACCCCCGCTGTGTGTGTGTGTGCGCGTGTATATAGCACAAAACCTAGGCTGACACTCCAATGTAGTACTGAGGGAGTGCTGCACTGCCAGAGGTGCTGTACTTCAGATGAGACGTTAAACCAAACCCCTGTTCGCCGATACCGGTGGACATAAAATATCCCATGGCACTATTTTGAAGAAGGAGGAGAGTTATCCCTGTGTGCTGGCAAATATTTATCATCAACCAACACCTAAAAACAGATTATCTGGTCATTGTCTCATTGATGTTTGTGGGACCTCACTGTGCACAAATTGACTATGTTTCCTGCATTACAACAGTGACTACACTTCAAAAGTACTTCATTGGCTGTAAAGAGACATGGAGATCTGCAGGTTAAGATAAAAAAGAAAGACTTTCATTACCTCATTGTGAGGTAATGAAAGTCTTTCTTTTTTAGCTTAACCTGCAGATCTCCATGTCTCTTTATCTCTCTGTCTCCCCGATTTTCTTTCTCATCCTCTCCCTTCCTTCCCACCTGCTTCCTTCTGTCCCATGTCTCGGGTTAGCTTGGATATAGCAGTGGTTGTTCCTAGGTTAGATACAATTTGATATTTTGAAGTTGGACTGCAGGAGGGAACTTCAAGAAAACCGTTCACCAGTATAATGTATTTGCTTCATGGGATCTTTGCTTAAGAATCCATAGCAACACATTGCTATTAAGTACTAGTTGGTTTATTAGCAAAAGTTTAACAATCTCACTACACATTACCAGGCTCACAACCACCTGCCTCATCGTGGATCCCCCGAACCCAACTGGCTGGGGTTTTATTGAGTCAATGTGAACATCACGTGACTGGCTAAGCCACTCACGACTCAAAAACTCAGGTGCATACATTACAACCATCAAAGAGAGAACTGTGATGAAAATGAAGCATTTTTCTTCTGGTTTTATCTTGGCCCAGTCACAATACAGAAAGGGGTTTCAAAACCAGCTACAGTCAGAATCATGTCACCAATCTGAGGCAATATAAAAAAGACAATTTTACCTCATTATCTCTCGGCAAATTTGCTTCAGGAAAGAACCAAGTCATACATTTCACATATAAATGTGTGCGTGTGTGTGACTAGCAGCTCCTTTTCAATTCAGCCGACAGTAAATTAAATCCAACGAGCCCTTGGAACTGTTGGAGGGGTATTTAAGTAGAGTAAAGTGTTCAAATCAATCAACACCAACAACGATCAAGGCAGTTAGCTCCCACAGTTAGAAAGTGAACAAAATGATTAACTCTACGCCTAGGTTAACTACAAACTAATAGCTTAACATGTAAACTATTGTATTCCTTTTGGGGAGTTAAATTGTACAAAATCTACTGTGAATATTACATTACCTGTATATATGTTTGTTTCCCCCCCACCCCATTAAATTTGAGGTCTGACATCATGTTGGTCTACCACTTTTCAAAGATGTAAGAAAGTTCCTGTGCAGGCACAGGATAGATCTAGTAGCTAAAGCAATTTACAGAAAGCTTTTCTCATTATCAGATCCTTACCTTGATATCAGAACCAGCAAAGAGGCTCTTGAGAGCAGGGGAAGCTGAGATTCAACTAGGAGAGTAATTTAAAATACGATGGGCCAAATTATCTCGAGCAAGATTGGCAGTAAAGACCCATAAAGGTAAAAGGGACCCTAAAATGCACTTGCCAGTCAAAAAGAACAACTGCTCATGGGAATGGATCCGCCGATGAGAAATTACATGCCTGGCACTGGGAAGTTGGCCATTGTACATTGAAAGAGAATATTTTGTTCAGGGTTTAACTTATTCCCCCCTACCTTTGACGAGAAAAGATATTCCTTTACAGACACAGTTCAAGCAAGATCAACAACACCATCACCTCATAACGTATGAAATGCCAAAGCAAAGTGTCTCAGACAAACACTCACCATAGCAACAATCCAACTTTAAAGGAGTTTTTGGATATAGGGGTCATTGTGCTCATGGTGGGAATGATCCCATTAAGAGCCTTCTCCTGTTTTGTGATATCATACATAGAATGAAAATGCTAACTGTGAAGCAGAGAGCCTTAGTTTCCAGTTGTTAAAAGTCTGAGAATGTCTTAAAGGACAATGCCTGTGGGATCTCATTATTGCTGCTTAAAGACTGTGGGATCCTACAGAAAAAACTGCAAACGTGTCTGCATTTTTCCTACATCGCAAGTGTTCACTCTGATCACTGACTTGGAGTGAGATCGATGTCCCTTCCGTACCTGCAGACAAGGCTTGTTTTCGGACTGTACCTAACATATAATGGGTGGAGTGAATGCTAATAGTCTAAAGGGCTGCAGGTTGGCAGACAGACCAATCATGGTTCAGGGTCTTTATAGTTGGTTACAGTCAGTCTTGTTATAGTCCACCATCTCTTTTCCTCTCCAGCACAGCTCGGATGTTGTCCTCAGTTGGAGGGAGGGTAGAAAGAAATTGTTGTGTCTATAAGCACTCTAGTAATGACTCCACGAGGTAAGGTATTGTACTTGAACTGTTGTGACCTTAGTCCTTTTTATTGCAGCTCCTGAATGAGGGTACAGTAAGGTGAGCTCCCTTTTATATTTGGTTACCTGCTGTGTACAGGTGACCTCTAGGTCTCCACCAGTTGCACCCTCTGGTGGTACAGACATATTGTATACAGAGTGAAGATACATTCAAAGGTCTTATGTAGCTGTACATTAAGTGTATAGGGTATATACATACACAACAGAAATGACTTTTAATGCTATGAATCAGCGCTCATTTTGAAACTGCCATGCGTCCCAATTGGGGGCGGTAACCAGCTGGGGCCAAGACTTTCTGCACCCGGTGCAGAACTCACGACCCCCCCCCGCCGCTGAATTGGGCTTACGTGCTCCACTTCCTTTAGGGGCAGTTCCCGGGATGCTACTGGGGCGGTGAGTGAAGCGTTACATGGACGCCGACGCGCTTCAACGCCCGTCCCCTTCGCTTAAAGGGGAGGGCCACTGCGCACTCTGCAAGGCCTCTGTTGGCCTCCACGATGGCGGTCCTGACCACGCTAGGGCTGCCATCCTGCAGCTGACCCGAGAGTCGGCAATCCAGAAAAGATGGTGGCGCGGGGAGCTGGCGCCCTCCCCTTTAAGGAGCACCCCTAGAGGGGTTGTCGACCAGCTTAGCGACCCATGAAGCTGGTGTTGGCATCCGCTCACGCCAGATTCATGGCCCACGGGCAATTTTCCCCGTGGGGCGGTGAGGGGTCGCCACACATGGCGATTATGTCATCGCAGTTGCATGGCGGCCTGGGGCTCTAACCGCGGGGTGCACCGCTGCCATGGCAGTGCCTCCACAAACTCTCAGGCAATTTCCCAGGAACCGATAGCGCCCCTCCCCCCCCCCCCTCCCCCAGATGAAAAATTGTCTCTATCCTGTAACGCCCCGCGTAGTGGGCAATTTCGCCCCGTAAATACTCAAATACTAAACGCTGAGGGGCCAAAATTCGTTTTTTAACGCCACACGTTACCGCCAGAGATGGGCGGCTAACAGGCGGCGAAGGACTTACCATCGATGGCAACCGGGTTCCTCAGCAAATGGTAAATTTAGTTGGGCGGCGGGGGCAGCGCCAAGACATACCGCTGCGCGCTCTGCCGCCACACACACGTGGTGATGTCACCGAGCGTACAACACCCCCTTGCCGCCGCCACTGGAAAATTAGTGCGGTGGCGTTACTAGTAGGTGCCCGTACAGCCTGGGAAAGGTGGCGGGACTTCGGGGATCCGGGGCGGTAGCGTCCAGAGATCAAGGTAAATGGTTACGTTTATCACTTTTAGCATTTATGTATTAATGGGAGCAGTGGGGAAGTGTGGGTGTGGGTGAGAGAAATTGTCGGAAACTTTTTTTCCACCATTTTTTTCCATCTCGCAAGCCGGCAGCCTACCGCGGGAGAAATTCAGCCGGCCTCCTGAGATGCCGTTCCGTTGGCACCCGAAGGTGACTGTGCAAAGCCACTTTTAGCGCTGCTCTCTCATCTTTTGGCGGCAAAACTGAATTTTGCAGTTTGAGGCGCCACCTACTGCTAACATCAGCACTCTGCCAGTGACACCGCCTCAAAAACAACGCGGCCAAATTTCGACCCCTCACTGTTGTAATGTAGGAAACGCGGCAGCCAATTTGCTCACACCAAGCTCCCACAAACATCAATGTGGTAATGACCAGGTAATCTGTTTTAATGATGTTAATTGAGAGATGAATATTAGCCAGGACACCAGGGGATAACTCCCCTGCTCTTCTTCGAAATAGTGCCATGGGATCTTTTACGTCCACCTGAGAGGGCAGATGGAAAACGATACACCTCTGACAGTGCAGCACTCCTTCAGTACTGCGTTGGAGTGTCAGCCTAGATTAATGTGCTCAAGTCCCTGGAGTGGGACTTGAACCCACAACAATTGGCACATCCCCACCTCGGCCTCAAGTCTCCTCCCCTGTGCCTCAGCATCGTCACTGCCTGCCACGTGGCAGGGAGGCAAGAACTGGAAAACCACCTGATTTTCCTTCATGCCACTGCTGATACTGCCACCCTCAGAGATCACCAGGAGTGCAATAGTGGTAGTCCCTAAGTTAGGGGTACAAGCCTCCTACTTCATTAATTGGAGGGAGGGGGCCTAGTAATGGCCTCCTCTCCCTCCACAATGGCCCCAAATACAAACCTCAGCCCAGTCCAAGGGCATCGCTTTAAAAAAAAATTGATGAAATCTTTGAGGCACTTCTGCCTCTTTGAAAGTAGGACCACTTCATCTACATCCTCAGCAGCGATGGAGGGGGACCTCTTGGTGGTGTAGACCCCGCTGAGAGCTTGGGCTACAAAGTTAAAGGAGGCAACTGGACCAGGACCACAACAGGGTCTGGCCAGTGAGTGGAACTCCCATCCTGACCCTCTTCTGACAAGAAAATCCAGGCCAAGGTTGTTTGCCAAAAGTGACTAATCAGTGAGAATTGTCAGATGCTGAGTCTTTATTCAAAACAAAGCTTTACTTTTGTTGTGTGGAAGTGACCCTTTAGCAAAAGTAGGGAAGGACAGGAGTTGGGTGAAACTAATGACCGGTCTATGTGAAGGTTTTGCCAATGAGGAGAGTCACTAGCTGCGACACAGCTCAAAGACATTTAACTACAACCTGAACTACGTCACTCTTTACCTGTATAGACTATTGGAAGCCATATTGGGGGCGAAATTGGACCCTGCTGCACCTGGTTATTGGGCACAGAACAGGCCAAGAAGCTCCAATTTCATAATGTCTCCCTCATCCTGACGGTACCTGAAATGCACCTGACACCAAATTGGGGCGGTAGGGGTTAGGCTGCTTACATATGTAAATGAGGAGCCTAATACATGTATTTGAATCCCTCTCCTAAACTGGACGGCGCTGGGTACTTCCACTTATTCCACATTCTACCCTACATAAACTGGAGCTGATCCAAAACTCGGCTGCCCGTGTCGTAACTCGCATCAAGTCCCGCTCACCCATCACCCCCATGCTCACTGACCTACATTGGCTTCCGTTTAAGCAACGCCTTGATTTCAAAATTCTCATTCTTATTTTCAAAACCCTCCATGGCCTCGCCCCTCCCTATCTCCAATCTCCTCCAGCCCCACAACCACCCCCCCACCACCCCGCCACCCCCCCTAAGAGATGTCTGCGCTCCTCTAATTCTACCCTCTTGAGTATCCCTGATTATAACTCGCTCAAGCATTGGCGGCCGTGCCTTCTGTTGCCTAGGCCCCAAGTTCTGAAATTCCCTGCCTCAACCTCTCTTTCCTCCTTCAAGATGTTCCTTAAAACATACCTCTTTGATCAAGCTTTTGGTCACCTGCGCTAATTTCTACTTATGTGGCTTGGTGTCAAATTTTTATCACATAATACTCCTGTAAAGCACCTTGGCACGTTTCGCAATGTTAAAGGTGCTATATAAATACAAGTTGTTGTTGTTATTAAGACTGTGTCCGCAAAATATCTCGAGCCTCTTTGCCCGCGGAATGGACGGCAATTGGCGGATTCCACCAGTTGGCTGACCAAAAGTTATAATCACCTACCCTCCCCCCGGCAGTAAAATATGATGAATGTGGTAACTCTACTCTTCGAGCCCTTCTCAGGGACATCTCCCCATTCTCCAATGATTCAAAAAGAAATTACATTGAAGTTGATGGCACAGGAAAGTGAATCACACCTTACACCAATGTGTCAAATGCTTTGTTCTAATCAATGCGCCAAAAGAACGGGCCTCCTAGGGAACAGTATGATTGCAGTGACCGACACTGACTGCAAAGTGACAGCAAAGTGCGCTGTAAATTGAAAGATGAGAGCTCTTTAGCTTCAGTTCTCACTCGCCACATGTAGCGACACTTTGGTTGTATTCCTTTGTTTTTTGTTCCTTTCTGCTTTCGTCCACTCCTGAAGATGCTGGCTCTCACTGGAGTATGGTTCCACGTGCGAGAGAATATCTGCTACTTGTGGCAGGCTACGTCTCGCCCGCCATCCACATTAGTGCAATTTCAAGTAGGGCCACTAGATGGTCATCGGGTGTACGAAACCCCTAGTCCCTCCTTCTCTTAAGCCCAAGCAACACCAATTGTGGAGGCTCTACCACCACCTCAACTAAGATCCACTCGCTAAGCATTCACGTCGATTACGCAAAGATACTGCGCATTTCATTTGCCCTACATTACCTCTCTGCTTACTGAGTAAGACCAAGGCTGTGAAATTATCCCATGGGCACTTGCAAACAGACAGCGTATTGGTCTGTAATTCGTCTCTCCAGTGTTTTAGTGCCACCATTAACTAACGGCGAGAACAGCCGAGAGATTTGATAGAAATATAGAAATTTACAGCGCGGAAGGAGGCCATTTTGGCCCATCGTGTCCACGCCGGCCGACCAAAGAGTCGCATGGCCCTTTCAGATGAATATACTGAGCATCCGTATCCCGCAGTTTAATTTGAAGGCCCAGATTTTGTCTAAACACTTACATTTTGTATTCCATTACCTCAACCCAACGCACACTTAAACCACAGGATTAACGACCTCCAGGTCCCACCTTCGGAAATGTAAGTGTTTTAATTATTTCTGCAAATGGTTATTTTAACAGATCATTAGTCACGAAGTGCCAGAGAGCAACCATTACAAACATCAGATTTGCATTATTTCAAATTGTCCTATTATTGTAATTATAAAACAGCAAGGTTCCTTCATAAATTGCCTTTTGTACGTTGTGGTGTGAGGGTCACAGCAGTGTGTACTTCAGATAAACATGTCATATGTAATTATAGGGACAGATAATGCACTGAGTGCATGGGGGGTGGGGGGCACACCCCTCCCCTATATTATGAAGCACTGAAACCTGAGGCCTTCAATGTGTCCGATGGGTTCAGCACGGGCCAGTGTGACGAGACAGCAAGAAGAGCATTTGCTCTGTGAAACATGATTTAAATTAAATGAAGACACCTTCCCTGTACTCGAGTGCCTGAGCCTGTTTGTGAACGGGCAGAGAAGGGAATGTCCTGTTAAAATGTTTTTATCTGGATCACCTCTCCGACATCACCTCTAACCCCAAGGAAAATCTGCCAGCATTCTGCAGGCAGACAGCATGCCTTCTTTGGCACCCCCTAGTGTCTCCAGTGCATCATGTACAACATGCCAGGAGTATCGGAAAAATATTTTAATGAGCTGGCTTAGTGTTACTGGGCAACGCCAACTCTTTCATACATGGAACACACACAGCACCTCAGGATCATTTATCAGCCCCATAAAATGGTAGAGTGTTCCAACATAGAAAGCCTTTGTTGGTGCTTTTCGCTACACGAGCCTAATCCCACTCTCCACATTTCCTTTAATATTCTTTTGCTGCAATTCACTAATTTTTTTTTTTAAAGAATTTATAGACTCTGCTTCAATGATAGTTTGTGGTGGAGAAGAGCCAGATTCTAAATACGCTCTGTGTAAAGGATTTTTAATAAAATTCCAGATGAATTATTTTTGTGATTATCTGAAATTTATATGCCTTCTCGTTACCGTCTTATGAACCAATGGAAACAATCTGACACTATTTACTCTATCATAAATCTTTTTAACCTGAATACAATCTATATTAACGACTTGGAAGAAGGGACTGAGTGTAACTTTGCCAAGTTTGCTGACGATATAAAGATGGGAGGAAAAGCAATGTGTGAGGAGGACACAAAAAATCTGCAAAAGGACATAGACAGGCTAATTGAGTGGGCAAAAGTTTGGCAGATGAGTATAATATTGGAAGGTGTGAGGTCATGCACTTTGGCAGAAATAAAATCAAAGAGCAAGTTATTATTTAAATGGAGAAAAATTGCAAAGTGCTGCAGTACAGCGGGACCTGGGGGTACTTGTGCATGGAACACAAAAGGATAGTATGCAGATACAGCAAGTGATCAGGAAGGCCAATGGAATCTTGGCCTTTATTGCAAAAGGGATGGAGTATAAAAGCAGGGAAGTCTTGCTACAGTCATACAGGGTATTGGTGAGGCCACACCTGGAATACTGCGTGCAATTTTGGTTTCCATATTTACGAAAGGATATACTTGCTTTGGAGGTACCTCAGAGAAGGTTCACTAGGTTGATTCCGGAGATGAGGGGATTGACTTATGAGGAAAGGTTGAGGAGCTTGAGCCTGTACTCATTGGAATTCAGAAGAATGAGAGGTGATCTTATCGAAATGCATAAGATTATGAGGGGGCTTGACAAGGTGATGCAGAGAGGATGTTTCCACTGATGGGGGGAGAATTAGGGGGCATAATCTTAGAATAAGGGGCTGCCCATTTAAAACTGAAATGAGGAGGAATTTCTTCTGAGGGTTGTAAATCTGTGGAATTCGCTGCCTCAGAGAGCTGTGGAAGCCAGGACATTGAATAAATTTAAGACAGAGATACACAGTTTCTTAACCGATAAAGGATTCAGGGGTTATGGGGAGCGGGCAGGGAAGTGGACCTGAGTCCATGATCAGATCAGCCATGATCTTATTAAATGGCGGAGTAGGCTCGAGGGGCAATATGGCCTACACCTGCTCCTATTTCCTATGTTCTTATGTACCTCTGTCAGGGCATCCCTTAACCTTCTTGGCTACAGTGGGAAAAAAGCCCCACTTCTCCAGTCTCTCTTCACAACCGAACCCCTCTCAACCATTGTAGAGCATCACGTCAGATGGTAGCAACAACACAGGCAAACATGTGCAAGAAAAGAATGCACGGCTACACCAGTCTCCCACCCAATGGTCAGTTGGCAAGATGGCGCCAGTCAGTCCCACCTGGAAGAGTTTGGGTAGCAACTCAAATACAAACAGAAATTATAAACTTCTTTGTCAAAATGGTGAAATAAAAATAGAAAATTCTATTTGCTGTACATTGCCGCATTTTATGTTTCCATTTCAGGATTTGCTTCGTTTCCCGCTGCCCCTCCTCCACCCCAAAGACTGAGCTGTTTTATAAGGTTTGCAGTCAAATCCATTAAAATATCACAGCAGTGGCATGGCTTTTCCAGAGAGTAAGCATGCTCTTAGCTGCCTGTAGCTTAACTGATGATATCATAGAATGGTTACAGCACAGGAGGCGGCCATTCGGCCCGTCGAGCCCGTGCTGGCTCTCTGTAAGAGCACTTCAGCTAGTCTCACTCCCCGACCTTTTCCCATAGCCCTGCAATTTTTTTCCTTCAAATACTTATCCAACTTTCTTTTGAAAGCCTTGATTGAATCTGTCTCCACCTCCTTTTCGGGCAGTGCATTCCAGATCCTAACTACAAGATACATAAAAAAAGTTTTTCCTCGTGTCGCCTTTGGTTCTTCTGCCAATCACTTTAATTCTGTATCCTCTGGTTCTCGACCCTTCTGCTAATGGGAACAGTTTCTCTCTATCTAGACCACTCGTGATTTTGAACACCTCTATCAAATAAGAAAGACTTGCATTTATATAGTGCCTTTCACGACCACGAGACGTCCCAAAGTCCTTTATAGCCAATGAAATACTTTTGGAGTGTAGTCACTGTTGTAATGTGAGAAACGCGGCAGCCAATTTGCGCACAGCAAGCTCCCACAAACAGCAACGTGATAATGACCAGATAATCTGTATTTGTCATGTTGATTGAGATATAAATATTGGCCAGGGCACCGGGGATAACTGCCCTGCTCTTCTTCAAAATAATGTCGTGGGATCATCTACGTCCACTTGAGAGAGCAGACAGGATCTTCTCATCTGAAATGTCTCATCTGAAATCTCCTCTCGATCTTCTCTGCTCTAAGGAGAACACCTCCAGCTTCTCCGGTCTATCCACGTAACTGAAGTCCCTCATCCCTGGAACCATTCTTGTAAATCTTTTCTGCACCCTCTCCAAGACCTTCACATCCTTCCTAAAGTGCGGTGCGGAGATGGCAAGGGTCCCTTCGAGGTCGCGGGGCCAGAGGTGATGTTGGAAGTGCAGCTCGAGGAACCGTTTATTCCGGATGGCATTTAAAAATTCACTAAAGCGCTGAACACACTTGACCAGCGCAATCTGACACAAAAAAGAGTCCAACCTGAAGACATGTCCTTTTCAACAACCGGAGGAGATAACACAGCTGTCGCGATGCTGTCAGTGGCTGCTGCAAAGTGCCCGAGATGCTGAACGCCCCGAGACTCTTACTCACTTAAAAATAAAACTCAGAAGAAATATTTGCAGCTGCACAAGCAGGCTGAGGCAGAATGGTAATGAGGCAGGGAATAGCATGTAAAGCATGGCACAGCAGGGATCTCAGATGCCGTACAATGCACTTGCTTTGCTGAACTTTAACTCAGCTGCTACTGTATTCAGGAATAGCAACAATGTTCGCGGCATGGAAGAAGGTTTTTTTATACGGCCCGATTTAGCTTCAAAACCTAATTTACAGCGAGGGAATTGTTTGCATTTCAAAAACACAACACGAGGGATGCTTAGCACACACAGAGAACCGCAATACCCAACAGTTGAAGTACCAGTCAGTAAAACAGCGTTGGGCACTTCCATGTCTCCGTGCCTTCACCGGCAACCAGAGGAACTGAAAGACCATTAGACAACAAAGGACGAAGATCACCCAAAGACGCAAGGGAAAGTGGAATGAGTAAAAGCACATCACAAAGGGGAAAAAAAGCATGTCTTGTTGGGCCAAATCACCATGGGACACTGGAGAAAGGACATTGAAGGAGGGTGCACTGTGGGAGGGCAATGCCCAGGAGAAGCCCATCCACAACAACTTGTATTTATATAGCGCCTTTAACAAAGTGAAATGTCTCAAGGCTCTTCACAGGAGAATTATGCGGTAAAAATTTGACACCGAGCCGCATAAGTAGAATATGCGCGGGTGACCAAAAGCTTGGTCAAAGAGGTATGTACTAGGGAGCGTTTTGAAGGAGGAAAGAGAGGCGGAGAGGACTAGGAGATGTTTACAACATATGACAACAAGAAAGAAAATGGTTTCTGCCAGTTGTAATGTATTTGTTTCATGGGTTCTTTGCTTAAGAATTCAAAGCAACATATTGCTATCAATAACTAATTGGTTTATTAGCAAAGGTTTAACAATCACACTACACATTACCAGTTCATCCACCAAGGCTCACAGCAACATGCCTCATCATGGATCCCCTGAAACCAACTGACTGGGGTTTTATTGAGTCTTGTGAACATCATGTGACTGGCTAAGCCACTCCCAATTCAACACCTCTACAACTATTTTAGTTGCATCCGTAAATCAAATGCCCCTTTTTTAAAGGGGTAAACTAAATGGCAATCTTTAATACAAGTTCCCCCTTGTTTTTTTTTTGAGGGCACCAGAACACAAATTATACAAGTGCCCCCTGGCTAAAAAGGGGGGGTCACTAAAACCGACAAACTTAAACAAATTAAACTTTTGATGTGGTTCAAATTAAAATTTGGTTGCCGGGGGTGATGAGGCATTCCAGTTCCTCCAGCGCCCACCTCTCGTGGAAGGCCGTGAGCGTACCGGTGGACACCGCGTGCTCCATCTCCAGGGACACCCTGGCTCGGATGTAACCGTAGAAGAGAGGCAGGCAGTTGGGCTGAACGACCCCCTTGACCGCCCGCTGCCTGGACCGGCTGATGGCCCCCTTGGCCATGCCCAGCAGCATTCCTATGAGGAGGCCCTCGGAGCTGCTCACTCCCCTTCACACAGGGTGCCCAAAGATCAGGAGTGTGGGACTGAAGTGCAACCAGAACTTGAGGAGCAGCCTCTTCAAATAAAGGAATAGGGGCTGCAACCTCACACACTCCATAAAAACATGGAACACGGACTCTTCCAGACTCAACAGTTCTACAAACCTGTGAGTGTACTCTCAGGTGCATACATTACACAGGTGATTTATTATTGCCCAAGTTTCTTAGAGGTTTATCCCTACGTGAATCTTTAACTGGCTTCTCATGGAATGCAATTACCCGGAGATCAACAACAACAACTTGTATTTATATAGCACCTTTAACGTAGTAAAACGTCCCAAGGTGCTTCTTAGGAGCATTATAAAACAAAATTTGACACTGAGTCACATAAGGAGATATTAGGACAGAAAGAGTTAGGTATTAAGGAGCGTCTTAAAGGAGGAAAGAGAGGTAGAGAGGCAGAGAGGTTTAGGAAGGGAATTCCAGAGCTCAGGGCCTAGGCAGCTGAAGGCACGGCCACCAATGATGGAGTGACTGAAATCGAGGGGTGCTCAGGAGACCAGAATTGGAGGAGTGCAGATATCTCAGAGGGTTGTGGGGCTGGAGCAGGTTATAGAGATAGCGAGGGACAAGGCCATGGAGGGATTTTGAAACTAGGCTGAGAATTCTTTTTAATTGAAGTGTTGTGTATCTGAGAGAAAGCAAGCACAGCGAGTATGGATGAACGGGACTTGGTGCGAGTTAGGACCCGGGTGGCGGAGTTTTAGATGATCTCAAATTTATGGAGGGTAGAAGGTGGGAGCCCAGCCAGCAGTGCGTTGGAATAGTCATGTCTAGAGGTAACAAAGACATGGAGGTAGAGCTATCAAACACCCTCTCTTGGGGCAGTGGGTGATGATGCTGAATGGACTTTAAGTAAAGTGGATGCATCCTGTAATTGAATGCATTCAACGAGTACAGTCAGAGTTCTGCACTTGTGCAATCAGTGGGCAGGACCCTAGAGCAATTGTAATTTGGTTCTCAATAAAATGACTCGTAAATGCACAGACATTATCTCCATTGAGTTATTGAGTTACCATCCACACTTTTAAGTTTATTTGATGCTAGAATTATCAGGGACAAGAGATACATTACAGTATTAAGGGCAACCCCACCTAATCCCTTGCGATTAAGATCTAATTTTCATCCCATTTAGGAAGATTGGAAGGCGTAGAAGCTAAATCCATTTCCTATCCTTGTGTGATTTACTCTTAATGCCCGACAGTGGACTATGAGTCATCCATCTAGAGATGTTCAAGGCTCATTATAGGAAATAGACAATCTTGTAGATTCCGGGCTCCCCATGCACAGTTGCTCTGAGTATTCAGCAACACCTTCTGCTCAGCAACCTCACTTGAGGCAAGTGCATGGTTTTCATGATTGCATCGTCATGTTGACATCACCTGCGAGTGGTACACCAAATGGTTTTCAGCATTGGGCTATGTTTGTAAAACAAGGTTCTTCCAAAATATTTCTTCATGGAGGCAACGTCCTTTAATAATGACAAGTACCAGTGGGATGGCACACTACTTTCCCTAGACCACTCCGGTTATACCTGCACCATAACCCCGGCAGCTGGCATCTGCTTGAACAGGATCTCCTGATCCTCCTGGAAACTCTGCTCAGAACATTGACTTCAATCATTTCAGACTGTAGCTGCCTCTCAGATCTTTCTGCGGGAATCTCCTGATCAAATCCTCCGCTTTCCTTTCCATTTTGGGGCTGTGTTCAACCCATCCCTTTTGATTTCCTTTGAAGCCTTTTCATGGCCTAAGTGAGATGGCTTTTGTCCATCATCCAGCACTTTCCAGGCGCCTAATGCTTTAACTGCCTCCTTGCGATAGCCGTTAACATTATCTGCACACTTGGGCTCTGCCTGTTGTTCATCCTTCATTATTTGGACAATTCCATAAAAGGAGCTTCTGCAGACTGAGTGCGACTGCCAAGAAAATGTCTCCAATTGAATCGTAAAACCTGTCTTTTCTCTTTCAGATTCCAGCCGTGACGCAGTGGTAGCACCCTGGCCTTTCAGTCAGAGGTTGTGGCTTCAAGCCCAACACTAAAGACTTGAGCACTAGCCTGACAGTACAGTACTGAGGGAGTGCTGCACTGTTGGAGGCGTCGTCTTTCGGATAAGACATTAAACTGTCGCCTCATCTGCCCTCTCAGATGGACATACAAAATCCCATAGCACTATTATAAGAAGAGCAGGGGAGTGTCCTGGACAATATTTAACCCTCAACCAACACCACTAAAACAGATTATCTGGTCATTTTCATAGTGCTGTTTGTGGGACCTTGCTGGTCACCACATTTCCTACCCATCATCATAGGCAATCCCTCGAAATGAAGATGACTTGCTTCCACGCCAAAAAAAGGATGAGTTCACAGGTGTTCCAATGAAGGATCCGAAAGGGTGGAAGATGCCTCTGTGTGGATTTTTTTAATGTGTGGTGCATTACACGGGCTTGATAGAGCTAGGTCTTGGTCCTGTGGCAAGGATTAACCAAGACAACTGGAGACCTGCTCTGCTGTACAGACCTAGTGCGCACACATATCGCAGTGTGGGCTGGCCCGTGCTGCCCCTGGGCCCCTGGCCCCGAACTCACGCCTCCCCTGGGCCCCGATCACATCCCTCCACAGTCTCTCACAGCGCCTCCGCCCCGACCTCGCCGCTCCTGCTGTATCTGCCCACGCTCCAATCACCGACCTGGAGCTTGCTGACCTCACTCTTCGCTGCCGTTGCCCTCCTGCACCAGCTCGCGCTGTACCTTGTAGTGGCACGCCTCCACGCTGCTCCCAGGCCACCGCTCGCCGCTGCTTTTATGACCCCAACCTGCCGCTGATAGTTTCTCGCAGGTCGGGGCCTCTATGCTGCTCCCTACATTACAACAGTGACGACATTTCAAAAGTACTTCATTACCTGTAAAGTGCTTTGGATGTCCTGGGATGTTGAAATGTGCAAGTCTTTCTTTCCTTTAGCTGCAGGTCTTCGCCAAAATTCAAGGTCCGGATAAGGCCCATTACCACTGTTATACGGCGGCCATGTGGCGGAATCCAATT
Organism: Pristiophorus japonicus; assembly: GCF_044704955.1. NCBI lineage: Eukaryota > Metazoa > Chordata > Chondrichthyes > Pristiophoridae > Pristiophorus > Pristiophorus japonicus. Next base: position 20,096,223 of record NC_091993.1, read on the forward strand.
GTCGCCGATTTCAGGTCAAATGGCCGCCGCAAGCTAAATTAGGCAGGGTTTTTTTCTGGCGGTCCTCACCTTCGCCCCGCCGCTGCCGAGCGGCCGTAAGTGCGTCATCAGTGCGCGCACCACCGGGACCATCTACCTCCGTCCATATTCAGCCCGAAAAATCGAATCCCTGCTGAGCAGTGCCCTGGCCAACTTTTTCCGTCAGTGCACCTTCTATTCCCGACCGCGAGCCCTGTCTGCATGGCCGCCATTAAACGGGAGGGCCCACTGCCACGGCCACCATTTTATTTTTTTTTGCTGGCTGACTTCCATGTCGGCCAGACTATTGTGCCCCCAGGTTCGGCTGGGCCGCCAACAGGCAGCCTGGCACCTCCTCTTGGGCGCCAGGTCGCTGGCCTGGCTGAAACCCTCCCTTGTGGCCACTGGCCGATCCCACGAATTCTCCGATTCTCTCCCCTTTAAAGAAGGGGAGATACGCGGTGACATAGCTGCGCAATGATGTCCCCACCGCTTCGCTGCTGCCCGCATTAGCACTTACCGCCGCACTTCCGCCCCCATTGTGACCGATTTACGGTCCGCTCTGAAAAAAAGGACAAACAGATGAAAATCGATCGAGAGCCCGCCTCATCGGACCAGACGGTAAAAGCTTTTTAAAAAATGGAATGCGTGCCAGCTTTCTGGCAGGCCTGAGTTTCAGCCCCGACACAACTCTTTCGTTCTAGATATTGACAGGCCTGCTGTGTAGTTTCAGCATTTCTGCCTTTGTCTCCAGGTTCCTGTTTGTTCAGCTCCTCCCAGAGTCACAATGCGGATTCCGTTCACGAAGGGGTACAATGGACATGATCTTCACCACACGACAACAAGAAGAGAAATGCAGGGAACAGTACCAACCCTTGTACATGGCTTTCTTTGACCTCACAAAGGCCTTTGACACTGTCAACCGTGAGGGAATATGGAGCGTCCTCCTCCGTTTCGGTTGCCCCCAAACGTTGGTCACCATCCTCCGCCTGCTCCACGACGACATGCAGGCTGTGATCCTGACCAACGGATCAACCACAGACCCAATCCACGTCCGGACCGGGGTCAAGCAGGGCCGCGCCATCGCGCCAACGCTCTTCCTCGCCGCAATGCTCCATCTCACTCTCAACAAGCTCCTCGCTGGAGTGGAACTAAACTATAGAACCAATAGGAGCCTGTTCAACCTTCATCGCCTCCAGGCTAGATCCAAGGTCATCCCTTCCTCTGTCATTGAACTACAGTATGCGTCAGACGCTGAACTCCAAGCCATTGTCAACATCTTCACTAAGGCATACAAAAGCATAGGTCTTACACTAAACTTCCATAAGACAAAGGTCCTCCGCCAACCTGACCTCGCCACACAGCACTGGCCCCCCATTCCTCAAAATCCATGGCGCAGCCTTGGACAACATGGACCATTTTCCATACCTCGGGAGCCTACTATCAACAAGGGCCGATATCGACGGTGAGGTCCAACACTGCCTTCGGTTGCCTGAGGAAGAGTGTGTTTGAAGATCAGGACCTCAAATCTGGCACCAAGCTTATGGTCTATAGGGCTGTAGTGAGATCCACCCTCCTATATGGCTCAGAGACGTGGACCATATACAGTAAACATCTCAAAGCGCTGGAGAAATACCACCAACGCTGCCTCCGCAAGATACTGCAAATCCACTATGAGGATAGACGCACCAATGTCAATGTTCTCGATCAAGCCAACATCCCCAGCATCAAAGCACTGACCGCACTTAACCAGCTCCATTGGGTGGGCCACGTCATCCACATGCCAGACACGAGACTCCCAAAGCAAGCACGCTATTCAGAACTCCTACACGGCAAGCGAGCTCAGGTGGGCAGAGGAAACATTTCAAGGACACCATCAAAGCCTCCTTGATAAAGTGCAACATCCCCACCCACCCTTTCCTTCAACCACTGTCTGTCCCACCTGAGACAGAGACTGTAATTGCTGTATTGGACTGTACAGTCACCTGAGAACTCACTTTTAGAGTGGAAGCAAGTCTTCCTCGATTTCGAGGGACTGTCTATGTTATGATGATGAGGACACCAACTACATTTATATTGCACTAAGGTCAGCATAGTGGCACCAGCTCCTGGTGTATGGCAGTCAGTCTCAGCGAATTCAGGCATGGTTACTTTTGGGTTGCCGCTGGTTACACAAAAAACTAGCCATCAGGCGGCTGCGGCACAGGTTGCCAAGGCCATTAAAAAAGCAAACCAAGTACTCGGGTTTATTTCTAGAGGTTACAGAATTGAAAGGTAGTGAAGTTATGTTGAACCTTGGTTCGATCACACCTAGTGTACTGCGCGCAGTTCTGGTCACCATATTATAAAAAGGATATAGAGGCAATGGAGAGGGTGCAGAGAAGATGATACCAGAAATGTGAGGGTATACGTATCAGGAAAGGATGAACAGGCTGGGTCTCTTTTCTCTTGAAAAATTAAGGCTGAGGGGGTGACCTAATAGAAGTCTTTAAAATTATGAAAAGTTTTGGATACAGAGAGAAGGTTTTCATTTGTGGGGAAGAGCATAATTAAAGGCCATCAATATAAGACAGTCACCAAGCAATCCAATAGGGAATTCAGAAGAAACTTACTTATCCAGTGGGGAGTGGTGAGAATGTGAAGCTCGTTACCACAGGGAGTGGTTGAGGCGAATAGTATCGATGCATTTAAGGGGAGGCTGGACAAGCATATGGGGGAGAAGGGAATAGAGGATTATGCTGATAGATTTAGATGAGGAAAGATGGGAGGAGACTCGAGTGGAGCATAAACGCCGGCATGGACTGGTTGGGCCGAATGGCCTTTTTCTGTGCCGTATATCCTATAGGGGCCAATTTTCCACATTGCCGATTTTTGGTGCAGTTGAGCACAAACTAAAATCAGCCACGGTCCACAAAGACAAAACAGCCCTTATTGTCTCAACGCTGCATTCACCCCCACCAGCTGGAGGACCTTAAGGACTAGACCACACCTACAGGCACATCTCCACATCTACCAACTGTGGAACGAGAGAAGAATACACCATGGATCTCTTTACACAAAGATATTCCAGTCAGCTTGAGTTGATGCACATTCCAAGAGGCTTAATTTAAAAAGGCATAAAACCTGGACCCATCTGTAACAAATATTTACTAAACAACAAATCCAGGTTATTTCCACCAAGATCAGACACAATAGATCTTATCTGGCTGGACTGGACACAGTATATTAAAAAGAGCCAGCAAGGGGAGGGCTGATAATTGCTTGCCCAGCAGTCATCCAGCTGAATCTGGTTATTCATTCATTTTGGGCTAAGTTGTTTGCAAACAGTTTCCTTAATTTAATTATTAAGAACATGAACTGAGCAGTTAAATGACATAGAATGGCCACAGTGGCAGCAGGACAGAGGCAGTTCCAAACTCATTAAAAACTGCTCGTTATTTTGAAACATTCACGGTACCGTCTGAAGTTTACAAGTTCGGAACAAAGCTTTTAATATGAAGATAAAAGTTCCTCCCCCCTCATTGGCCATCTCGACTCCATTACATTCACTCCATTTTCTATCCTCTTCCCCTTTAACCCTGAATGAGAGATTGAGCAGACTAGGCCTATATTCTCTAGAGTTTAGAAGAATGAGAACATTGAAACATACAAAATTCTTTCAGGGCTTGACAGGGTATGTGCAGGGAGGATGTTTCTCCTGGTTGAGGAGTCTAGAACCAGTGGTCACAGTCTCAGAATAAGGGGTCGGCCATTTAGGACTGAGATGAAGAAAAACTTCTTCACTCAGAGGGTGGTGAATCTTTGGAATTCTCTACCCCAGAGGGCTGTGGAGGCTCAGTCATTGAGTATATTCAAGACAGAGATTGATAGTTTTTGGATATTAAGGGAATCAAGAGATATGGGGATAGTGCAGGCAAGTGGAATTGAGGTAGATCAGCCATGATCTCACTGAATGGCGTAGCAGGCTCGAGGGGCTAAATGGCCTACTCCTGCTCCTAATTCTTATGTTCTTATGTTCTCTCTCCTTCTCCATTTTCCACCTTTTCCCCATTCCGTTCATTTTATTTTAATATTATTTTTACCTAGTTGCCTTGCTTTGTATTTTTTTTTGCAACTCAGTAGCTTACTAGACCCCTTCTGAAGCATTAAGAGTCAACCACATAGTGTGGGGCTGGGGTCACATGGAGGCCAGACTGGGTAGGAATGGCAAGTTCCCTACTTGAACGGCATTGGTGGACCAGTTGGGCTTTTACGGCAATCCGACAGCGGTCATGGTCTTTTTACTTGGTGCTAACCCACAATTTAGCACCATAACCACTATATTACCATATCGATATCCCTCACTATGTTTTCATTCTCTCTCTTTTCCCCGTTTTATCTAATTTTCTCTTCCCCTGTTCTCTACTGTTTGTTTATCAAGGTTGGACCTTTAAGGTTCACTCGCACAAAATAAAGTGAATAAAGCAGGGATAAAATCATTCAAAACTTTTTCTGCTTAATTATTAGGATTAAGCTCAGTCAGCCTAATTTAGGAATATTTCTGCTCCCTGCTCTTTTTGCAGTCCATTCACAATGCCTTGGTATCGTTACCAGCACAATCATACGGCATTTAACGAAAACGCAAAGAGATTTTTCTAACTCTTTATGTGACGCACACGCACACACATATTCCTTTCTGATTTCAGTATTCAAATAGTTGAATGAATGGGTTTACATTCCGATTATTTCCAGTAAACGCTTACGAGTTTGGCAGCACATATTAATATAAGGATTGAGATGAAGGGGCCCCTGGACTGCTTGGGTTGTTCCTCATCCAGTGTTTACTTCAATTCACAGCATCCTTTGAAAGGAGAAGAAGTGGAACAGATCACCCTCCCATAAAAATCAAAACAAAAGTCTCTTTCAGTCGTCAAGTAGTACAGGGTACATCAAAATGAAACAAAATTTGACTTTGCTGTCAGCTGTGCTGTTCGACACCAGATCAGGAAGTCTCCAATGAGACAGACATGATTAGCCAGGGAAAGCCACTGCCAGTTCTGTACACTTCAAAGCGAAGAGAATCTACGAGAGCCGAGGTAACTGTGGATTATTTTACAAATGCACTCCCACATCACTTTTACATGTCTTCATTCAAGCTTTTTCCATGGCACTCACTGCCTCACTGCACTAGGGACTTGACACAGTGGCAGGAGTGTTTTATGCCAGCATTATGAATGTGTTGATTATTTCGGCATCTCAGTTTGGACAGGCCGTCCGTCCATTCCTCAATTTTGTGTGAAAAGAATAGCCTTTCCCGGAAGCACCGGAACATTTCGAAAGCGCTTTGGATGCAATGAATTACTTTCCAATGCAGTGACTGCTCTTATACAGACAAATGCAGCAGCCAGTTTGTACACAGCAAGTTCCTATAAACAGCAACAAAATGAAGGAGTGGTTTGTGGTGGTGTTGGTCAAGAGGGAAGTATTAGTCAGGACACAGAGAACGCCCTGCTCTTCTTTAAATAACTCCATGGGATCTTTGGCATCCGCCCAAACAAACCTCAGTTTAATGTCCCCCGAATGACAACACCCCAAACAATGCAGCACTCCTTCAGTACTGCATGAGTGTCAGCATATATTGTGTGCTCAGCACAGAGTCGAATCCTCCCTGTGAGGGTGGGTGCAGGCAACATTTATAGATGCTTCTGCAAATCATCAGGATGCTCCCTACAATTCTCATCAACTGCAAGCACTTATATCAGAGAGTTTCTGGAAATGATGTGTAAACCATGTACAGTCGACACCTCAAGTCGCTGGAGAAATACACCAATGATGTCTCCGCAAAATCCTGCAAATCCCCTGGGAGGACAGATGCACTAACGTTAGCGTCCTCAACCAGGCCAACATCCCCAGTATTGAAGCACTGACCACACTTGATCAGCTCCGCTGGGCAGGCCACACTGTTCGCATGCCAGACACAAGACTCCCAAAGCAAGTGCCCTACTCAGAACTCCTTCACAGCAAACGAGCCAAAGGTGGGCAGAGGAAATGTTACAAGGACACCCTCAAAGCCTCCCTGATAAAATGCAACATCCCCACTGACACCTGGGAGTCCCTGGCCAACAACTGCCCTAAGTGGAGGGAGTGCATCCGGGAGGGCGTTGAGCACCTCGAGTCTCATCGCCGAGAGCATGCAGAAATCAAGCACAGGCAGCGGAAGAAGGTGCAGCAAACCAGTCCCACCCAACCTTTCCCTCAATGACTATCTGTCCCACCTGTGACAGGGACCGTGGCTCTCGTATTGGACTGTTCAGCCACCTAAGGACTCATTTTTAGAGTGGAAGCAAGTTTTCCTCGATTCCGAGGGACTGCCTATGATGATGGGTATGTGAACTTTTAATGTTTGCTTTACTGAATTTGGAAAATTGGAAGAACCTTGGCCTCCATCTCTTTCCTCTAATTCTCTACACACCTCACTGCTCCCGTCTTTCCTTATCCCTCCGTGTAACCTATTCAATATTACCCTGTTTCTCTCACTTTGCTTCCGCTCTCCCTTCCAGCACTGTTCCCATCCTAAATCTTCACAGACAGTTAACTAGTCTCAGTTTTTTAAAAGCAATGAATCCCCCTGCATCTCATTGGTGCTCCTGAGCTTCCAGTGTGCAATAACTAACATCCTTGCAAAGCCAACTCTTGTGATTAAAGTGGTGTCTTCCTGCAGTAAATGTCATGCCATTCAAATGTGTTCTTGAGCCCATTTTGGGGCTTGTGCTTTTGTAACAGAGTCTTAGTTTATGAACGTCACTGGCATCTGTAATAAAAATAGAAAATACTAGAAATAAATCAGCAGATCAAGAAATGATCCCAACCAGAACCTTAACCGATCTTGGGTCTGCTTTGTATTTCCAGCATGTTCGCTTTTTGTTTCCAATTTCTAGTATCTGTGGGCATTCTGTTAATATCCACCATTGTCTTCTGCTCTTCATTGTTCAATGACCGAGAAAGATGGGGTGAAACTGGGTGTTGAATGGAACGAATTTCATGCTCAAGGGCAGCAGGCGCATGGGAACACCACCACCTCCAATTTCCCCTCCAAGTCACACACCATCCTGACTTGAAATATATCGCCGTTCCTTCTGTGTCAAAATCCTGGAACTCCCTCCTCAACAGCACTGTGAGAGAAGCTTTACCACATGGACTGCAGCGGTTCAAGGCGGCGGCTCACCACCATCTTCTCAAGGGCAATTAAGGATGGGCAATAAATACAGGCCTTGCCAGCGATGCCCACATCCCATGAACAAATATTTTTAAAACTGTGTCAAGGTGATGCAAAGCAGAATCTAAGTTGATCCCAATATGAGATGTCTTGATTTAATTGTTAGTTTAATAAATAATGGAAGCCTAATTTCTGCCACGGTTCTGATATTGAGTTGCATTTAGTCTTTATCCTCTTTTGGTCCACTGGGATTATTTGCTTGGCTAGTTACATTTTTTTGTATGGATACAAAACTGATTTTATGACCAACTTGAATCATACATTGTCGTCGCTTACAAGAATGACTGAGTATTTCACAATCTGGCAGGTGGGGGGTGGGGGGGAGAAGAAAGAGGTGGACACTAAGCTGAAAGATAGGAAATTAAGGGGGGGGGGTTCAAAAACCAATGGTACACTCCAAGACTTGCAATTTTGGTGGCAGACAGAGAGGTGACAAGACAAAAAGGTTTCAAAGAGTCTTCCTGATAGAGCACAGGATAGATAATAAGCCATTCAATATCAGAGGAGCCAGGCTGGGCCATGTGGCTGGAGAAGGATGGGGTGAGGTATTGTTGCAAGAAGGCAAAACGAGACAGATCACTAGCTCTTGTTGCATTGTGCATTCCCGACTTTCCTCCCTGGTTCAGAGCCTATGATTTGCTCAGGTGTTTGAAAGAGATAAAGAATGGGCACTTATATAGCACTTTTCACAGATTTAAGATCTCCCAAAGAGATAGTCAATGAAGTGCTTTCAAAGTGCAGCCACTGCTGTAATGCTGGGAAACCTGGCAGGTAATTTGCACACAGCAAATAGCAACGAGATAAATAATCAGATGATCTGTTGGTCAAACGAGCAATATTAACCAGGGGACCAGGAGAACCCCCGCTCTTCTTCAAATAGTACAGTGCTATCCTTTAGTCCGTCTGGGAAGGTAGACAGACATCAATTTAATGGTTCTCCTGAAATATTGCACTGAAGTGTCAACCTAGAAACGCGCTCAAGTCTCGGAGTGAGGCTTGAACCCGCAACTCAGAGACAAGAGTGCTATCATCAAGCCAAGGCTGACTCCTGAAGTGTAATGTATGCACCTCTGAGTATGCTCACAGGTTGGTAGAGCTGTTGAGTTGGGAGTCACTTAGCCAGTCACATGATATTCACAAGACTCAATAAAACCCCAGCCAGTTGGATTCGGGGAATCCACGATGAGGCAGGTGGTTGTGAGCCTGGTGGATGAACTGGTAATGTGTAGTGTGATCGTTAAACCTTTGCTAATAAACCAACTAGTTCTTAATAGCAATGTGTTGCTATGGATTCTTAAGCAAAGAGCCCATGAAGCAAATACATTACATGAAGGAAACTTTGATTTACCATTTTGCCTTGTGTCTGTCAGATTTCACAGCTAAAAAGGCACAATGCCTTCAAAAAAGAGAGAATACTTCATTTCAGCAGAAGCTGGATTGGAACACCATTGTCCAGGATAATATTTCTTGATATCTTGTAATTGTGGTTTGCCTCAGGCTCCCTCCATTATTAACATACTCCCGCTTACTCGATACACAAGCTAAATTATTCAAATGCAGCACTTTTGCTGAAAGAAACAGCCGACTGACTTACTCATATGTTTCTATGTCAGAGACTAGTCCTGTCTTCCTGAAGAATTAGAAAGATTGGAGAGTTTGATAAAGACGTGTTGAGTGAGCAGGCTGTTGTGTGACAGCTCTGTAAACACACGGCGCTGAAGATCTTCGCTGACCTTTCGCACCCTGCTGCTCTGGATTACAACATCATCAACTTGCATTTATATAATGCTCTGGATTAAAGCCTTTTCAGACCCAAGTTGTACAGAGCTGGGAGGTGGGGGTGAAGGTACAGAGAGGGCAATGCACATCTCTATAATGATCACAATAAATGACAGGATGGAAACATAAGAACAGGAGTGGGCCATTCTGCTCCTCAAACTTCTTCCGCCGTTCTATTAAATTATGGCTGATCTGTATCTTAACTCCAATTACACGCCTTGGCTCCGTATCCTTCAATACCCTTGGCTATCAAAGATCTCTCAATCTCGGTTTTGAAATTTTCAATTGAATGATGATATGCATCAACAAGAATTTACATTCATATCTTGACTTCTGCATTAAGGAGCTTTGAATGAGGACATGGACAGTGAGCAGGAAACAGAAGAGAGATTGAGCCAGGTGACTGGAAACACTGTCAAAGACAAAGGGCTGGATTTCGGTTTTGCTGATTTCGGGGTGGTAATGGCGGCGGGGTGGTAAAGGAACAATCTGCGGCTCAGTCATCAAAATTGGGCAGCTGGGCCCTGAGTGTGGGGCGGAGCACTAAGGGAAGCATTGTACACCTATCTATGGGCGCTAGGCCGGCTGAGCATTGGAAAATCCCGAGCTAAAGAGCTGACCTGGGAAAGCTGTGAGAGAGGTCTGAGGAGAAAAAAAACCCAACAAAAACATTCCCAATACATAGCCCATGCCACCATAAAATAAATGGCAAAAAAAATTAAAAGCACAATCACACTTACCGGAGGTCAGCATTACTTACCGCTCTGCAGTCGGTATAGGTCGGACCGCCCGTATTTACAGGCGGTCCCCGGACAGCGCGCTGTGGGGCGGACGGGTCGGGCGGGATTCAAAAAGCGTGCCGGCGTTGCAACCAGGGGCATTGCACTGCTCCCCGCCGCCGCAAAACCGGCCCCAAATATCCCCGCGGGGCGCTGGAGGCTGACAGCCCGCCCAGGAGACCTCACCGCTGCCATTGCCACCGCTGTGGGGTGAAAAACGGAGCACAGAGGACCGGTGAATGCGCCCCACAAGCTTTGAAGGATGTGCGATAGGTAGTGAGGCAAACATTAAAGGAGCGGCCCAAGTGAGCGCCAGGCTGGCTGAAGGCTCGTATTGTGGAACAAAGGGGTCCAGAAGGAAGGGGGAGCACATACAGGAGCAACTCGAGGGGACACAGACTGCAACAGAGTGAGGGGAGGGCACAGACTGGGAGAGTGAGAAGGGGGAATAAAGACCAGAGGAGAGAGGGACGGGAGGACATAGACTAGAAGAGAGAGAAGGGAGGATTCAGACCAGGAGAGAGAGAAGGGGGAATAAAGACTAGAAAAGAGGGAAGGGGAAACTAGACTAGAATAGAGGAATGGGGAGCTGCAATGTAGCACTGGAGAAGACACAATGTAGGGTGGGCAGGGCCATGAAGGGACTTGAACAAGACGACAAGGATGTTGCAGTTGATGTGTTGAGTGATAGGGGCCAGTGGAGATTGCGAAGGACTTTTCACATCCTGGAGTTATTTGCTTGTAAATAAATGAAAAAGATTTCCTATCATGTCATTTATTGTCAAGCACATTTGTGTGATGAAAATGTGCCTTTAATGAATCAACAATGCACCTATTAGTTCCAGATCGATAAATCATTCATCAGCAATTCAACAATTCGGATTAAACTGCGCTCTTCTTAAAGGAGCCACTGTTTTCAGGCAATAAATAAAGGCCTTGCTATTATGCTATGGGTACTTGGCATGACCACCAAACACCATCTCAAACTCCTCTCTCCACCATTTTAACATAGCAGAGAGGGAAAACTGTGGGCAACATAATTTCAAGGCCAGTGTTCAGCAAATCAATCTGCATTTATTTGCTAAACGTCCAGTGTAACTCACTTAGAAACAATTTGCCGAATGTCATTCTATTGAAAATGACACATTGCTGTTCTGACCCTTCTCACATTCTCAGAGACATTGATGGTGCCTTCTGTAATATGGAGTGAGTGGCAGCTCCCTGAGATCACAGGATAACCCTTCACCCTCAACAGGCTGCTGGGATCACTTTAATCGGCAGGACACAGAGCAACGGTAAATTCTGCATCATCGTGACCTAGCACTCCCCCCAGGGTTCAGTGGGTGAATGACCATCCCATGTGGCAATTAGACAAAATTCTATCTCAGTTCCATCCCCGGCCTGTGCTCGGTTAGCTGATCCCAGTTGGGGTGGCAACCGGGATATGACACGACTCGAGGATAAACAACCACGGTTCCCACTCCTGTTCAGTATGCAGTGACCTCTGCTGTAAAGTGTACGTGTGTGGACGTCAGATGAGAAAGAAGGAAAAACTTGCATTTATATAGCGCCTTTCACGACCACCAGACGTCCCAAAGTGCTTTACAGCCAATTAAGTACTTTTTGAAGTGTAGTCACTGTTGTAATGTGGGAAATGATGCAGCCAATTTGCACACGGCAAGGTCCCACAAACAACAATTTGATAATAACCAGATAATCTGTTTTTGTGATGTTGGTTGAGGGATAAAAATTGGCCCAAGACACTGGGGATAACTCCTCCTGCGCTTCCTCGAAATAGTGCCATGGGATCTTTTTATGTCCACTTGAGAGGGAAGATGGGGCCTCGGTCTAACGTCTCATCTAAAAGACGGTGAGGGCAGCATCAGGTTCACCGAGATGCATTACATGGTCGAACAGCCCACTGACACGCATCGACTAGGCTCACACATGGAGCATGGGCATCTGGCTGAGGTACCGGAGGCTGAGCAACCATACCACAGCGCGACTGTGCCCTCAGCAGTGGAGGGGAAAACAATGGCAGATTTTAGATTTTACTTAGCTTGATCCTGTTGGTAACTGCCGCACATTAGAAGCATAGACAGCAAGGGAAGTTTATAAGCAGGGTGTTAACTAAATGTAAGAACAGGAGCAGAAGAGAAACCTGGAGAAAGGGAAAGATGGCATCAAGAGAAAAAAGCAGAAAAGATCCTTGAATTCTACTCTCTCTGAAGTTAGCGCAGGAGTTCAGGAACCACACACGAGAGTCCGTGGCTCTGGTGGAGCTGCTATCAAGAGCAAAAGAAAATTGGCTGTCGGCTTTTGAAAAGGATTCGGCTCTTTCAGCTTATTGTAAAATATCCAGTTCGGGCCTTGGACATTAAAATCGGGGCAAGAGGGGTGTCATTTTAACTTTGGTCGATGGTAAACAATGGGCGCTATCGAGTGAGCCACCCATTCTCCACCTCGCATTATTCTCCATTCCAGTGACTTCAATGTAAAATGGACGGCCCATCCAACACCATCAACTAAAGTTACAATTAGCCCCCAGGAGTGATCTGGAATATCCTCGAAAGTCAGGGTTTAGATATTGGGAATGATTTTAATATGGGAGCCAATAACAATACTGCAGATGAGTTGGCAAACAGGTTGCTTGTGTAGATTGAGAGAAGCTGTGGTGAGGGGAGTGGGAGGATAACAGCAGAAGCTGCAAACAAGAACACCACACGGATCTAAGGCCACATGAAACATAACAGATACAGGAGCAGGGAGCTGGCTGAACTGCCAATAACCAGAATCAGTGTACATCAAAGCTTGGGCCAGCCAGTCTGCGAACCAGCCCAGTCTGCGATTTACACCTCTCGGTCAAACACAGAGACACAGCGGGGTAAAGTTCAACATCGACAGGTGCACAAGACCAGCCGCAGCGGATCAACTTCCCAATGTACATTCCATTGAAATCAATGAAAGTCGGGTGGGGCACATAACGGGCGGGGTTATAACTGATGGGGTGTATAACGGGCGGGGTTATAACCGGTCGGGCGTATAACGGGAAGGGCATATAACCGAATGGGGCATATAACCGATTGGGGCGTATAACGGGTGGGGAGTATAATGGGCGGGGTTGTAACTGGTGAGGCGTTTAACGGGCGGGACGTATAACCGATTGGGGTATAACGAGCGGGGCATATAAGGGGTGGGGTGTATAACCGATTGGGATGTATAACGGGCGGGGCGTATAACGGGTCGGGCGTATAACGGGTCGGGCGTATAATGGGTGGGGTGTAAAACCGATTGGGGCATATAACAGACGGGGCTATAACCGGTGTGGCGTATAACAGGCAGGTGTATACAGGGCACGGAGTATAACCAATTGAGGCGTATAATGGGTGGGGCGTATAACGGGCGGGGCATATAATCGATTGGGGTATAACCGGCGGGGCGTATAACAGGCGTGGCGTATAACAGGCATGGCGTATAACGGGCGGGGCGTATAACCGATTGTGGCGTATAACGGGCGGGGCGTATAACAGGCGTGGTGTATAACGGGCGGGGCTTATAACCGATTGGGGCGTATAACGAGCGGGGTGTATAACAGGCGTGGTGTATAACGGGCGGGGCGTATAACTGATTGGGGCGTATAACGGGCGGGGTGTATTGCGGGCGGGGCGTATAACCGACTGGGGTGCATAACAGGCGGGACATATAACGGGCGGGGCGTATAACCATATTTAACAAGCAGGGCGCACAATGGGTGGTGTGTATCATGGGTGGCCAATCCCTTGCCACCCATTTGCACCACTGCGAAAGTTCAATTTCACTCGCACGCCCTAATGTTCACCATCCTGAGGGTGGGTAAATTGGCACTAGGTCTTCTCTTTATTTATTTAGGAGAGTGTTTGATGGGGCAGAGTAAAGCAAGCTTGTCTCTGAACCTAGCCCGTGCTGTACCCAAGCTGGGAGTCTTTGATGGGGCAGTGTAGAGGAGGCTTTATTTTGTATTGTTCCATGCTGTACCTGACTTAAGGGTTTGATTCTCTAACTGGATGAGGAAAGACATTCACCTTCAAAAACTAAAAGAGGTTTATCCATAATTGTGCAGAGTGCAACTGTTCCCCGTGGATGTGACACCTATTGCAGTTGTGCATCCTTGTTGCATGCACTCCTGATTCATATGTAAAATATTTATTTATTCAGAGTAATCAAGCTCGTCTGAATCTAATGACTGCCGCCTCCACAGCAGGCACAATGTGAAGTGTTTACTTACAGAATGCTTTCCTCTAAACAACATGTTTGTCTCACTTTGATGGTCCTGGAATGGAGAATGACCCAATTACTTCACCCAGATTGCCAGGTAATAATAGTATTGTATTTAGAATAAGGGCTGCACAATATCAGCAGTGTACTCAACTCACCAGCAATTTGTTGGATGCACAAGAGGTATACTCAAACTGCTACGATGGACTGCAGCGGTTCAAGAAGGCGGCTCACCACCATCTTCTCAAGGGCAATTTTGAATGGCCAATAATTGCCGGCCTTGCCAGCGATGCCCACATCCCGAGCCTTCTGTTGCCTAGGCTCTAAGCGCTGGAACTCCCTGACTAAACCTCTCCGCCTCACTACTTCTCTCTCCTCCTTCAAGACGCTCCTTAAAACCTACCTCTTTGACCAAGCTTTTGGTCACCTGCCCTAATTTCTCCTTATATGGTTTGGTGTCAATTTTTTATGTCTTATAATACTCCTGTGAAGCGCCTTGGGATGTTTTACTACATTAAAGGCGTTATATAAATACAAGTTGTTATTGAATACATTTTTAAATCCTCATCAGCAATGTGTTGGATACGAGACATGTGCTGACATCAGCAGCAGAAAGTTGATCTCACCAATCACAGCCCTCCTTTTACAACCAGCATAGAATTCCAGAACAAATGAATTCATCTATGTTAGTTTTAAAGCTTTCCTAGATTTTAGCCACCCATACTGAAAAATTTCTGCAAATAATAAAGTACTGATGGTCACCATGGAACAAAGGGATTTTTCAGAACAGTAAAAGGACTATTGGGCCCAACAAGCCCATCTCTTTTTCATTGATCAATGCTCCACCCAACTTCTCACCATCTTCTTCAACCCCCACCCACCTTCTCACTATACCTCTCAATCCCTTCTCTCTAGAAACAAGTCTGATTCTCTCTTGAGCCAAATTATATCTGAGGCCGCCCTCTCCTTGCCTGATGACTTATTCTACAGCGCACAATAAACAGAAACCTTGTGGCCTACTCCTGACCTCTGCGTTTATCCCAATGATAGAGGTTCCTCACTTGCAGTCATGAGTTAAAGGACAGTCACAGATCAGAAAAAGCTTGCTGAAGCTTTGATTAGTACACAGAGCAGCCAGCAAATCTCAATCCTCGTCAAGTTATTTGTAGGAAGATTAATTAACGACATTTCAGGGAGTTTGACTATTTTTAGCAAACTGTGCTAACATGCCAGTGTTGAAACAACACGTCAGAACAGTGAAGGATAATTGCTTTAAGCTCTCATTCTCAGCAAGGCCCTCAACAGCCAAGCAGGCAGAGGACATCTAGAAGTCACACCGACAGCTCTCGATTTTTCTTCAAGGAGTCTGAAAGGACCGGTTACCTTTTACTGCTTCTGTCAACATTTCAAAGCAGCGCACATATTGAATAAAGAACTGGGTTTAAGTGTCGCTAACGCCAACTTAAAGGTTGCTATTTATTTTTCAATTCTCTGGTAATCTTGGACAGGCTTAACGTGAAGCATGCATTCGGAGCTGCACAATGGCAGCAGGAGCGGATCCGATCTCGCAAAGCCAGCCCTTGGTTCTTGGAGCGTTGGCAGGGATCATCTTCAGGTCTGAGTGCCGTTGGTGATGGCACGCAACAGAGAAGAGTGGCTGCTTTTAGCAGAAAAGTAGTAAAACGATAGGCACAAGAATGTGTGAACAGAGAGAGCTGCCAGTGGTGAATGAAGAGGAAGTGTGGGACAAAAAGTAATCACAGCTGTTAACAGTCATAAAATTTTCAGAGTGGCATTTACAATCAGGAAGAGCGACGTGAGAATAAAAATTATGGCTTCTGATAATAGCAGTCGAATGTTTAATGTATTTACGACATTACTCTGTCTGCTATTTTATTGAGGCACTAATCCATTTAAATAGGTTGATGCCTCCTTAAAGCAGCAAACATAGGAATGGCATATAAACACATTAAGCATTCAACCACCACCATTGCAAACAGTAATTCTGAGGCTATAGATTATTAACTGGTTTGAACTCTGGGATGGTGTTTATTTTCAAGCGTGATAGACATCGAAATAAGTGGCATTAAGACGAAGTAAGTAATTGCCAGTCCCACTTACTCTGTGGTACTAAGCCAAGGTCCTTCACTTCCTGACCTGCGCTGTCAGCTGACCACAGCCAGGATGCAAGAGGAGGATTACGGTCCTCCTCAGTGCCCCAGGGCGAGTAAGAGGGTAATGAAACAAGCGGCCAGGGCCCCTGATCACTATCCAGTGACCTCTGCTGGAAGCTGTGGGGGAAGAAATTGGGTGCATTTGTGCCGCCCGTTAGTGCCCCCCTGGGGGACGCTCATCGGGCGCAAATTAGTTTACAACCTGGCACAGCGCTGTTAACGACTCCCACCATATTGGGTGGGAGTTTAGCAACAGCGCTACAGTTTTGCGCCCCGATCTCCTGCGGCCGGAGATCGTGACATCATCACCCCGTCAGCGATCCAGCCTCGAAATTGACTTTTGCCCCCTGCGGCAGCGCTGGGCGAAAACACCGGAAGCTGCGGGGGGACACGTCTCGGGCGGCCAGCCGTGACCGGGGCGATAATTAAAGGCGAGGTGGCCGAGTGAAAAATAAAAACTTACTTTTGTGTTGCCGCTCCTGATCTGGTTTCTTTGCGGGATCCTGGCCGCGATCACTCAGCCCAGCGCTCTGTTCAAGTGGCAGGCTGATCGCGTGGCACCCCCGCTCCATGGTGGTCCAGGGAGGTCCCTTTTCCTTCGACAGAGTCGGCGGCTTGGGCCCTTCCCTTTAAGTAGGGGACGGGCCCCTCGGACGCAGCAGCGCTGCGTGGCCCAGTGCGCAGTCCTGCTGACGCCTTCGCCCTATTAGCACCCCAGGAAGGAAGTGCAGCGTTTCATTCCTTCCGGGGGTGGTAAACCGAATTTCTGGAGTGGGGGGGCGGGGGGGGATGGGACTTCAGCGCCTGACGCTAAATCTCACCCCTCCCAAATTTCTCCGCCTGTAGGTCTGGGCATTGGGTGAGGACAGGATGATGCTTGGTTGCGCTGTTCTCCATGGCGAGACTTGCACGTGGAGAACCTTCAGCTGGACAAGGTGCTGGAAGCCAGCAGACATCCATGTCATCCCAGCAAAAGTGAGTAACTCCAGAGAGAGGAGGGGAGAAAACTGGAAGGGGGAATAAATAAAGAGGACTTGCATCGCTGCGGCCAACTTCATTAATCTTATCTGCAGTCCAGGTTCTCTGGTCTGAGAGCCCTTTAATTTTGTTACTGGCTGTCTGAAGATAGAGCGTTGGGAGTGACATGGGACTAAATTGAGCTTTGGGATTCACGGCACGCACAGGTCAATCCAGTTTTAATTTGCACAGACTGCAATCTTAAACAAAACAAACTGCAATTGTCTTCTACCTGTGTGAGCTCAATATTATCCCAAGTCGTGGGTTCAAGGGGACTGATGGGGAGACACTCACTGATCAAATGTGGAAGGGCGTTGTGCTCAGGTTCCCGAGTAAACCACTTGCTCTCAGATGGAACACATCAGTGTGCTTGCAGTGCCCTGAAGATCAGAGCTCTCCGCGAAGACACACACACATCTGACCTTTCAAAGCATGATGTAAACATACAGAGAGTTTATGTTTAATCACACTGCATGGTCACAAACGGTCGAGGAGCCTGCTACGCTTGAGCGCCCCTTCTGATAGCTTTTTCAAATGATTGCGTACGGACTAGAATTTCTAATTCTCTCCCTCCCCTTTACCTGTCTCAGTTACACAGAACAAAAGGAATAGATTCCCTACAGAGGACCCCACAGTACAGCCTGTAGGATTAAACCTTCCTCGCAAACAGTGGACAAACATCAAGCACCTCAGAACCAGTCACGGTCGATGCCGCCACCTTCTCCACAGGTGGAAGATTAAAGTATCCTCATCATGCAATTGTGGAGCTCCTAATCAGACCCTGGAGCACATCATTGAACACTGCCCGCAGAGGAAATTTGCAAGCAACCTACAAGATATCCACGCTGTTACACCAGAAGCTTTGGCCAGGATATCCAACTTTGATCTTCATGTTTGATTTGCTTTGCTACTGCCATACAAAAGAAGGGTCGCAGATGCCTTGTCCGATTGGTCATTCCTTCTGTTAGATCTGTAATGTGCTTATGAATGACTCTACGAGGCAATGTATTGTACTCAAACTGTAGTGACCTTGGTCCTTTATTCCAAACTCCAGAGGCTTTTATACAGCCCCTACCATCAGGGCAGGAAACCCCGGTCTCCACCAGTTGCACCCTCTAGTGGTGCCAGCATAGTATATACACAGTGTAAACCGTATTGATAGTACATCAGGTAAACAAGTCTCCATCTTATGCAACTATACAGTGACTACACAGAGAGTATCTCTATAGGCTGCATATATAACACCTTCATCGGGTGTCCAGACAGTGACTGGCGACAGGTCACAGCGGAGCTTGGACTTGCCTTTGCCCCAAACACTTTACCCAGCAGGGCTCACTGACACGTGGTCAGGAGTGGAAATCTGAGCTGATTTCTTTTTCACTCCAGGGACTTGAGCACATAAATCTCGGCTGACACTCCAGTGCAGTGCTGAGGGAGCGCTGCATTGTCGGTGGTTCCGTCTTTCGGATGAGACGTTAAACCGAGGCCCATTCTGCCCTCTCAGGTGGACGTGAAGGATCCCATGGCACTATTTCAAAGAAGAGCAGCGGAGTTATCCACGATGTCCTGGCTAATATTTATCCTTCAATCAACATCACAAAAACAGATTATCTGGTCATTATCATATTGCTGCTTGTGGGAGCTTGCTATGCGCAAATTGGCTGGCGCTTTTGCTACATTACAACAGTGACTACACTCCAAAGATACCTCATTGGCTGTAAAGCACTCCGAGATGTCCGATGGGCGTGAAAGACGCTATATAAATGCAAGTCTTTCTTTCTCCCCCTTCCCGAACCCAGAGGCAATAATTTGTTTCTGTTTCTATCGTTTGAATTTTGTTGTTAATTATGTTCTAACCATTCATAAGAAACTTCTCGAAGGTAAGTCACATGCAGTTGGATCAATACATCGATTGGAGAGGAGTTTATTTGCACAACATCTTTTTTTCACAGTGTATCTGTATTTTTAAATCCCCTTCACCATTGATTATTTCTAATGATTTTGCCACATTTATTAATGCCTTTGAGAGGAAACAGCATCAATGAAGATGGTTCTGGAAAGCAGGAACCCAAGTTATCAGGAAATTACATAGAAGGCAACTGGCCAATTGCAGCTGAGATCAGCACACTCAGTGCAAATTGGGGATCGTGCCTGGGGCCTTCAGGTCTGTGTGCTCACTCCTATACTGGCTGGAGAATTGTAATCCTTAAAGCACATGACTCTCGCTCAACCTGAGCACTGTGTTACACTTAAGGAGTTAATTACTAGATTGTTAGTTACTAGTTAGTATATACTTGTTGGGCTCTGACTAAAAATAGCTGAGCAACTCTGCTCAATGAGCACAACCACGCTCATTTTATTCCCATTATAACAAACCTTTTCCTCCTTCCCGGGAAGGGAGAGAGAAAGAAAGAAAGCTTGATTTATATAGCACCTTTCATGACCTCAGGTTGTCCCAAAGCACTTTCCAGCCAATGAAGTACTTTGGAAGTTTAGTCACGGTTGCCATGTAGGAAATGTGTACAGGCCTTTGGTGAGACGACACCTGGAGTACTGTGCATAGTTTTGGGCTCCTTGTTTGAGAAAGGACATACATGCCTTAGAGGGTCCAATGAAGGTTCACTAGACTGATCCCTAGGATGAGGGGGTTATCCTATGAAGAGACACTGAGTAGGTTAGGCCGATACTCTCTGGAGTTTAGAAGAATGAGAGGTGATCTCATTGTAACATACAAGATTCTGAGGGGAACTGACAGGGTAGATGCTGAGAGGTTGTTTCCCCTGGCTGGAGAGTCTAGAACTAAGGGTCTTAGTCTCAGGATGAGGAGCCGGCCATTCAAGACTGAGATGAGGAGAAACTTCTACACTCAGATGGTGGTGAATCTTTCGAATTCTCTACCCCAAAAGGGCTGTTAATGCTCAGTCATTGAGTATATTCAAGGCCGAGATAGCTAGATTTTTGGATGTAGGTGAATCAAGGGATATGGGGATCGGGCAGGAGTGTTGAGTTCGAAGATCAGCCATGATCTTATTGAATGCTGGAGCAAGCTTGAAGGGGCTTATGGCCTACTCCTGCTCCTAATTCTTATGTGGCAGCCAATCTGCGCACAGCAAGCTCCCACAAACAACAACGCGATAATGACCAGATATTCTGTTTTAGTGATGTTGATTGAGGGAGGAATATTGGCCGGGACTTTGGATAGTGCCATAGGATCTTTTACATCCTCCTGAGAGAGCAGAGTGGTCCTTGGTTTAACCTTGTGACTAACTTTGCTGTCCCTGGTCAGTTTTTGAAGGTGAAATCTACCGAGACTTTTTGGAGAAAGTTATTTGTCAGTTTTTCTCTGCACATTCATCCCCTGCAATAATCTGACAGTCAGAGACTTATTTGTGAGGATATCAGCATCAAAAGCAGGCAACGGGTCAAAGTGAGTCACGACTCCAAAAAGTAGGAATTATTGTCTTGTAAAACAATAATGACTGACAGACTGGAAAATTAACCTTTGGCATTCATTTTTAAAGATACACTAGCTTTCTGTAATTTAGTTAAAGAACTATTATTAGTGCCAAGAGGTTAATTGAGGTTAATTGAGGAACACTGCATCTGTCAGTAATAGGCAAACAGCAGTAATAGCAGAGGGTTATTTATTAAAGTCAAGTTACCCAGTTTTATAATTAAATGGAGACGTTACTTTAAAATGATTGGAATAAAGTGAAAAATCTGAGATTAATGATGCCCAATTAATAATCTGTTCCTGTTTCTATCATTTGAATTTTGCTCTTAATTAAGTTCTAACCCATTCACAAGAAATTTCTCGAAGGTGAGTCACAGGCAGTTGGTTCCAGTAATCAATCTGCCACAAGTTTATTTGCACGTTTTTTCCGGTGTATCTGTATTTTCAAATCCCTCTCACTATTGACTACATCTAATGATTCTGCCACATTTGTTGATGCCTTTGAGAGAAGACAGCATCACTTGAGATTGTTCTAGAAATCAGGAATCTAAGTTATCAGGAAATTAGAGAATTTACAGCACAGAAACAGGCCATTCGGCCCAACATATCAAAGCCAGCGTTTATGCCTCCTCCCACCCCTCTTCATCTCACCCTATCATGTCCTTCTATTACTTTCCCCCTCATGTACTTATCTAGCCACTCCTTAAATGAATCTATGCTATTCACCTCAACGACTCCTTGTGGTAAACTACTATTTTTCTCTATCTCTCTCTTTCCCACGGCAGCTAGTAATTATTCCACCATTCACAGCCCATCTAGACTCATCTTTTGTTTCCTAACTTGTGCCATTTCCATCTCAATTTGGCCATCATCCCTTTTGTCTCTCTAATCTCTCCTGTCTTCCACCCTATCACAGACCTTCCCCTTTTGTTATTTCCTCTCCTCCCCCTTTCAGCGCCCCTGCACTTCCTGAAGAACCTGTTACATCTCGAACTTTTCCCGTTCTGCCGAAGGGTCACAGACCCGAAACGTTAACTCTGTTTCTCTACACAGATGTTGCCCGACCTGCTGAGATCTCCAGCATTTTCTGATCTTATTACTCCTTGTGGTAGCGAGTTCCACATCCTTAAGGAAGTTGGGTTTGTTTGATTTGAAAAAACAGATAAGATAAGAAATAGGAGCAGGAGTAGGCCATCTGGCCCCTCGAGCCTGCTCCACCATTCAATAAGATCATGGCTGATCTGATCTTGGCCTCGACTCCACTTCCCTGTCACTCCCCTTGACTCCCTTATCCTTCAAAAATCTATCTATCTCCACCTTAAAATTATTCAAGACCCTTCGAGTCAGCTTGCTGGAGGTACACGGGTACATATATCGTGTGAGAATGGGATCGAGGGCAGCTCGGAGCCCCTCTATTCGCGAATAGCCTGCCAACACTAATTTTTGAGGCTCGCAGAAAATCAGAGAGATTTGGGAACAGGAGGAGGCTACTCAGCCCATCCTGCTTTTGCTGACTCCACATTAGAGCAAAATATTCTACCTCCATTCCCCTGCACTTTCCTTGCATCCACTAATATATTTTCTTATTCAAGTGTTATCTCATTCTCTCTAAAGTTATAATTGACTGACGTTTAATAGCCATCTTTGAAAGAAAAAGACTTGCATTTATATCGTGCCTTTCATGACCACCAGACATCTCAAAGCGCTTTACAGCCAATTAAGTACTTTGAGTGTAGTCACTGTTGTAATCATCATCATAGGCAGTCCCTCGAAGCGAGGATGACTTGCTTTCATGCCAAAAAGGGATGAGTTCACAGGTATTTCAATGAAGGACCTAATATTCCACATCCCGAACTACATCGTGAAGGGTGGAAGATGCCTGTGCTTGGATTTTTTTTAATGTGTGGTGGCCGTTAAACACCAGCCACCACACGGGCTTGACAGAGCTAGGTCTTGGCAAGGATTACCCAAGACTAACTGGAGACCAGCTCTGCTGCACAGACCGAGCGCGCACACATATAGCAGTGTGGGCTGGCCCGTGCTGCCCCTGGGCCCTCGCCTCTTCTGGGCCCCAGATTCACGCCTCTCCTGGGCCCCGGTCACTTTCCTCTACGGACTCTTGCCGCTCCTTCGGCCCTCCTGCTGTGCCTGCCCGCACTGCAATCAGCGACCTGGCTTCACAGCCATTGCCCTCCTGCAGCAGCACGCGCTGCTCCCTGCAGTGGTATGCCGCCGCACACTGCTCCCTCCAATGGCCCCGGCCTGCTGATGGTCTTGCAGGCCGGGATTGCACCAATTTCCGGGCCAGGCCGCCACCCGCTGCTCCCTCCAATGTAGGAAACGAGGCAGCCAATTTGCACACAACAAGCTCCCATAAAGAGCCATGTGATAATGACCAGATAATCTGTTTTTGTTATGTTGATTGAGAGATAAATATTGGCCAGGACACCGGAGATAACTCCCCTGCTCTTGTTCGAAATAGTGCCATGGGATCTTTTACGTCCACCTGAGAGAGCAGACAGGGCCTCGATTTAACCTCTCATCTGAAAGACGGCAACTCCGACAGTGCAGCACTCCTTCAGTACCACACTGGAGTAGGGTATAAATCTATGGTATAAATTTCCTTATGTTAATAAGTCTGCATGAAAGTATTCCTTCCAACATCCCCCTTTGCATGTCTAGTATTAATACTGAGTTAATGCCCCCTTGTCCCCAATTCACTGACCTGTGTAAATAATCTTTCACTATTTAGCCAATCAAACGATAATTTTGTAGAATTTTACAGCATGGAGTTCGGCCCATTGTTTTTATGCTGCCTCTCTGAAAACGCTATCCATTTAGACCTATTCTCCTGCCCTTTTTCCACAACAGTAGTAGTGATGTTGGGGAGGGCATCAAACAGGAAATTAGGGGTGTATGCAATAAAGGTGCAGCAGTTATAATGGGTGACTTTAATATGCACATAGATTGGGCTAACCAAACTGGAAGCAATACGGTGGAGGAGGATTTCCTGGAGTGCATAAGGGATGGTTTTCGAGACCAATATGTCGAGGAACCAACTAGGGGGGAGGCCATCTTAGACTGGGTGTTGTGTAATGAGAGAGGACTAATTAGCAATCTCATTGTGCGAGGCCCCTTGGGGAAGAGTGACCATAATATGGTGGAATTCTGCATTAGGATGGAGAATGATACAGTTAATTCAGAGACCATGGTCCAGAACTTAAAGAAGGGTAACTTTGAAGGTATGAGGCGTGAATTGGCTAGGATAGATTGGCGACTGTGGATGGGCAATGGCAGACATTTAGAGACCGCATGGATGAATTACAACAATTGTACATTCCTGTCTGGTGTAAAAATAAAAAAGGAAAGGTGGCTCAACCGTGGCTATCTAGGGAAATCAGGGATAGTATTAAAGCCAAGGAAGTGGCATACAAATTGGCCAGAAATAGCAGCGAACCTGGGGACTGGGAGAAATTTAGAACTCAGCAGAGGAGGACAAAGGGTTTGATTAGGGCAGGGAAAATGGAGTACGAGAAGAAGCTTGCAGGGAACATTAAGGCGGATTGCAAAAGTTTCTATAGATATGTAAAGAGAAAAAGGTTAGTAAAGACAAACGTAGGTCCCCTGCAGTCAGAATCAGGGGAAGTCATAACGGGGAACAAAGAAATGGCATTCTCGCCTCTGAAACTGTATTCACTAAGGAGGACACAAACAACCTTCCGAATATAAAAGGGGTCAGAGGGTCTAGTAGGGAGGAGTAACTGAGGGAAATCTTTATTAGTTGGGAAATTGTGTTGGGGAAATTGATGGGATTGAAGGCCGATAAATCCCCAGGGCCTGATGGACTGCATCCCAGAGTACTTAAGGAGGTGGCCTTGGAAATAGCGGATGCATTGACAGTTATTTTCCAACATTCCATTGACTCTGGATCAGTTCCTATCGAGTGGCGGGTAACCAATGTAACCCCACTTTTTAAAAAAGGAGGGAGAGAGAAAACAGGGAATTATAGACCGGTCAGCCTGACCTCAGCAGTGGGTAAAATGATGGAATCAATTATTAAGGATGTCATAGCAGCGCATTTGGAAAATGGTGATATGATAGGTCCAAGTCAGCATGGATTTGTGAAGGGGAAATCATGCTTGACAAATCTTCTGGAATTTTTTGAGGATGTTTCCAGTAAAGTGGACAAAGGAGAACCAGTTGATGTGGTATATTTGGACTTTCAGAAGGCTTTCGACAAGGTCCCACACAAGAGATTAATGTGCAAAGTTAAAGCACATGGGATTGGGGATAGTGTGCTGACGTGGATTGAGAACTGGTTGTCAGACAGGAAGCAAAGAGTAGGAGTAAATGGGTACTTTTCAGAATGGCAGACAGTGACTAGTGGGGTACCGCAAGGTTCTGTGCTGGGGCCCCAGCTGTTTACATTGTACATTAATGATTTAGACGAGGGGATTAAATGTAGTATCTCCAAATTTGCGGATGACACTAAGTTTGAGCTGCGAGGAGGATGCTATGAGGCTGCAGAGTGACTTGGATAGGTTAGGTGAGTGGGCAAATGCATGGCAGATGAAGTATAATGTGGATAAATGTGAGGTTATCCACTTTGGTGGTAAAAACAGAGAGACAGACTATTATCTGAATGGTGACAGATTAGGAAAAGGGAAGGTGCAACGAGACCTGGGTGTCATGGTACATCAGTCATTGAAGGTTGGCATGCAGGTACAGCAGGCGGTTAAGAAAGCAAATGGCATGTTGGCCTTCATAGCGAGGGGATTTGAGTACAGGGGCAGGGAGGTGTTGCTACAGTTGTACAGGGCCTTGGTGAGGCCACACCTGGAGTATTGTGTACAGTTTTGGTCTCCTAACTTGAGGAAGGACATTCTTGCTATTGAGGGAGTGCAGCGAAGATTCACCAGACTGATTCCCGGGATGGTGGGACTGACCTATCAAGAAAGACTGGATCAACTGGGCTTGTATTCACTGGAGTTCAGAAGAATGAGAGGGGACCTCATAGAAACGTTTAAAATTCTGACGGGTTTAGACAGGTTAGATGCAGGAAGAATGTTCCCAATGTTGGAGAAGTCCAGAACCAGGGGTCACAGTCTAAGGATAAGGGGTAAGTCATTTAGGACCGAGATGAGGAGAGACTTCTTCACCCAGAGAGTGGTGAACCTGTGGAATTCTCTGCCACAGAAAGTGGTTGGGGCCAATTCACTAAATATATTCAAAAGGGAGTTAGATGAAGTCCTTACTACTCGGGGGATCAAGGGGTATGGCGAGAAAGCAGGAAGGGGGTACTGAAGTTTCATGTTCAGCCATGAACTCATTGAATGGCGGTGCAGGCTAGAAGGGCTGAATGGCCTGCTCCTGCACCTATTTTCTATGTTTCTATGTTTCTATCCTTTAGTTTTATTTTTCAAAAGCAATTATGGGTTCTGTTTCTATCACTTGTCTCTGGGAGGATATTCCATGCCTTAGCAACCTTCTAGGTAAAAAAATATGTTCTCCCTTCATTCATGATGATGATAAGACTGATGCCTTCTAACTACTGACTCACTGATAATTGGAACTAGCTTTTTACCTATTTATCTAATCAAAACGCCACATAATTGTAAAACACCTTGACGACATCTCTTAATCTACTCAGATATAGTGAATAGATTGGTAGGGGAATTAGGGTTGGCTGAATTTACAGCTACAAAAGGTAGGTTCTGAAGGGGTTATTAAAGGCTGGCAGGTTTAGGGAGGGAGTTCCAGAGGGAGGGAGTTCCAGAGGGTGGGGGTTAAGATGGCTGAAAACTGTGTCATTGAGTTGGGAATGGGATGCACGGGAAGCCAGCGTCTGAGAACCATAGGGTACAGCTGAAGGACACTACAGAGGTCAGCTGGGGCAAGCCCATGGAGGGGTTTGTAAATGACAGTGAAGAATTTGAATGTGGTGCATTGGGAGAATGAGCCTGTAGAAGCCAGTGAGCCAGTGAGGACAGGTGTGATGACTAAACAAGACCTAGCATAGGAGGCAAAGCTGGGTAAGTGGGAGCTTGTATAGGGTGAAGTTTAGGAGTGCATTTGAGAAATCTAAACTTAAAATAACAAGAACATATTTGAGGGTTTCAGTGACTATAAGGGTGAAGGAACAGTGTTGTCGGGGACGTAATATGCTGTCTTAATGATGAATAGGATATAGAGTTTCAAGTTCTGCTCAGGGTTGAACAGGACAGTCAGGTTAAGTACTACCTGTTCCAGCCTGAGCGAACAACTAGGGCAGGGGGTAGGCAATAGAATCAGGGCTAAGGATATGATGTTTTTGGTGGAAGCCAAATAAATGACTTTAGGTTCCCCATTATTTCTGATCTTAACTTAATGAATCTCTTCTGTGCCTTCTACATGGCTTTGGCATCCTTTATAGACAAAGATGCCCAAAACTGAACACATTCGGCCTAATCAATATATAGGTTTGACATTACCTCATATTTCTGTAATCTATACCCCAATTTATTAAAGCTAGGATCCCATAGGCTTTTTTATTACAACTTTATCAACTGGTCTTCCCACTTTTAAAGATTTGTATAGGTTTAGGCTTAGTTCTTTTTATACTCAATTTATAAAACCTGAGATCCGAAATACTTGTCCTACAGCTTAAATCACCCTGTTCACTCACTTTTAAACTTCCAAAATTAAAAGATTGAAGTAGAAATGGGGGACAAATTAGTAGAAGGTCCTGAACTATTGAACTTCCAGTGTCAGCTGTGGTTCATTGGCAGCACTCTCGCCTCAGAGTCAGAAGGTTCAAGCCCCACAAAAAAAAAATCTAAGTTGAAACTCCAGGGGAGTGCTGCACTGTTGAAGGTGCTGTCTTTCAGATGAAACATTAAACTGAGGCCCCGTCTGCTCTCTCAAGTGAATTTAAAAGATCCCATGCCACAATCTCGAAGAGGAGCAGAGGAGGAGTTATCGCTGGTATCCTGGAAAATATTTATCCCTCAATCAACATCACTAAAACAGATTATCTGATCATGATCACATTGTTGTTTGTGGGAGTTTGCATGTGCACAACTTGGCTGCCCTGGTTCCTACCATCATCATCATAGGCGGTCTCTCGAACGAGGATGAGTTCACAGATGTTTCAATGAAGGACCTGATGTTCCAGTCCTGAACTCCAATTGAGGGGGTGGAAGATGCCTGTGCGTGGATTTTTTTAATGTTGCACACCAGCCACCACACGGGCTTGACAGAGCTAGGCCTTTATCCAGTGGCAAGGATTAACCAGGACAACTAGAGACCTGCTCTGCTGATGTCAGTATAAACTGCTTATGTCACAGCTGCCAGGAAGAACTACGCCACCCAGGGACAGCTGGCATGGTGAACAAAGATATATCAATGTGAACAATACATTGCAATACACTCTCGGCAAAAATGTACCAGACTGGATGGAGTTTTTGTTTTAAATTAGGAGGAGAACATGGCACAGACTGTTTCCTACATTACAACAGTGACTACAATCCAAAAATACTTCATTGGTTGTAAAGTGCTTTGAGATGCCTGGTGGTCATGCTATATAAATCCAAGCCTTTCTATATAAAGTTTACGTGTCAGGTTTTTCCTCTTGCTACTAAGATCCAGAATCTGCATTGTAGACTTCTACAGTGAATAAGTATGAAGATTGGTAACCTTGGTCCTGAGCCCTTACTGGACATATTAAGACAGCAGGCACCCAAGAACAAGAGAAATCCCAGCCATCTGCCCTTCACATTCAATGGCACATCCATCTCTGAGACTCTCACCGTTGACTAAAAGCTTCTTTGGATCAGCCACGTCAATACTGTGGTTACATAGCAAGCCAGAGTCTGAGTACGCTATAATGTGCGGCTCACCTTCTGATCTGCTCAAACACCATCTACGAGGCTCAAAAAGGAGCATGATGGAATGCTCAGTATGAATTGTGCAGTCGCAGTAACACTCGAGAATCTCAACACAATCCAGGCACCTCTGCCACCGAACTCGATGTCCATTCCGCTCCATCACTGGCGTATTTTGGCTGCAGTATGTGCAATCTACAAGGTGCCCGTCAGCAACTCACCAAGGGTATTTCAATAGCATCTCCCTCCCCTGCGACCTCTACGACCGAGAAGTACAAGAGCATTAATTATACCGCTCCAAGTTTTCCTGGGACTTTTGCCGTTTACAGTTAGAAAGTATTTATCATCGCTCCATTGCAATCAATAGCAAATGGCCATTTCCCTGCACTGAAGCCAGTTTTCACATCACTGTCACTTAAGACTTGAAAATAATGGCACTGGGTGCCTGGCAGTGATGTTTTATTAGTTTCATAACGCATTCACCGAATCAGATTTTTACCTTTTAGATGACTTTTAAATGATGCTGAAAATAATTTTGAGCTCCTAAAGAATTGGTTTCCTGTCACGAGTACAAATGATAACTATCTCTGAGCCAAAGAGGTCGCAACGAACGATGTTTCAGCAAAATACCTGAAGCTCGAGCAACACAGATTGTGTTGTTCTGGGTAAAAATAAACAGCCATAAAACATCAAGGAGTCATTTACACCAACTGGTGTACATTTATCAGCCCTCTCACTGCTCAAACTAAATCTAGCTTCAGAGAACATTGTTTAATGGGACGTTCTGTAAAAGCTTGCTATGTTATTTTTAAATTAAGATTCCAATAGGCCTTACAGCTCAAATGAAACTCTCAAGTACTCAATGAAAATAAAATTAAACAGGTGAAATGCAGGGCTGTCAAGCCTCAGCATTCCGAATTTTAGATATATTGGCCTCAAGTTTCGGCCCGCGCTGAAAACGGCGCACCTCCGAGCTGGACGCCTGTTCTTCGCGCCTAAAAGTGCGCTAGAAAAAAACTTTGATATTCTCCGGCTCCTCGGAGCTCGATCTCAGCTTGGCGCGGCGCGCTCTTCACAGCGGGGGGCGGAGCCAAACACTCGCGCCGATTCTGTAAGTAGTGGGGGGCGGGTCCAATTTAAATGCGCCAACGTGGTGCTGGAAATCCTGCGCGTGCGCGTTGGAGCGTGCGCGCACGCGCAGTGTCAAACAAACATTGGCACTCGGCCATTTTTAAAAGGACTGGAGAAAAAGTGAAGATTTGTCTCTTGGACCCCTGCAAAGGCTTGTAATTTAATTTTTGTGATATTTCTGTGTGTGAGGGAGTGCTTTTAACCGCACTGTTGAATAAATCATCTGCTGAAATCAGTGAGTTGAGCTTTTCACTGCTAAACTTGGTGCATGCAAATTAAGGACTGTGTGTTTTGAGAAATAAGAGTGCCAATTCAACTTTTCAATGGATCAACGTCCACCAAGAACAAAGAATTTCTTGCATGAGGAAGTGGAGATATTAGTCAACGTAATTGAGCAGAGATGGCAGGAGCTAGATACCAGCAACAGAGGTCGCATAAAAGTGCCACCAAAAGAAATGAAGAAACGCTGGAACCAAGTTGCAGAAGATTACTGCGCAGTGGTGCATACCAGGAAATCTGGAAGCCAGTGTAAAAAGAAATGGCACGACCTTGGTCAAGTACTTAGTGTAAGTAATATTTCCTATTTTTAATTTAATCATAATTGTAACCTGGCTATCTGTATGTCCCACCTTGCAGACTGACACACTCTGTAAAAAGTTATATTTTACTCTTTGCAGAAGAAATTGGCCCACAACAGAAGGGAGGCAACTCGAACAGGAGGAGGCGTGCCCAATCTGCATCCACTGACACCCTTGGAACACAGGGTAGCTGCTATGATGAGTCGTACATGGAGAAAAGCAATCGGTACAGCACAAGCTGGGCCCGCACGCGAGGAAGAGGGTAAGTCCTGAAAATGCATCGTGGCCCTTTAAATCAACCTGCTGCCTAACCTGCTATGTGTGAGAGTACTCATGCCACCCATCCGGCCCCCTCCCTTGCTGTTAAGCATTTGACTGTTCTGATGTATTTTCTAGAACATGATGATGATGATGATGATGACGATGCTGCTGCTGCCAACCCCGAGGATCCTGAGGGTACAGAACAAGAACCAGTACAACCAGCTGCGGACGATCCAGACTGGATGATGGCAGCGATGACTGAAATGTCTGCAGGGGAGAGCTTCCAATTTAATGTTTATGAGCCCCCATCAAGGGGCATCAGAATTTCAACCCCTAGCATAGGTCTTGGTTCCACCTTCCATGGTTTTGCTTCCGATGTTGCGGGTCCCAGTGGTGCTGCTGGTATAATGCAGCATTCTACAGTCAGTGCACTACCGTCCGAGCTTGTGCCACCCTCTCGCATAGGTTCTGGTTCCACCTACTATGGTTTTGATTCCGACGCTTCGGGTCCCAGTGTTGCTGCTGATATCATGGAGCAGTTTACACCCATTCGTCCAACATCCCAGCCCAAGGCTCGCACTCGAGTGCTGTCGTCTGGAACACCGAGCACCCCACCATCCCAGCCCGAGCCTCTCTCTCTAGTACTGCCGTCTGCAACACAGAGCGTCCTACCGTTCCAGCTCGAGCCTCTCCCTCTAGTTCTGCTGTCTGCAACACAGAGCATCCCACCATTCCAGCCCGAGCCTCTCCCTCCAGTTCAGCCGTCTAGAACACAGAGCGTCCCACAGTCCCAGCCTGCACCTCCCTGTGTAGTGGTGCCGCTTGCAACACCGAGCGTCCCACCGTCCGTGCCCGCGCCTCCCAGTGTAGTGGTGCCACAAGGCAGAGGAGAAGGAGATTGGAGACATGCTCTCCTGAGATGCGTGCAACAGATGCGACTCAGGTTGTGGCATTGGGTATGGAGACCAATGAGCTAACCCGATCACTCATCGGTGGCGTCAGTGCAGTGGGTGAAGAGTTGACGGTCCTGACGGGAGAAATAGCAGTAATGACACGGGAACTTAGGGAAGGAATGTCCGAGGGAGTGCAATCAACGGCACAGGCCATCAGGGAGGGCCTGGTTGAGGTAGCTGCTGCAATAAGGCACACAGCCCAGCCAATCAAATGACACCCCCATGAGGAAGTGACCATTCACTGAGATATGGATGAGACATGGTTGCAGCCTTTCTTTGCTGCTTTTGTTCTTGTTCTTGATGTAGCTGTAGTAGCGTTTTTCAAATTGAAATTGTTTTGTAAGTTTTGTAACTTTACAACTTATAAGGGATCTTATGGTTTTTAAGTGATCTTATAGTGTAAATGCTCTCACATTTTTTTGTATCTTATTTAATTTTGCACCTAAAAAGTGATCCTGAAGTTTAAGTGTTCTTCAGAGTGTAAGATTTTTCACAATGAAACTGTTTTGTAAGTTTTGTAACTTTACACCATATAAGTGATCTCAGGGTTTTCAAGTGATCTTATAGTGTAAATGCTCTCACATTCTGTAAATTATTTAATTTTGCATCTAAAAAGTGATCTTGAAGTGTAAGTGATCTTAGAGTGTAAAATTTTTCACATAGAAAGTGTTTTGTAACTTTTGTAACTTTACAAGTTTATAAGTGATCTTCAAGAGTCATATTAAAAAGTATAGTTTGATACAACAAATATTTTATTAGAGTGACGTTAACTTTTCAATAAAATATTTTTTCATTAAAACTGTTTCATGTTCCATTAACACAACACAACGTAGGAACAACTGCAAAGAATAAACATGTCCATACGCAAAAGTGGTCGCAGAGCCCTCAGGCATAAGTAGTTGAAGCGTTCACGGATGAGCTGCTGGCGCAAGACTCGAGCAATCGTTAAAGGGGCACGATGGACGGCCCTCCTCTGACCTCGTGCTTCGGCATCAGGCACTTGCATGCTTTCCTGATCGTCGTTATCATCCACATCCTGCTGTTCTGTAATACTATCATCATGCACTGGACCCTCACGTAGGTCTTCTGGTTCCACTACCAGCTCCTGCTGCCTCATGATGGCTAAGTTATGAAGCATGCAACACACAACAGTGAAGTGAGCGACAATCTGAGGAGAGTAGAGCAACTGTCCTCCGGAATGGTCCAGGCATCGGAATCGCTGTTTCAATATGCCAATGGTCCTCTCAATGATGCTGCGCATCGCAACGTGCGCCATGTTGTATTGACGGTCAGCTTCTGTC
Organism: Pristiophorus japonicus; assembly: GCF_044704955.1. Lineage (NCBI taxonomy): Eukaryota > Metazoa > Chordata > Chondrichthyes > Pristiophoridae > Pristiophorus > Pristiophorus japonicus. The sequence goes on from NC_091993.1 coordinate 20,129,039, forward strand.
CGTGTCACGCGTAGGGGCATCATGAGCCAGGTGGTCAGGCCGTACCCTTTGTCTCCCAGTAGCAAGCTCTGCCCTTCTGGCTGCTGCTCAAACATGTCAGATAGAACGCTGTCGCATTGGATGAACGCATCGTGGGTGCTGCCAGGGTATTTCGCATCGACTGACATGATGCGCTGCTTGTCGTCACACACAAGCTGCACATTGATAGAGTGGAAACCTTTCCTATTTCAGTACTGCTCAGATTCCTCCACAGGTGCTCGCAAGGCTATGTGGGTACAATCAATGCAGCCCTGTACCTTTGGGAAGCCAGCAATCCTGAAGAAACCCACAGCCCTCTCATGGATCGCTTGTGCGGTCATTGGGAAATTGATTAAGTCATTCCTTCGCGCATACAGTGCAGCCGTGACCTGGTAAACGCAGGCATGTATTGCATGTTGAGAGATGGCACACACATCTCCAGTTGTAGCCTGAAACGATCCCGAGGCATAGAAAGAAAGTGCAGCTGTTACCTTCACTGCAACAGACAGGACAGTTGGCGTTCTGCTTCTGGGCTGCAAATCTGCTCTCACCATATCACAGATCTCAGTGACAACTTCTCTGCGAAAACGCAGCCTTTTCACACAATCAGTCCAGGTACGAGCACCTGGTTCGATATTGTCGACGTGGGTAAGGTCTCCTGCCCATCAACCTACGGGCTACGACGTTCCTGGTGCGGTGAGTTCTAATCAATTCTCTCCTATGCAGTGAATTGATGGCGAACTATTGCATAGTACGTGGTGTTGACAATGCAGCACCCATTCTGCAAATTTAAGTATAAAACTGTCTATGTGGCTGCCTCTCCCTGTCCAAATGGCCTCAGTCCCCCTCACAGCTCGAAGGCTGCTGCTGTATCTTCGGCTGCCGTCGAGCCACTGATGCCGCCCCTAAAGCGTGGCCGAATGGCCTCAAGCACCTTAAAGAGCTGCGTGTGTCCTGTGTTGATTCTTCGGCTGCCGGCCAGCCACTGACGCCGCTGCTATCCCATGGCCGAATGGCCTCAAGTCCGTCTGGTGTTGATTCTTCGCTGCCAGCCACAAGCATCGCAGCTCAGCTCGAAGGCTGCTTGCTGCCGCTGTTGGGGCTGCCATTGAGACACTGACACCACACCCCTGCCTGTCTCCAACATGAAAGGCCTGCCTGAAGCACAGCAGCTCGAAGGCTGCTGCTGTTTCACACAGGTAGGAACATGGTTTATTTAATCTTTTCTTTGCTTATAATTTTTTATTCAGGTTGGATTTATTTGTATAATATTTGTATAAGTATAACGAAGGATTGATTGTAGAATTTAATGACTTCCCTTCCCCACCCCCCCCCCCCCACCTCGTTCCCTTCACCTAATTTGTAACCTACACCTGAGTTTCTAAAGTGTAGACAAGGTTTTTTCGAGCGTACAAAAATCTTCACTTACTCCATTCTAAGTTAGTTTGGAGTAAGTTTTCACTGCCGAAACTTTGAAAACAGGCGTAAGTGGCCGGACACGCCCCCTTTTGAAAAAAAAATTCTGTTCCAAAGTGAAACTGTTCTAACTGACTAGAACAGGAGCAAACTAAATGCTGAGAATTTGAATTTCTAAGATACTCCGTTCTACACCAGTTGCTCCAAAAAATCAGGAGCAACTGAGGCCGAAACTTGGGCCCATTTTTTCCGAGCACTGTAAAAAGTGAAGCAGATTAATGAATATTACAATCCAAAGTAGCTTAAAAAAATGAACCTGACTATCAAAGCATTCAACATACGAACAATGACGGGCAGGTAAACACCCTCTGGTCCATTGAGCTTGTCCCACACAATTGCGATACCTTGTGTATCACGACATATACACTCTACTCCACCCGAAACCATGTGATCTCCTGGGAGAGGCAAAAAAAAGAGATAAAAAACTCAGGACAATTTGGGGGAAAATAAAATTGGGAAATTCCCCTCCGACCCATCTAGGTGATCGAAACTAGTCCAGGAGATCAACTTCCAGTGTGAACCTGTAGATTCTTGCCCTGCTACAATATAAACGGAGCACTCAAGATGCTATGACTGACCACTTTAACACTGACAATGACCTATAATTTGCGGTCAGCGGCGAAGCAAAGGCGCTTGCCGCTGGCCCCGAAGAAAGCTGCTCACTGAGATCACGTGATCGCTGTGGCGAAAAGTTGGCCTGTGTCAATTGTTAAGTATGGAAGAACTCCACAAGACTGAGTACTGTGAGCTAAAACTGATGTGACCTTAGTCTCTTTAATACAACTTCAGAATGCCTAAGCAGCATGGCAGACAACTTTTATACTCCGTTGCACGAGGTGTGCAGGTGACTCTTGGGCCTCCAACAGTTGCGCCCTCTGGTGGCAAGTCTTACACAGTTACAATGTTTACGTACATAACATCAACGTGCAATTCATTGGTGCGCTGTGTAATGAGAATGGCCAGCGAAGAGCTGCAGTGATATCAACAAGCTGGGATGAGAGGGTGGTCCAACGAGGAACGATTGCGTGGATTGGGCCGATACTCTCTGGAGTTTAGAAAAATGAGAGATGTTGACATTGAAACATATAAAATTCTCAGGGGGATTGACGGGGTAGATGCTGAGAGGTTGTTGCCCTCTGGCTGGAGTGTCTAGAACTAGGGGGCACAGTCTCAGGATAAGGGGTCGACCATTTAGGACTGAGATGAGGAGGAATTTCTTCACTCGGAGGGTTGTGAATCTTTGGAATTCTCTACCCCAGATGGCAGTGGATGCTCAGTCATTGAGTATATTCAAGGCTGAGATAGATAGATTTTTGATTCTCGGGGAATCATGGGATTTGGGGATTGGGCGGGAAAGTGGAATCGAGGTTAAAGATCAGCCATGATATTATTGAGTGCACTGGAGCAGGCTCAAGGCGCCATGTGTCTTACTTCTGCTCCTAATTCTAAAACAAAACTTTCTAAGCAGCCAATCACATTGAGGAACACACAGACAGCAAACCAGGAAATGAAAAGCTGCTTTTATCCACACTTTGGGATAAAATGTTAGATAGCGAAATAAAGATTGGGACTTTCACTTGGGGATAAAGTAGAAGCTGAAATATCATGAACCAACTTTAAAAAATATATATTTAAGTTTTTAAAATGTTTTATCACAATGGAAAGATATGACACTCTCCAAATATAAAAATTAGTTTTTCAGGACCATAATGTTTGTTTAGCAATCAATACACTGTTAACCTCCCTGATATACTTACTCCAACAAGGCTTAACATTTAATGGGGTACTTAACCGTGATATTACCACAGAAAAGTCCAAGTTTTCATTAGTTTCACTGATTGCCAGCTACAAGGGCGGGGGGTTGAGGGGAGGTGCAGCCTGGTTTGGAGCAGTGAATGAATGACCGCAACTTCAAGATTTCCGCTTTTTGGTACGCGTGCGCTAAATCCTGAAGTTGCGGTCAGTTTCGGAGGGGTAATGACGACGAACGCTGACAGTTTCACAGTCATTAACCACCACAAAATCTAGGCCAGTTGTGCAAATGGTTATTGCTTTTTGGACGATATATAAGCGACTGCCCGATTTAAACATGCACATTTAAGTGGTGGGGACTGCTGTGCGTCATACTTCAGGCTGATGGTTTGCAGTTTTCACCGAAAATCAAACTAAACCACAGAATGTGATCCAAAACACTAATAAAAAATCCTGAAATCGCTGTAATAAAAAGGAATTTCGCTAATTCAATCACCTTGAAGCAGCTACGATTTTCATAAGCCTTTATTCACAGTGAATTTTCAGTTGTACGTTGCTTTTCAAGTTGTCAGCTTTTATGGGGCTGTGTCAGCCTTCAAGCTGCCTGGAAACTTTCCAAAGTTGCATAAATCAACACGAATGATATTAGGGAGGTATCAAATTACCCCTAGCAGCGAGTCCAACACTCTCTTTCAGATGCTGATTGAACTGCTGTATATTTACAGCATTCCCTGGTTTTGTTTCCACATTTGTTTTTTTTTTTGCTTATTTATTTCTCTCTCCGCAAGTGAAGCGCTTTTGGTAATTCATTTGGTGGTGAGGTCAGATTCATGAATGCAGACATTTATCAGGCCTCACTGCTGGCTCAGGCAAGTTCTATTTATAGGGCTTGAATCCTCTCAGCTGGCAGTGAAATAAGAATTTTAACACCATTAGCTTTCTTTCATGAAGGAAGTGCATGGCGATAGCTCCTTGCCACTACTCGGTCGCTACAATAGCGCGTTGTTCAGCACAGCGTTTATTTGCCCTGTGGCTCCTGTGCACAGTGATTATAAATCATGCCACTCGAACCAAACTCACTACAATCACACTGGCGCATGGAATGAAACATCTCGGTGTAGATTTTATCTTCATTACAAAAACCGAGATAACATTGACACAGTCATCAATTTTTTTCTCATTTTGCAAAGAGGAGAACACAATTAATATTTTACTGACCGCATACTTCCGATTGGAGGAACTTTAGTTCAATGTTACATCAGATGTGCTACCAAAGACATTCAACTCATTTTGTTTCAAAATCAGTCCTGGTTTGTAGGATTACATAGGTTCAACTGGATAGAAAGAAAGACGCATTTATATAGCGCCTTCCACAACCACTGGATGTCTCAAAGCACTTTACAGCCAATGAAGTACTTTTTTTGAAGTGTAGTCACTGTTGTAATGTGGGAAATGTGGCCGCCAACTTGCACACAGCAAGCTCCCACAAACAGCAATGTGATAATGGCCAGATAATCTGTTTTTATGTTATGTTGATTGAGGGATAAATATTGGCCCCAGGACACCAGGGGTAACTCCCCTGTTCTTCTTCGAAATAGTGCCATGGGATCTTTAAAGTCCACCTGAGAGCAGATGTGCTCAGTTTAACATCTCATCTGGAAGATGGTACAATAGCAGTAGAATCTTATGGTTCCCAGAATGTAGCTTGAAATTTTGGCCCAGATTGTTTCTGACTAATAGCGCTCATCGTTATTTATGCGTAAATGCTACAGCAACTTCAGGCGATGGGCAGATGAAAGGATAAGCCCAAAAATCACAAAGTTGCTGTTCGAGTTGCGACATTGCGCTGTCTAGGTCACCATTGAAATGCATTGAATGGTGTGAAGTTACTGTACTTATGAACTAAACTCACCACAGAAAGTAAAGTTGTTATTTTAAGTCTAAATTCCCTTTAAATTACATTACAACAGTGACTACACTTCTAAAAGTACTTCATTGGCTGTAAAGCGATTTGGAACGTCCAGTGGTCGTGAAAGGCACTATATAAATACAAGTCTTTCTTTAATGACGAGATGAGTTAATTACTGTCAATAGCCCTCTCTGGCACTGAAAATTAAGTATTATAAAAGTGAGAAGTCTCATTCCTTCAAGCTTTCATTGTTGGAGGTTATAAAGATGTAAAATTTGAAAAACAATATTTATTTTTACTTTTCATTTCTGTCTTTTATCTCTCAATCCAATCTTTCTTTCCCTCTCTATTTCTCTTTCTGTATCTGATTTGACATTGAATTCACCCACTCTAATCTAATTTATACTCCATTCTCAGTCCTTGCGTTTTATTTCACAATCCTTCAATCTGATTAGTTGAGGAGATGCACAGTTGTTTTCCCTGTTCACTCGGGTCGCAGATGCCCTGTTTCGCTCGCTGTGACTGTATCAGCTCGCACTTTCAGCAACTGGCCACGATCAAAATGTAAAAACCTAAACATGCAAGGGCAAAGCCAAGTAATGGCAGATGCCGTTAGATGCTGATTCAACCTTTAAATCAGGCCTACCAACAAAAACCTCCGAGAGTTACGCCCTGATGCTATGGGATTGGACAGTCCTGATTTTGAGGGCATTGTCCATAAATTTTGAAAGTATAAACCAGACACCAAAGCTCCGATTTTAACCCTGCCCGCCCAACAGGAAAAGGACGGGTGGTTAAAATAGAGGTAGTGTATTTACCACTGCGTTCCTGCCCACCATCATTTTAACTGCGCACTTTTCAGAGGTGGCTGAAGCGTCTGCAGCAAAGACTTTTATACACAAGGGCACTATAACAGCAAACCTTCCAGCATTCACTGAAAAACATCCAAGAGTTGAGTGAGATGCCCACGAAGCTCGAATGTCAGTGTAGCAAATAGGCTTTAGCGTCAAGTGAGCTCACTCTCTGCCTTCAGCACAGCTTCTATAGGTTACAGCTTGATTGAGCTATCTCAATCACTTTAGTATGCTATTTTGTTACCGTGTTCAAGTCCTTTTAATTAAAAAAGCTAAATCAAGCTGAACCAGTGTCAGTACATCAGGAAGTTCCATTTACTCCCAGTCGCTAATAAAATGGAATCCTTTTAAAGTCAATGTTTTGTTTCGACCTCTGGTCTTCTCGCTATTTCGCAGTCCCTTCACCACTGCCATGATCCCGCTCCTCAGAACCCTCACACATCCACTGCCTAGACACCGCTCCTCAGAACCCTCACACTGCCTCGGCCCCGCTCCCCAGAACCCTCACACTGCCTAGGCCCTGCTCCCCAGAACCCTCATACAGCCACTGCCGAGGCCCCGCTCCCCAGAACCCTCACACTGCCGAGGCCCCGCTCCCCAGAACCCTCATACAGCCACTGCCTAGGCCCTGCTCCCCAGAATCCTCACACTGCCGAGGCCCCGCTCCCCAGAACCCTCATACAGCCACGGCCTAAGCCCCGCTCCCCAGAACCCTCATAGTCACTGCCTAGACACCGCTCCCCAGAACCCTCATACAGTCACTGCCTTGGCCTCGCTCCCCAGAATTCTCATACAGCCACTGCCTAGACACCGCTCCCCAGAACCCTCACACTGCTTTGGCCCCGCTCCCCAGAACCCTCACACAGACACTGCCATGTGGCATCACTAGAGCAGTGACTGCTGCCCCACTGATTTCATTTCAACACATTTGGAATGTCGGTCTTGAAAATATCCTGTGAGATCCAGCCTTCAAATGCTCATTTATCCAAAGTTCCTCCCTACATTATTTAAGTAGAGGCATTAGTTTATATATTCTAAAACAATTTATTAAAACTAACAGTGAAATTAAATACTTAACCCGCGTTAACCGCTGACCAATGGTGCTCGACATTCCCCAATCATCTTGACTTATGGACTTCACTTTTACATCTTTCTTACCCACCCTAACTAGCAACCCTAATTATTAGTCCTACTGGCCCCAACAACCTGCATTTATGTAGGGCCTTTAATGCAGTAAAATGCCACAACGTTTTTTTAGTTCTTTCCGGGATGTGGGCATCGCTGGCAAGGTCAGTGTTTATTGCCCATCCCCAATTACCCTCGAGAAGGTGGTGGTGAGCCGCCTTCTTGAACCGCTGCACTATGTGAAGTGAAGGTACTCCCACAGTGCTGTTCAGGAGGGAGTTCCAGGATTTTGACCCAGCGACGATGAAGGAATGGCCAATATATTTCCAAGTCAGGATGGTGTGTAATTTGGAGGGGAACTTGCAGGTGATGCTGCTCCCCAGTTTTAACTATCAGCTGCATCTACCAGTCCGGACGAATAACCAGCTCTATCAACCCTAACCACCCAACAAAGAGTACAATCAGCCTTAACTATCAGTACCAACTAACAGCTTTATCAGTCGAAACAATCAACTCCTTCATTGTTATGCTGTCACTCTCTCCATATTACTCACTGCAAATAATGCTAGAATTCTTGCAGATGAAACTTTGTGGTAATTTGTGGGGGCGGCTGTACTTTCAGACAAAGAAAGAAAAATCTCAAGCAGCAGTGTAGCATTAAAGCTTCCCCAGGAGTGATCTGAACAATGACTGTCTGTTAGTACAAAGACAATGTGGGATCAGACAGATAAAAGAGGAGTGTTAATGGTCCCACTGATGTTCAGTGGGAGTCAGAGAGAACCTTTAACCCTCCATCAAGATGCAAGGGAAATGTGTAAAGTTCAGCCGAAGATCTGGCCTGCTCCATCGAAACCTCCTGAACGATTCCTGCAATACCGCAGAAGCAAGCTCCGCCAGCCCCATGTCTGAGTTTACACCCGAATTTGGGTTACAGCACTGTCCCTTCCCCCTTCCTTCTTCGCTCCCACCCCAGAAAACTCTCGGCCTGTGAGAGAGTTTTCTCTGTAAACCCCTCTGGCTTGCTCCCTCTCACCCAATTCCAAATATCTCCTCAAATCTACCTCTTGGGCGAAAAAAGACTTGCATTTATATAGCGCCTTTCACGATGGCACAAAGCGTTTTACAGTCAAGGAAGAACGTTTTTTTGGAGTGTAGTCACTGTTGTAATGTAGGAAATGCAGCAGCCAATTCGTGCGCAGCAAGCTCCCACAAACAGCAATGTGATAATGGCCGGTACATATGCTTTTTAGTGATGTTGATTGAGGGATAAATATTGGCCAGAACACCAGGGATAACTCCCCGCTCTTCTTCAAAATAGTGCCATGAGATATTTCACCCAAGAGAGCAGACGGTAAACCTCGGTTTAACGTCACATCCGAAAGATGGCACCTCCGACAGTGCAGTACTCCTTCAGCACTGCAATGAGTGTCAGTCTAGATGCAGGTACAGCAGGCGGTTAAGAAAGCAAATGGCATGTTGGCCTTCATAGCGAGGGGATTTGAGTACAGCGGCAGGGAGGTGTTGCTACAGTTGTACAGGGCCTTGGTGAGGCCACATCTGGAGTATTGTGTACAGTTTTGGTCTCCTAACTTGAGGAAGGACATTCTTGCTATTGAGGGAGTGCAGCGAAGATTCACCAGACTGATTCCCGGGATGGTGGGACTGACCTATTAAGAAAGACTGGATCAACTGGGCTTGTATTCACTGGAGTTCAGAAGAATGAGAGGGGACCTCATAGAAACGTTTAAAATTCTGACGGGTTTAGACAGGTTAGATGCAGGAAGAATGTTCCCAATGTTGGGGAAGTCCAGAACCAGGGGTCACAGTCTAAGGATAAGGGGTAAGCCATTTAGGACCGAGATGAGGAGAAACTTCTTCACCCAGAGAGTGGTGAACCTGTGGAATTCTCTACCACAGAAAGTAGTTGAGGCCAATTCATATTCAAAAGGGAGTTAGATGAAGTCCTTACTACTCGGGGGATGGCGAGAAAGCAGGAAGGGGGTACTGAAGTTGCATGTTCAGCCATGAACTCATTGAATGGCGGTGCAGGCTAGAAGGGCTGAATGGCCTACTCCTGCACCTATTTTCTATGTTTCTATGTTTGTGCTCAAGTGTGGTAAAGTGGGACATGAACCCACAACCTTCTGATTCAGAGGCAAGGATGCTACCCACTGAGCCAGGGCTGACACAACAGTGCATTTGGTCACTGCCCCTTACTCTTCCAGCACCTGTTCAGCCTCCCATCCCCCTCTTATGAATCACCTTGCTAGAATAGAGCAATGCAGGAGTAGGTTTTGATATTGCACATGATATAAATGGACGTGGCAGAATGCCCCGGCTAAGATATATATATATATATATATTTTATATGGAAATCATTTGAATGAATGCAAAAGGTTATTCAGGGAAGGGAGGCTATCACCCCTTCCCAGTTTGGCCTGCATGTGAGTCCAGTCCCTGACTACATGGTTGATTCCTGATGCCTTTTGAAGGGACCTAGCTCATCATCATAGGCAGTCCCTCGGAATCGAGGAAAACTTGCTTCCACTCTAAAAGTGAATCTCAGGTGACTGTACAGTCCAATACGAGAATTGCAGTCTCTGTCACAGGTGGGACAGACAGTGGTTGAAGGAAATGGTGGGTGGGGAGTCTGGTTTGCCGCACGCTCTTTCCACTGCCTGCGCTTGTTTTCTGCATGCTCTCGGCGACCAGATTTGGGGTGCTCAGCGCCCTCCTGGATGCATTTCCTCCACTTAGGGCGGTATTTGACCAGGGACTCCCAGGTGTCGGTGGGGATGTTGCACCTTTTCAAGGAGGCTTTGAGGGTGTCCTTGAAACAACCTAGCTAGCGGCTCAGTTGCAAACAATCGTTAACAGTTCAAGGAGGAGGCCCATTATCACCTTCTCAGGGTGTCGAGGGATGGGCCATAAATTCGGCCTTGCCAGCATTACCCACATCCAGAGAACAAATATTTAAAAACTTGGAACATGTACCTCGTATTTTAACAGCTGCAAACATTAGATTATTGGAATAATAGTGTTGGTTTTTACAAGTCCACGCCAAGAGCCTGGCCTGCCAACACTGCATATTTCGGGCCCATGCTACCAGAATTTCCAATGCATTACCTACTGAGCCATTCATGGGGCTTGTAATAAAGATTTGAGGATGTGTGTTACAGATGTGTGCACAGGGAGATCACAAGGTTGTGAGACACTGCTGGTATTAACAGTTTAAGGCATACGGTACGGTTTGTAGTAGGTTTGCAGCAAACAAGTCTATTTTTAAAGAAATTCGACATTTATAGAAATGAAAGTGGGTCACCTCCTCATGGGCGCAATGTGGTGTGAAAGAGCCACAAGCAAAACTTGCTGTGCACTCCACTGAAATCCATAGGACAGTCAGCAGCTTTGTGAAGCAGCGGTTACTGCACTTCAAATATCACAGCCAAATCAGCTTTAAAAGAGTCAACATCACTTTGATGACTATGAACCCAGCTGATGCGTCTGATCTCCACCAGTATCCAGCAAGGTGCAGAAACTCTCAACTAAAACCATCTATTTCCACCTCCGTAACATCACCCGTCTCCGCCCTTGCCTCAGCCTATCTACTGCTGAAACCCTCATCCATGCCTTTGTTACCTCTTGACTTGATTATTCCAATGCACTCCATGCTGGCCTCCCATGTTCTACCCTACATAAACTTGAGATCATCCAAAACTCTGTTGCTACCGTGTCCCAACTCGTACCAAGACCCGTTCACCCATCACCCCTGTGCTTGTTGACCAACATTGGCTCCCGGTTAAGCAACACCTCGATTTCAAAATTCTCATCCAAGTTTTCAAATCCCTCCATGGCCTCGCCCCTCCCGATCTCTCTAATCTCCTTCAGCCCCATAACCGCTCCTCCCCGCCCCCCCCCCCCCCGAGATGTCCGCTCCTCTAATTCTGGCCTCTTGAGCCTCCTTGATTATAATCACTCAACCATCGGCAGCCATGCCTTCAGCTGCCTAGGCCCCAAGCTCTGGAATTCTCTCCCTAAACCTCTCCGCCTCTCTACCCTCCTTTAAGATGCTCCTTAAAGGCTACCTCTTTGACCAAGATCACCTGCCCTAATTTCATATGTGGCTCGATTTCAAATTTCTTTTGTCTTGTAACAACTCTGAAGCACCTTGGGACATTTTAGTACATTGAAGGCGCTATATAAATATAAGTTGTTGTTGTAGTTCCTGTTCCCAAACAGCTCTTGTGCATCAGATAAGTCACTTAGAAAACAAAAAATTGTACAATGATCTTCAGAACTGATTATCTTCACAGAGCGACAACAACCTCATTTGGTATTTAACCCAATTTGAATGTTCTTTGAATGTACAATTGTCTCATGAAAATAGACATACCTGCATGTGTAGCAGAGACATTTACTCTATCTACTGCACTGCTAACGACAATCTCACAAGGACACTTTGCTAGTTCCTAGAGTATTACTGTGCTTCCTCTCCCAATGGTTTCACCCTCACTGTTGTGGGATCAACCCTTGCTGTTTCAAAGGGCTCCATGCAGCTTCTGACTATCGCTGGAATAATTAGACATGCTAAAAGGTAATGATTATTAACATCAGTCGTCAAGTTAATTAAATGGCTGCTCTGGTCTTCAAGGAAGGGACTTAGGATGTGTTGGTGGTGTGGTGCATTAAAGTATGCGGGAGAAGGAGGGTAGGAATGCAAGCACTTTCGCTGCTGGGCACCGGAAAGCACATTCCGAATGGAGGAAGAAGTAATTTGAGAGAGTGTCTGTCTATTGCGGCTGCTGGATTCAGGCTTGTAATGTATGCAAATAGTTGTAGAGCTGTTGCTCCCAGACCGCCTGCAATTTCTGTGGTCTAGAGGAGTCCGTGTTCCATGTGTATGTCGAATGTGTAAGGTTGTAGCCCCTCTTCCAATATTTGAAGGGGCTGCTCCTCAAATTCTGGTTGCACTTCAGTCCCACACTCCTGATCTTTGGGCATCCTGCGCGGAGGGGAGCGGGCAGGTCAGAGGACCTCCTCGTAGCACTGCTCCTAGGCCTGGCAAAGGTGGCCATTAACTGGTCCAGGCAGTGGGCGATCGTTCAGCCCAACTGCCTGCCTCTCTTCAGGGACACACTGGCTCAAACACAACCGTGGGAGATGGAGCATGCGGTATTCTCGCAGCCTTTCTCAAAAGGTGGGTGCCAGAGGGAATGGAGTGTATCACCCCCCACCCCCCGCCCCCCGGGAACAGAATTTTAATTTAATTTGACAAGGTTCCCAGTTGATTTGTAAATTTGTGGGTTCAAGCGCCCTTACCAAAAAGGCGCACTTGGTGTAAAGTTATTTTAAAATAGTTGTAGAGCCGTTGCATTGTGAGTGGCTGAGCCGGTCAAGCCTCAATAAAGCCCCAGTCAGTTGGGTCTAGGTCATCCACGATGAGGTATGCAGTTGTGAGCCTAGTGGATGTACTGGCAATGTGTAGTGTGATTGTTAAACCTTTCTAATAGCAATGTGTTGCTATGACTTCTTAAGCAAAGAACCCATGAAGCAAATACATTACAAGGCTCAATAGTGGTACAGACCCTAGTCTGGTAACATTGTCATTGTCCTCTTAAATCAGGGACATGGGGAAAAACAGAATATGAAAAGGAGACCAAAAAATCCCTGGCAAATGTATCAAATGATTTTGCTTCACACAAGGGATCAGGGCCAGTGGTGTAGGACATCACTAATGCTGGAAAGAACACGGTTGCATGACAACATGGAGATGAAAAGGATTGATGATGGATCGATTCAATCATCATACCGTTCCCAGAACTTTTAACAAGGTCTTTAGATATAAATCTAAACATTATGTAGCCAGCTCCAAATACACGAGAATCCTTGTTGATAAAAATCAGAGTTGGCTGTTTTCATTGAAGTTGATTAGCAACCATTTGGGTAATGAATATCAGCCCAGTGCGTACATTAATCTAGTGGAACAGTCTTCCTCACTGTTTATATAATGTATAAAATGAAATCCTCTGTTACTGAATTCAAGCTTCTGGCATGTGGCGAGGACTCTATGCCAATCCAGAGTACAAATGGCTCAGGAGGGATTAGAAGGATATGTGCCGCAGCTCAAAAGGACACAGGCAGAAATGATCGGTGTAGATCTGCTTTGTGTGTCTAAGCCAAGAGAGCGACCGATGGGCTCAATGGGCTTTACTGATTTCTCCGTGTCCCTGATTCACTCGGCCTATTTATAAATCCTGGGTCCGCTGTGCACTGAAAGCTTTGATCCAAGTTATTCGGAGTGATTTATTAGGCAGGTTCACGTAGTGTAAATATAATGCAACTCCAGTACTGGTCTGAATTATGTCATTATGAAAAATTCAATCTGTGGAACATTTACCTCGGACGCCATCCCCTTCTCTCACTTGCCTTTCATTTGTCTTCCAACAATTTTGTTACTTTACAAGGGAATGGCAAGAGCTGCTTATTCTTCATTAACATTTATGTTATGCAAATTACTTCACAGCGGTACGAAAGATAAACTATTATTATTAGCAGTTATTGAAACAGAATGATAATCGCACTTGCGCCTATATTCCAGTACCAACATTTCTGTCTTCGGAGGCTAGATTTTTCCATGTGTACTGGAATATTCTGGAAAAAGCAGACACCGCAGGTTGAGGGGAGGATAGATTTTTGGAGTGTGACTCAGATACTGAGCTTGCAATCCACCACCCACTTTCAGGCACTACAAGAGCAACGTTGGGGTGGAGGGGGAGAAGTGACTTGAATGTCAGTAATCTCTCCTGGGCGGATCCCATCACACTCCCCACCCCCAGCACCAATTTAAAGAACTACAATGTCATAGCTACTCGGAAAATGGTGGAAATGCACAGCAGTTCAATATACATTTGAAAGAGATACACAATTGTTCAGCTGGAACGCTTCGTTGGAAATCAATGAAGAGAAGAACACAACTTCTGGAAGTGGCCACAGAACAAAAATAGAAGAAAAACACATGAAATGTGAAATTTTAAAAAACTACTTTTTTTTCTTTTATGACATCCTTTTGTGTCCATCAAGGTGAGGGATGGAGTGTGGAAGGTGTTCCATTTCAGGCCCCAGTATTAGCATCAAGAATGCTTCATCACCAATACAGCTACAGCACAGGTTAGATACAGCATAAAGCTTCTTCCACAGAGCCCAAAGCAGCACCCCCATGGTCGATCATGCGATCCTCCTCCAACGCCTCTCCTCTGCTATCCAGCCGAGTGGGATTGGCCTCATCTGGTTCCACTCTTACCGATCCAGTCGTAGCCAGAGAATGTCCTGCCTTGGTTTTTTCCTCTTGCCCCCACACTATTACTTCTGGAGTCCCACAAGGATTTATCCTAGGCCTCCTCCTATAATCGCATCTACCTCAGTGATACCATCTGAAGGCATGACATATGGGGTTGCATTTCCCAGTCTTCTGCCCTCCGTTTTTTTGCCCCGGAGCGGCGGTAATGGGGCAGCGATCCTCGGGTCCAGTTTTGCGACGTCGCAAGGCAGCGCCACCCAGAGGAGCTGCGCCACTGTGCAACGCCCCTGGTAGTGACACCGGCGTGAGTTTGAGCTCCTGCCCGATTCGCCCGCCCAGAAGTGCGCCTCGCAATGACCAGATCAGGGCGGTCCAACCATCCCGTCGGTGAAGAGGTGAGTAATGGACTCTGGAGGTAAGTGTGATTGTTTTTGTTTTTAATTTTTTTTAGCGATTTGTGTTGTGGTGGCGGGGGAATGTGTTTTTTTAATGTTTCCCCCCCCCCCCCCCGCCAGGCGTCTCTTGGAGCGCTCCCAGCCCGGCTCCTTAGCTTGAGAGATTCCCACCCTAGCGCCAAGAGAGGTGTACAACGCTTCCCTTAGCACTGCACCCCCTGACGCAGGGCCCAGATGCCCAAACTTACCGACTGAAGCGCAAACTATTCCCGGCCGCTAACTTTCCCGCCCCGCCGCCATTATTGCTCCAAAAGCCTAAAACCAGCCCCAGGTTCCACATGGCACAGCTCTGCTTGTGTTTGGTCAGACTGCTTGTCTGATACCGAGTCCTGAATGAGCCCCAAGTTCCCCAATTAAACATTGGGAAGACCGAAGCTAATGTCTACAGGCCCCACCACAAACTCCATTACCTCGCCACCAATTCCAACCACCTCCCCGGCCATTAACTGAGGCTAATCCATTTAAAGAAAAATAATCAGAATCCATGTCTGGAAAAGCCCATTATCTCACTCCCAGTTGACCTAAATTATTAAATCTTACAGCAGAATTTTCCGGAACTCTAAATCAGATGGTGTTATCATTTCAAAGGAAGAGAGGATTTCACAACTTGGCCCAGTTTGCTGCAGTTTCAGCAATTGCCATTTTATCTCAATATTATTGCGGGAAAAATCACAGATTCCAAGAGACAGAGCTGAAACAATAGCTGGTGTAACCTAATAGGAAAGAGTTTCTACCAGACACAGCATCGCCAACCTGGAAATAACTTTCAGCTCGGGGCTATATTTGTTTGGGACTTTATCCTCGTAGGATAGGTAACTTCTCTAAAACACTGCAGAGAGGAATTTAATCTAAGCAACAAGCTTCATTCATAAACTAATGGTTTACAGCAATTGTCTGAATAGAAATTACTGGTTACAACTATAATCAGGGAGTTTGTGCTGCACTGGGTAGAGCATAAAAGAATCATTGAGCACTGAAGAGGCGCTGCGGGATTGAAGGCAGCAAATGTAACAAATCAACATCACAAAATGTAATCTGGTCATTTTCACATCGCTGTTTGTGGGAACTTGCTGTGCGCAAATTGGCTGCCCCATTTCCCACACTACAACAGTGACTACATTACAAAAGTACTTCATCGGCTGTAAAGTGCTTTGCGACGTCCGGTGGTCATGAAAGGCGTTGTATAAATACAAGTCTTTCTTTCTTTAGTGCCATAACGATTCTGATCTGGACCCAATAGCAGTTGCAGATAAAATAATGGAAACCATTATAAAAAGAGTAGGCCGGAGGAGTTCCTATATAATGATAATTGAATAACAGATGGCATAAGTTTAGAAGCAGAAGGTCCTGTTTGGCAAACGTCCCAATTTTTTTTTGGAACTGGTTCCAAATGAAATGATTAGTGGCATATCATTTATTTGGATTTTCAGAAAGCATTTGACAAGGACCCACACCAGCGTCTATTAATGTAACAAATCCATGGTAATGCAAGTTAGAATGTCAGACTGGATAAGGAACTGCTTTAAAATAGTAAATAGCAAGTCATAGAATTTTACAGTGCAGAAGGAAGATATTTATCCAGTCATGCCTGAACCAGCTTTCTGAAAGAATGGGGGAGATGTAGTTTTCTCAACCCACCACGATTTTCCAGGATTTACAGATTAATCACTTGCAGCAACCCCGGAGACACTCAAGAAGCTGGACATCATCCAGGACAAAGCAGCCCACTTGATTGGCACCCCATCCACCACCACCTTAAACATTCACTCCCTCCATCACCAGTGCACCGTGGCTGCAGTGTGCACCATCTACAAGATGCGCTGCAGCAACTCGTCAAGGCTTCTTCGGCAGCACCTCCCAAACCCGCGACCTCTACAACCTAGAAGGACAAGGGCAGCAGGCGCATGGGAACACCACCACCTCCACGTTCCCCTCCAAGTCACACACCATCCTGACTTGGAAGTCTATCGCCGTTCCTTCATCGTCGCTGGATCAAAATCCTGGAACTCCTGCCCGAACAGCACTGTGTGAGCACCTCCACCACACGGACTGCAAGAAGTTCAAGGTGTCAGCTCACCACCACCTTCTCAAAGGGCAATTAGGGATGGGCAATAAATGCCAGCCTTGCCAGCAACGCCCACATCCCATGAACAAATAAAGAAAGTCAAATTATTGGGGCATTAAAAAAAAATTCTTTGAACTCTTGCATTTATTAGTTACACAAATATTGGAGCTGTGGGAAAAAGGCTGTTTGACTGACATCATCCAATCGATTAGCAGCATCTGGACGCTTGCCAGTTGGCATGAGAAGACGATGTGCCGTGAGGATGGTAGCGACAGGTGATCAATAGTGGGAGCAGGAAGGGTTGTGGAGGGAGGGGGAAGGATGGTGGGAGGTGGGAGGGTCATGTGACGATATCTCCAGGAATATGTCCAGAGTTGAAAACCTCAAGGAGATGCTAAGTGAAGTACAGCTACCACAGGGTTCAGTGCCTGGATCTCCGTTTCTCATTCACACAAATGACCTGGATGCAGAAATAGACTGTGAGCTTGTTTGAACTTGCCAACAACACTAAAATAGGGTGTGCAGTAGGGAAGATGCAGCAAAAGGCTTGCACAGGGTTTAGATCAATGGCAAATTTAGTACAGGCAAAGGATTGGGCAAAATGAGTGGTGCAGCTATACAATGAAGAAAATTAAATTACCACAAGGAAAGTTGGAAAGTTGCTGGGAGTGATGGGGAACTTGTTCAATCAGACATGGAGGAGAAGCAATTCAAAAGGTAAACTGATGCAAGGGCATACATAGCCAGAACAGTGGAGTATTAGTCTACACTGATTATGCTGGGGCTTTAGAATACTCAGCCCGACATCACTTCGAGTACTAGGTACAATTTTGGCCAATCCGAATATAGGAGGCAATACAGACTGGGGAGGGTGCAGAGAAGAGCAACAAAACTGATACAAATAAGATAAATTAAAGATATTCAAAGACAGTCCTGTTATGTATGTAATAACTCGATAGACTGAATACTGTAAACTAACACAGGACAAACCTGGCTCTGCTTTCTTAGGGCCCAAAGTGATTACGTTACATGATGGCTTGCCTTTTATACTTGGGCCGCACACATGTGTGTACAGTCCAATGACCTCCGACAGTGGTGCCACCTGGTGGCTAGTAACTCCAAGCATACATACATGACAAGTCCAGTAGGAAGAGACCAACATACATTTAAATTAATAAAAAGTACATTTAAAATACATCTTGGAAAGAGCTTCTTCACTGAAAGGATGATAAATGTTTGGAATAATCAGTCAGGTAAGGTAAGGGAATGAAGGGGGGTCATTTTGACTTGCGCAACAGTGTAAAATAGATGATGATTTAGCTGCTCATTATACATCTCTTCCCGATTTTTGTTATAACTACTTGAAGTATAAGTATGTTCATATATAGGAGAACCAAATTGTAAGTACTGAGGTGACAGAATAAAATTAAATCGCACAACAGTGTTGCGCCTGTGCCAGCTACTCTCGTTCCACTGCCTATGCTGTTCCTTTCCCATCTTCTCCCGTGCTCTTTGCCCCATCCCACCCATTCCTGTCCTGCCTGCTTCACTCGTTTTACTATTCTCAGAGTCTGCGAGAGGGCCCTTAATACTTTTTGATCAAGACTTGTGGATATTTATTGTTGGATCTCATAAAAGGCTTTCAGTACCACACACTGTTTTATTCCCTGATCTAATTCTAGTTAGTCATTGATCAAGTGGTTTAGACCTTATTTATCAAAAACAGTATTTTGCAGCTCATAGGAATTAAATTGGAAAATCAGACCTTCAATTGGCTGTATCCGAGGGTCGCGGGCTCAATATTTATTCAAGTCTTACTTTTTATTGGTCTATTTACACATCAACAATATTGCAATTGCAACCAATCAGGAATGTAGGTGGCAAACTGACAGCTTTAAGCCTCCACTGTTCGTGATGCTGCCCCAGCCTAGCTGTACAATTAATCTTTCCTGAGGCAGTGGCTGGAACCGAAGCCATTGACTGTTTGCTGTATCGTTCCCTTTCTGCCCACCCTCTCCCTTCCCTTCCTGAAGGTACTAGCTCTTCCTATTGGCTGAGGGAAAATAAGGGCGAGTTTAATGCGCACGCTGTTATTAGTGTGTAACTAACCCGGCAAATTGTGGCGAGGAAGAGATGTGCTGGGAGTTGTGAATCGCCACAAATTTCTGGACGATTTGCTGTTAGCCTAAAGACAACTGGTGCTCGCTGTCAACCTCCCCGTGAATTTCACAAAATTGCTGCATTTGCACCGTTAAGACAAATTAAACTCACCGCAGAATGTTGGGGCTGGCACTTAATGACGCAAGAATCTTTCAGTGATGAAATTATGTTCCTGCAATGCCACGCAGCCTCAGAGGCCCAGAAAGGGAACAATTGAAACTGCGAAGTCACATTCTTGCAGGTTGTAAATTGTTGAGAGGTTTTTAAAATGTAATTTTTTTTTAAATGTCTTTCTTTTCCTTTCTGCCTCTTTCTTTCCCTCTCTATTTCTATACCTAATTTGACGCAAACTCCTCCGTCGTTCCTCTGTTTTATTCTCTATCTTTAAATCTCATCGGCGAAGGAGGTAGACCATTGGTCCCGTTGTTCACCAAGGTCCAAGATGTCCCGTTGACCGTTAGCAATCCGCACCTCCAGCAATTTGCGGCCCAAATTTTTTTTCGAGCTGAGGGAAGAAATCTAACAAACAAGGCTCACCGTAAGATGCCCATTCCAGCAAATTCTGGGCCATTAATTGGATCTCTGTTTAAAACAAACTATTATTTTTTATTACACAGGGTGCTCAGCTCAACAGGATATGTTACCGTACTGCTGCTGTTATTTGTTTGTTCATTTACAGTTTCATAAATTTGTTTGGCAGTAGTGGATGAACTGGGAATGTGCAGCGTGATTGTTAAACCTCGGTTAATAAACCAACTCGTTTTTAATAGCAAAGAACCCATGAAGCAAATGCATTGCAGCAGTTAAATCGCAAGTCAAAATCTTGTGTTGTGTTATTCTGATGCCTTTGAAAGACAAGGAAGACCACGTGAGAGCATATGATACAATCTGTCGCGAAAATAAACTGAAGAGGGTTCTCAATTTGATTCCAAAGCACACACAAAAATTACTTGGATGCCTGGGAAGGTAAAAACACTCCGGAATGTCGGGAGAGAGGGTACCCCTCGGAGAGGTGTCTGAGTCATGGAAACCAACAAAATGTAGAATAAAAAATAATATATCTCACTTCAAATTTATCAAAAGAATGCGTTCTCCTTTTCACTATACATCTCCCAGGGGGAAGAAAGAGATTTATTTTGAAAATGTCAATGTCATTAATTGTTAAGCAACAAAATTTGTTGGATTTGCAAACATTCAGGAACCATACGTTTTAGCTCTGTGTTTATCTATAAAGGACAGCCTGTGCAGAAAGACATTTATTTTGCCACTGAACATACTAATGCACTTTGAGTAATGCTCGAGATTTGCAAGGTGGGTTTGCTAAATCTATGGATCGAGGGGCATTTTCCAGCTACAATATCACAGGAATATTGGAAAAGGGGTTATCCATCATGTTCTTGCATCTGTACAATGTTTGAAAGGCAAAGCAAGACTTTGGCACCTGGTACACTTACAACTATATTTAAAATGGCACGGCCATTACTTTAATAGATCCAGGAACATTATTATTCTTGCACTCAGCTGTTGAACAGGTGTCATGAGTCATGGCTGAGGAGGGTATCCTGGATTGTCTGGAAGCCACCCAAGACCCATCTTTGTGGGTCAAGTAAGAGTCGAACAGTGGATTGGCTTAAAATTAAAGCATTATGACAGCCTGGGAATTCAATAACATAATACTGATGATCACAAATGAGTTGCACATCAGGACAGTGGAATTCATTCCTATTCACTCGTAACAAAAATATATTCCAATGAGAAGGAAAGACTGTAAGAGAAGGGATAACCATCCGTGGCTAACTAAGGAAATAAGGGATGGTATCAAATTGAAAACAAGGGTATACAATGTGGCCAAGACGAGTGGGAGGCCAGAGGATTGGGAAACTTATAAAAGCCAGCAAAGAACAACTAAAAAAAATGAATAGAGAGGGAAGATAGATTAGGAAAGTAAACTAGCACGAAATATAAAAGCAGATAGTAAGAGTTTCTATAGGTACATAAAAAGGAAAAGAGTGGCTAAAGTAAATATTGGTCCCCTGGAGGATGAGACTGGGGAATTAATAATGGGGAACAAGGAAATGGCAGAGATGTTGATCAAATATTTTGTATCAGTCTTCACGGTAGAAGATACTAAAAATATCCCAATAGTGGATAATCAAGGGGCTATAGGGAGGGAGGAACTTAATACAATCACGATCACTAATGAAGTAGTACTCGGTAAAATAATGGGACTAAAGGCAGACAAGTCCCCTGGACCTGATGCCTTACATCCTAGGATCTTAAAAGGAGTGGCTGCAGAGATAGTGGCTGCATTGGTTGTAATCTACCAAAATTCCCTGGATTCTGGGGCGGTCCCAGCGGATTGGAAAACTGCAAATGTAACATCCCTATTTTAAAAAAGGAGGCAGACAAAAAGCAGGAAACTATAGTTAGCCGAACATGCTTGGAAAAATGCTGGAGACTATTATTAAGGAAGCAGTAGCGGGACATTTGGAAAAGCATAATTCAATCAAACAGAGTCAGCAAGGTTTTATGAAAAGGAAATTATGTTTGACAAATTTGGTGGAGTTCTTTGAGGATGTAAAGAGCAGGGTGGATAAGGGGGAATAAATGACTAGTGAGGTATTGCAGGGATCGGTGCTGGGTCCTTAACTATTTACAATCTGTATTAATGACTTGGATGAAGGGACCGAGTGTAATGTAGCTAAGTTTGCTGATGATACAAAGATGGGTGGGAAAGAAAATTGTGAGAAGGACACAAAAAATCTGCAAAGGGATATAGACAGGCTCAGTGAGTGGGAAAAAAATTGGCAGATGGAGTATAATGTGGGAAAATGTGAGGTTATCCACTTCGGCAGAAAAAAATAGAAAAGCAAATTATAATTTAAATGGAGAAAAATTGCAAAGTGCTGCAGTACAGAGGGACCTGGGGGTCCTTGTGCATGAAACACAAAAAGTATGTAGGTACAGCAAATAACCAGGAAAGCAAATGGAATGTTGGCCTTAATTTTAAGGGGGGATAGAGTATAAAAGCAAAGAAGTCCTGCTGCACTGTACAGGGTATTGGTGAGGCCACTGCACACAGTTTTGGTCTCCGTATTTAAGGAAGGATATACTTGCATTGGAGGCTGTTCAGAGAAGGTTCACTAGGTTGATTCCGGAGATGAGGAGGTTGACTTATGAAGATAGATCGAGTAGGTTGGGCCTATACTCATTGGAGTTCAGAAGAATGAGAGGTGATCTTACTGAAACATATAAGATAATGAGGGGGCTCGACAAGGTGGATGCAGAGAGGATATTTCCACTCATAGGGGAAACTAAATCTAGGGTACATAGACTCAGAATAAGGGGTCGCCCATTTAAAACTGAGATGAGGAGGAATTTCTTCTCTCAGAGGATTATAAATCTGTGGAATTTTCTGCCGCAGAGAGATGCGGAGGCTGGGTCATTGAATATATTTAAGGCAGAGAGAGACTGATTTTTGAGCAATAAGAGAGTAAAGGGTTACGGGGAGTGAGCAGGGAAGTGGAGCTGAGTCCATAATCAGATCAGCGGAGCAGGCTCGAGGGGCTCCTATTTCTTATGTTCTTATGTTCTTCACTTAGAACCTGTGACAGAGTCTGTGGCTCACGTATTGGACTGTTCAGCCACCAAAGAACTCACTTCAGGAGTGGAAGCAAGTCTTTCTCGATTCCGAGGGACTGCCTATGATGATGATGATGATGATGATGAGTAGGACTATGTACCTTCAGGAATCCTGCTGATCCCTTTAATTGCCCAGCCCTCTCATTCTGCTGTTGGTTGCCCATAAGAAAGAATAAAACAAACTAATGATATGCTCACAAAAGTAGTAACGCAAAACGGCTTTTCAGTGGAATTATGGTATAAAGATATTTTTGGATATATTACATGCTGGATATTAATTATAATGCAATATGGTTTTATGCAATGTATCTAGTAATGGATAACACATTGTAGATATACAATTGTGGATGACTCCAGTAATTTCTACTACTTATACTATACCTTTCACGATCTCAAGATGTCCCAAACCACTTTACAGCCGATTAAGTACTTTTAAAGTGTAGTCACTATTGTAATGTAGGAAACGCAGCAATCAATTCACACACAGCAAGCTCCCACAAACAGCAATGAGATAAATCACCAGGCGATCTGTTGAAATGATGTTGGTTGAGGGATAAATATTGGCCAGGATACTGGGGAGAATGCCCCGGCTTTTCTTCAAAATATTGCGGCGGGATCTTTCACATCCACCCGATGAGGCCTCAGTTTAACGTCGCATCTGAAGGAACTGTTTAGATCATGCAATGGTGGAGACCTGCTTCACACAGCTGTCCATTGTTGGTTGATTGATATCCACGATGACGCCAGTGGCAGCTTCAAACCGCTCCAACACACACAAGTGAAGTGACTAATGCGGCCACTGGCAATACTGTGGCTTTGATGGAGCTTGGCTGCAGGCCTGTTTACACAACTCCATCATGGTTCCCTGGTAAATCAAAGCCTCTACGCCTTGGATAAGTAAAGGCACACGCGCCTCTGCCTGTATATGCTGATGTGGGAGTACTGGTGGGTGGGTGCAGAGTGCCTTTGCTTCAACCTGACCTTCTCCTCTACTTCCCAAAAGATGTAGGGGGAATTCCCAGTGGAAAACTCACTGTGGCACTGTGGAGCAGGAGTTAAAAAAGGCAGCAACACTGCAGTTTTATGGGAACAGGGGTAGGCTATTCAGCCCCTCGAGCCTGTTCCACCATGCAATTACACCATGGCTAATCTGTATCTTGACTCCAGTTAGCACAAAGGCCCTTGAATGACTTCAGTGGCAAAACGGGAAAAAGCTTCATAAATGGCCCTGTGTATATGGCACTCTCGCATACTGGTTTCTTCAAGCTGATTTCTGCATGTAGCTGAGCAACTAGCAACTCCAATTGCCCAGTTTATAAGGGCTGGTGAAGGAAACAGCTTTAAGCAGGTGGAAATGATCGAGTGAGTTACATTGTTATTGTGCATTCCTTTACAAGCATTCACCCACAAACCAGCAGGTGTTTCCTGCACCAAGTAAAATCCCAATGGGAGAATCATAATGAACACAAAACAGGTGAAAATCTGGTGCAACAGATTCCCACTCAATTTTCCGATTGGGAATTCCCAATTTACATCCAATGATCGGGAACGACTTAGTGGAAAATCTACTCTAATGAATCAAGATTAAAAAGGATGATGCCACGTCTCAAGATACGTGTCCCAACTGCACGTGAAGTTGTTGGTTTACATGCAGTCAAGCCGAGTTCTGGAGGATCGGGATAGTTCCTTGTCAAACATCCACGTATGAAACAAAATCCAAGGAAAACACAACTGGAACAAGAAATTCGCAGGGGCTGCACGGTTCTGACTACTTTTGATGTAAAGTTCTGGATGTTGTGGGTTTATGTAAAAATAATCTGTTTAAGTGCGGAATGGAGATGGTGGGGGTAGGGCGATATTGAAAGTTTCTGAGACTCAGCATCGAGTTATTAAAGATTCCCGACTGAAGCTGCACATGACTGCAGTGCAGGGAAGGTCAGATCACAGTGCCATTTCTTTTGACAGATCTGTTGCAAGGAAATTTATGTCCCTTGGCCCTCGCTTACACTGCTCCATATTTTGCTTGTCTATTTCAGTCCCAAGTATAATTCGATGATGTAACTATTAACACTGGAGTGTAAATGTTGCAGAATGACGCAAAAGCCCTGGAATATATCGGGGGCTGGAACAACAATTGGCCCAATGGAAACGGAGTCCAGTTTGAGCAACTCCCCACCCCAAACTAATAAAATAGAAAATGTTGTTTATTTAACACGTGCATCTGATGGGAAAAAAAAGTTTGAAGCAACTGAGGACTTGCTCTATGCTCCGATACTTCAACAGCCTTCTTATTGAGATATAGTGACTTTCTGCATGACATTAGTAAATGGCTGCAGGTTTAAAACTCTTTGGAGCCTGTCCAAAACATTGGAACATCTGCCGCTGGCTGAACCTTCAACCCATCTCAAGCTCCAACCTGAAATTTTGCAAGTAATTAAAAGTCCCCAAGCCCCTGACCAGAACACTGAACAATCCATCCTGATAAGTAAGGGAATAGCAGACATCAGATGAATGCCAACTGTCCATCCTCAAAATAATATAACTGAAAGGGGGGGAAATCAGTCAGGGAAATTTGTACCCAGTTGACATAGACTATCACCTAACACAGTGAACGTGGACCCAGCTGATATCAACTATTACCCATCACATTGAACAAGGACCCAACGGGGATTGCCTGTCACCCAGCACAGTGATTCTGAACCCGGCTGTGATAAGCTGTTACCCACCACAGAGAATGTCATTCAGTTAGCTCATAAGAGGCAGCCTTTCCAATCTGCATGCGATGCTGATTACTTGCAGAGTCACAGTCACTGCACAGAAAGCAATGCCCTGGTGCTGCAGCAGGAATGCCAAAGCCCCATTTATGCCGCTGAGGTTAAGCGGCAAATCTCCTGAATACAAACCCAGTTTTACCATAGTGAGGCCAGTTAGTCAGTGCAGCCACTTACACGTTCCTGCAGATTTTCTGCCGAATGTCAAGACATTTGTGCAGTTGACATTTATTCAATGGCTGCTTGACTGAAAGAGTTTGATTAAATGGGTCCCAATAAGTGCAAATGATTGAGTTCAATGCTCATTACTGAATGTCAACAAAAGTCGAAGAGTTCAGACACCAGCAGAACTGATCAATCCAAGAATCACCACATCTGTATAAACAATAATTGAATTGCCTTTGTAACCTTTATATACCCTGTCACAAAAATATATAGCAGATCATTCGTCCAGGGACCTCCATTTCAAATTGCCTCTAAATCCTAGCCCTCCACTCTTGGTGCAATATAGTAGGAAACTTTGGAAATTATAGGTATATATAAGATGGATTTAGTCTAGTACTTCTTATGGTCTCTCTCTCTAACCTCTAGACAATATCCTCTGTCACCATTCTAGTCTCTCACTGTTTTATCAATGCTAATATGGTCAGTTTCCATTTTTCCTCCTTAAGTCCAAATACCCGAGCCTGCACACTCATCCTCCTTGTTGCAACCACCTTATGCTGAAATCAAGGTTCACCAAACTGTCACTTACTCTAACTCGCTCTTTCCCAGGAACTCTTTAGGGCTCCTTAACTCTCTGTCTTCCCTTCCTCCTATAATCTACAGGGCTTTAAACTCCAAGCTTCTCACTATTTCTTGATTTGCCCTATATTTTCAGCCTAACTGGTATCCTGCACTATGGGTCCTGATCTTTCACCATGAGTAATCATTTAAAAAATGTAATTAAAAATTAATTTATTCATGGAATCTGTGCAACGTTGGCAATGCCGCGTTTGTTGCTCCTCCCTAGTTGCCTTGAGGAGATGGTGATGGGCCTTCTTCTTTGAACCACTGCAATGTTTGTCCTGATGGTGCCATGGTATCAGGTTGAATTATTAAGCAGGATTTTGACCCAGTGTTGGCACAAGTCCAAGTCAGGATGGTGTGCTACCTGGGAGGGAAACTTGGAGGTGAAGGTGCTCTCACGACTTTGCTGCTCATGTCCATCTCAGTGGTTGAGGCCACTGAGAAGGGAAGTATGGTCAAAGTAGGTTTGGTGAGTTGCTGCAGTGCATCCTGTGGACAGTACATGCTACATTCGCAGTGTTCCAGTAATGGTGGGGCTGGATATTGAGTCTCCCCAAGCCAACTATAATCATTTTAGAGTAAGAAAGAAAATTGCAGTTAGGAATAAAGTTAATCTATTATGGGGAAAAGAAGAGGTTAATCTCACCAAGATTTCTCCCACTGAATTTCACAACAATCCCAAATCTGGGCCATCTGGAAAACATCTGTTTAATCAAATTACTCTTCAATTACTCCCTGTTAAATGGAGCAAGTGTAGGAAACTTTACTTTAAAAGCAGGAAAATTGGAAAGTGAGAGCTGGAACTAAAGAGCACCAGTACAGATTGAGTATTAGTGCAAGAGTGAGAGAAATAGATCACACTAGATTATCATCAGATGGCTCCCACCTTTAGATATGAAATGCTTGACTGCTGTATCAGATACCACTCCATGAAAAGGAATTACTTGCTCTCAGTATATGAACCAGAATATCCAGTAGTTATATTGTGTACAGTAGTTCTACCTATTATGTAATGCATAAAATCCAAGATATTATGTTACCTGTTAGTCTGTTGAAAACACATTTGAATTCATTGTAGAATTTATGTGTGGCCAACTTGAGGCTATGAATCTATAACAACCCAGTCGACATCACTCTATAACACAACAGTCACCATTATGCCTTGGACATATGTTACCATTCCTTCATCGTCGCTCGGTCAAAATCCTGGAATTCCCTACCTAATACCATCTGCATAATGAACCATCTATGTAACACCCTTATCTAATAACACACTGCGATACACGATGAAATCTCATATAATAGTATATTCATTTTGGTTCCTGTAATTAATGAACCTTCTGTATAAACATCACCTCTATTATACACACACTTATTTTTAAGAAGACAAAATTATTGCGAGGAATGTTTTATATTCCTATTATTACTGGAGTACAAGCTGAATAAAATTTACTCCATGTAAATCAGGCAGCTTAAAATGAATAGCTTCACTATCAGGGGCTATTAAAATCCTGTAACTGAGCTTGACAGTGTGAGGGAGCAGAGTAATATCGGTAAAGACACAGACACAGGGTGCTAGTTGGGAGTCGGAGAATGTAAAGGAACTGGACTTTCTAGCAAGCATCTCTGGATAGTGATCAGGAGCAGGTTATTCCCCTTCCGCAAGGGGCACATAAGCAAATTGTCGTGGCCCAACTCTGCCTTACTTGAGTTCAGTTAATTTGTCGTGATTCAATCCTGGGATTCTCCTTGCTCTTATGGCTCAGTCACATTCATGCAGTGCCCGTATTCACTGAGCTATCAGGGCAGCTCACTCACATTTCTGGCCCCAATTTATTTATAATTGGGGAGGGGAAGCTGTTCGGGAAAAAAATACAGCAGGGAGAGATGAAGACCTCCCTTAGGGAAGAAGCAAACCTTGATCTGGTGGTGAGTTCACACACGCCAACGCCCCCCCCCCCCAACCATCTGCACTATTCAGCCTGCTTTTTGGCACATGTTTATGTGCATAATTAATATGAATAAATCAAACCATTTAGACAGCACTTAAAGAATATAATAGGATAGAAAAGGAAGTTCACACCACACACACTCATTTGAGAAGGTAAAGTTTCCTGACCATGGTACTCAGTCTCTGCACAAAACCCAATTATTAGGCCAACCCTTACTTATTCAGTGCTCCCACATCAATTAGAAATTAATTTTTTATTGCTTTTCAAAAACATTTGGCCAAAAATGACAGGTGCCCACAGATGGAACATCTGTCGTCAATGGGGAAAGTCAGTTTAGAATCAGGACCATAGAATTAAAACTGATTTTTAATGTTAATTAGATTTGAGAAAGCATAAATATAATCATTAGATGGAAATATGTTTGTGCAAATGTTGAGCTCTATATACATTAAGGTAGATCAATATGACCACAGCCTTTTCTATCTATATGCTAATCCTAGCAAAATGTGTCAGAGAAATGGGTCCCACAATCTTTTCAAATGTTGAACAGCATCAGTTGGATGTTGTTTGCCAGTTGCATAAAACCTGTTGTAAGCTGACTTAAAATTGTTGCGGACCAAAAAAACCGTCAGACACAACAAGTTGTGTTGACCAGACGCCATCATCTCAACCACTGGAGTCCACCACTTGGCAGGCTTGTGATAGACACTAGAGTTACATTTATAAATATAGATCCAATAACAGCAGGCAGTTATTGTGAGCTATGGGCTCATTCCCTCATACACACCATGGATTTTCTTGTTAAGTTCTGACAGATTGCTCTCAATAAACAGCCATGTCTAAGTTTTTACCTGCTATGAGAATGGTACAACCTTTGTAAAGAGGTTTGAACCAACAGGAATTGCTGGGCTCCATAGTCTCACCAACCAGATTTGGTGTGAGAGATCAGCAAGTTTGATTTCTATATTCTGGAGCAACTTTTTTAAAAAGATGCAGCAGGGCATTATTCCCAAAGCTGTCCTAGTGCAAACTCTTGGAGAGACATCAATCTCAGTTAGGTGAGGCACCACTACAGGGTCCCACTGGAAAACATTTGCATGTCTTTCAGATGCTGCTTGACATGCTCCACATTTCCAAAATTTTGTTTTTATTTCATGTTTCCAGGAGAGATTTTATAATTTAAAAATTAAACGTTGCATGTGACTGCAAAAACTGGCTCTTTTTTAACCTGTATGATAGATTTCATATTTTTTTAACCAATTATGGATTATGGGAGTGCAGCTTTTGTATTTTTTCCAGCACTAGTCAGTTTTCAAATGACAAGTCGTCTTGAAATGTTTTCCTGAGATGCGTTAATGCAGCAGACCGTGTGTGTATGTGTGTGTGTGTGTGTGTGTACATTCCCTGGAGATTAGATTAAACGTGTCAGTCAGTTCAAGATTCCGCCTTTAGCAGAGTCTCAAACCACTGTATCTGTGGGCTTATTGACCAGTTTAGAATCCCGCTACCTTCCATGGTTGAGTCGTTTTAATTTACAAATGTTAACATTAACAGAGCACAGTCAGTGCAATATTGGGCTGGTAATTTAATTTAGCTTCCAATAGATTGCCATTAAGTAACTTATTTTCCTTGAAAAGCACATGAATTGTTCACAGTGCAATTCAGTGTGATAATACAGTACTCAGCACCTTGAGATGATTTTGTACCTGCTCCTGGCCATTTGTACAATCTGCATTTAAAAGCAGAACAACAAAGATGGGTTACCTGTATTTTGCAATAAACTATTTGTAAAGACATTAATTTGGTGTGAATTTTGATGAACAGGAATTCCTTCAAATACAAACTATAAAGACATTCTTAGTCTCCGCCTCCACATGTTGCACTCTGTCCCTGTCACACCTTGTCATCATCTTCCTGCTCTCTATCACATTCTCCCACAGAGTCTATCACTGTCACTCCGTGTCATAACCTGTCATACATTCTAAAACTTTGCATCATTGGCCTTGTCACACTATTCCCTCCCCAACTTCACCACACTCGCAATCTCAGTGTCACTCTTTCTCAGCTCTATCTCTGCTGCACCCCCTGTACTCTGGCCCATCATTGGTGTCTCTCCATTAAATCCCTGTCACAATCTGTGTTTCTCTCATTCGGTGTATATGTTCCTTCAGAGAGAGTCTGAGAGTGAGAGTGAGTATGTGAGAGAGATTGATTGTGAGAGAGTGAGTGTGAAAGTGAGCGAGTGTGAGAGTAAATGTGAGAGAGCGTACATGTGAGAGAGAGTGATTGTAAGAGAGATTGATTGTGAGAGAGTGAGTATGAAGGAGTGAGTGTGAGAGTGAGAGTGATTGAGGAAAAGTGTGTGAGTGAGTGATTGTAAGTGTGAGAAAGTGATTGTGAGAGAGTGATTGTGCGAGAGTGTGATTGTGAGAGTGAGTGTGAGAGTGTGAGTGTGAGAAAGAGCGTGAGAGTGATTTTCTCCAATTGAATATTGGGAAGACTGAAGCCATTATTTTCAGTCACCGTCACAAACTCCATTCCCTAGCCACTGACTCCATCCCTCTCCCAAACTTCTGTCTGAGGCTGAACCAGACTGTTCATAACCTTGGGTGTCATATTTGACCCCGAAACGAGCTTTGACCACATATCCGCAGCATAACTAAGACCGTCTATTTCCACCTCCATAACATTGCCCGTCTTCCCCTTGCCTCAATTCATCTACTGCTGAAGCCCTTATCCACGCCTTTGTCACCTCTAGACTTGACTATTCCAAAGCATTCCTGGCTGGCCTCCCACATTTTACCCTACGTAAACTATCAAGGAGGCTTGGAGGGTATCCTTGAAACCTTTCCTCTGTCCCCTGGGGCTTGCTTGCCATGTAGGAGTTCCGAGTAGAGTGCTTGCTTAGGGAGTCTCGTGTCGGGCATGCGGATGATGTGACCTGCCCAACGGAGCTGGTCAAGCGTGGTCAGTGCTTCGATGCTGGGGATATTGGCCTGAGCGAGAACATGGACGTTGGTGCGTCAATCCTCCCAGTGGATTTGCAGGATCTTGTGGAGGCAGCGTTGGTGGTACTTCTCCAGTGCTTTGAGATGTCTACTGTATATAGTCTCTGAGTTACATAGGAAGGCGTGTATAACTACTGCCCTGTAGATCATAAGCTTGGTGCCATCTTGAGGTCCTGGTCTTCAAACATACTGTTCCTCAGGCCTGTGCTCACCATTCACCCCTGTGCTCGCTGACCTACATTGGCTTCCAGTTAAGCAACGCCTCAATTTCAAAATTCTCATCCTTATTTTCAAATGCCTCCATAGCCTCGCCCTTCCTTATCTCTGTAATCTCCTCCAGCCCCACAACCCCCTAAGATGTCTGCACTCCTCTAATTCTGCCCTCTTAAGCATCCCTGATTATAAATCGCTCAAACATTGGTGAATTGTCTTCTGTTGCCTAGGCCCTAAGCTCTGCAATTCACTCCCTAAAGCTTTCTGCCTCTCTACCTCTCTTTCCTCCTTCAAGGCGCTCCTTAAAACCTACCTCTTTGATCGCCTGCACTAATTTCTACTTGTGCGGCTCGGCTAGGTTGATTCCGGGGATGAGGGGGTTGACTTATGAGGAAAGGTTGAGTAGGTTGGACCTCTACTCATTGGAATTCAGAAGAATGAGAGGTGATCTTATCGAAACGTATAAGATTATGAGGGGGCTTGACAAGGTGGATGCAGAGAGGATGTTTCCACTGATGGGGGAGACTAGAACTAGAGGGCATGATCTTAGAATAAGGGGCCGCCCATTTAAAACAGAGATGAGGAGAAATTTCTTCTCTCAGAGAGTTGCAAATCTGTGGAATTCGCTGCCTCAAAGAGCTGTGGAAGCCAGGACATTGAATAAATTTAAGACAGAAATAGACAGTTTCTTAAACGATATGGGGATAAGGGGTTATGGGGAGTGGGCGGGGAAGTGGAGCTGAGTCCATGATCAGATCAGCCATGATCATTTTGAATGGTGGAGCAGGCTCGAGGGGCCGTATGGCCTACTCCTGCTCCTATTTCTTATGTTCTTATGAGCAAAAAAATATTTGACACCAATAACACTTCTGTGAAGCGCCATGGGATGTTTTACTATGTTAAAGGGGCTATATAAATACAAATTGTTGATTATGAGAGAATGATTGTGAGAAAGTGTGAGAGAGAGTGTGAGAGAGTGAGTGTGAGGGACTGATTGTGAGAGAGTGAGTGAGTGTGAGAGAGAGTGATTGTGAGAGAATGATTGTGAGAGAATGATTGTGAGAGAGTGATTTCGAGAGAGTGAGTGTGTGAGTGTGAGAGAGAATGAGTGTGAGAGAGTGTGATGAGAGAGAATGTGAGAGACTACGTTGATGAGAGAGTGAAAGTTAAAGAGTGAGTGTGACAGTGTGAGTGTGAGAGGGAGTGAGTGTGAGAGAGAGTGAGTGTGAGAGAGAATGGATTGTGAGAGAGTGAGTGTTTGAGGGTAAGAGAATGAGTGTGAAAGTGAGTGTGAGAGTATGTGTGAGTGAGTGAGTATGAGAGAGTGGTGAGAGAGTGTGAGAGTAAGTGTGGTGAGAGAATGAAGGTTAAAGTGAGTGTGACAGTGTGAGTGTGAGAGCGAGTGAATGAGTGGAAATGAGTGTGAGAGTGAGTGTGAGTGTGAGAGTGATGAGTGAGTGTGAGAGAGAGTGATTGTGAGTGAGTGTGAGAAAGAGTGACTGTGGTGAGAGTGAGTGAGAGAATGATCGTGAGAGAGAATGATCATGATAGAGAATGATTGCGAGTGTGAAAGAGTGTATGAGAGTGTGAGAGTGACTGCAAGAGAGTGAATGTGAGAGAATGAGTGTAAGAGAAGGTGAGTGTGAGAGAACGTGCGAGAGTGAGTGAGCGTGATTGTGAGAGATAATAATTGTTTGAGAGTGTTAGAGAGTGTGAGAGTGAGTGAGTGTGAGAGAATGCTTGAGAGAGAGAGAGAAAGTGTGTGTGTGTGTGTGTGTGTGTGTGTGAGAGAGTATATGAAAATGAGTGATAGTGAGAGTGAATTAAAGAGTCTGAGTGAAGGGACGAGATTTGCATTGCAGGGACCCGCTGTTGAACCCACAGCCCAGTGAGCAGGCCCGTGATCCCGCTCCCTGAGATGCCGGCCTCCTGAAATGGAACCTGATGCTGCTCCAGTCTCTCTGTCCCTCCGTCAGTCACACGGCCATTCTCTTTCTCTCTCCATTCCCGGATATTTTGATGGACCGCTCTCCTTGCTACCTGTGTTACACTGTGTGACAGTTTACTGAAAGCGAACACCACCAGTGTGTGCCCTTAACCGGTGCGGAGAGACACTGCCGCTTCTCCGCGGCATCCTTGCAATCGCGATATGCTCAAAGACTGAAACAATGAAGAACAATTTCACAACAAATGAATTCTCTAAACTTGAATCATTTGCCTACACGAGACACCGCAGCATTTTAACCGGACAGGAAACAAATGGAAGGGCTGAGTTTAGCCAGGGTTGTTTTTTCCGGGGAGGCTGGATTGGGCTGTCGGGGTCCAACTCGTGGAACTCCCTCAGATTCGAAACAGCCCATTGCTGCTCACACTAACTCGTCAGCTCCCGGCAGCATTCAGCACGGGCACTGGAACCCAGCCGCTGCTCGCATAGCGCTCCGAATAAACACGGTCAAACCCCACTGGAGGAAAAAAGGCATCGCTTTAGTCCTGTTCAAATCGTGCAATTGCAGATAGGAGAGGCGCGGGTCTGGAATCCTGGCGCCTGGCGCTCCTGCACTCAGTGAAACCGCTGTTTAAAATGTGATCCTGCAGCCTCCCCTATGTGTTAGTTACTAGACCTGCTGTAGGATCGTGCAGCTCCATCCCTGGGCCCAAGAGCCAGTCTCAAACTCCGACAATATCAAAGCCTACAATATTTGACATGGTGTCTGAAGTGAAGGAAGAAAGGTATGTGTGTCCAAATTTATAGGGAGAGAGACAATGAGCAGTTTATGTTTGACAAGGGCTGGCTTTAAAAACAGGTTTTAAATGTTTCATGTCACCCAGTATTGAGGATAATACAAATACTCTCACACTGAAACACCCACAAAGTGTCACATACAGAAACAGGCACTTCCCTGTTTTTTTCCCTCACAGTTTTTGGGGAAAGATTTATAGAGAACGGTCTGTACAACGCCGACACCCAGAAAGGTGGGAGGCGGAGGTGCAAAGCGCACGTTGCTCCAAAGGGAGACTCCCTCCGAAGTCAGCACACTCCAACAAACTTCCCAAGGGCGGAAGTTGCGACCCTATCCGGTCTTTTGATTTGAATGGTCTTTGACAGAGGGTCCCAACGCGGTGGGGCCCAGGACTGGTCTGTGTGAAGATGCGTTGTGCGCGCAGCGGGACTGGGTCCAGGCAGGTATTGTTGGGGGGAGGAGGATCCATCAGAACTGACGAGCGTCTGTTCAAAGGAACATCCCGGGCCAGGTTGCCACGTCCCAGGGGACCCAGGGGAGGGTGTGATGGAGGGGAGGGAAGGTGATGGGCGGAAAATAAACGAGAGAGATAGAGAGAAGCAAGAGATGGGGGTCACTGAGAGATATGGTCAGTGGGAAAGAGACAGAGACACACACACAGTAACAGAGAGACAGGGGCAGAGACGCAAGGTGGGGGTCGGGAGTGGAAGGGGGGGGGGGCAGGAGCAGGAAGAGAAATACACAGAGAGTGAGGAAGAGAGAGACACAGACACCAAAAGGGGAGGTTGAGAGACCCAGACATTGAGATACGGGGAGAAGAAGAAAGATAAATGAGAGACAGAGCGACACAGGTATTGAGACCAGGACAGACAGCTGGAGACAAACATTGAGAAACAGGGACAGAGAGAGGCAGAGAGAGAAATTAAACGCCTAATAGATTTTAGATCGTTCTGAAAATCCGCTTTGAAGAGCCCAATCTTGGCAGACCCCTGCTCTCCTCAAAGGCAGCCTCGAGATACAAAGGTTGAGGATTTTTTTTTAAATGTCCCCAATATTTCAATCACCAGACTCTGTATTCCCCAAGAGAGGCTGGTTGCTGAGATTTCACACCCGATTCTCCCTGGCTGGGGATGCAGCGCTGCAGACTGTATGAGGAGCCCAGGTCTCCGGATCCGGGGCTGTGTCGAGGAGGTGACAACTTCAGGCAATGAGAGGAAGCTTTATTTGCGGTACCAGATTCGTTTTAACTACATCCCCTCCTCCCCCCCCCCCCCCCCCCCCTTAGCCAAAATAAGGAACTTTAAGCGTCGGAATAGAGGGGAGGAACTTTCTCCTTTTTTAAATTCGACCTTCTGGTTAGTGCCACAGAAACCTGTTTGAAAAATGTGAATTTTTAAAACTCAGAACGTGTGATGGGGAATTTTAGCTGCACTGCAGTGTCGGTGATGCGATCATCTCCAAGTGCCACATTGTACCCGAACTTATAGTCAGGGCGCCTTGTATCAATTTGCTTCTCCGGCTCGATACTGCAATAATTTTGTGAATATGAGGTCAAGTGTTGAGTGAAAAGCTCACCCCTCTCATATCCTCGGCCCAGCTTTCAGCCCGATCTCCGAAAGGAACAAGTCGGCGTGTGATAAATGTGCCAGTACTGGACACTGACAGAGTGCCCAGCGCCTGCAAGGGACGTGCGTCGAAATTTAACACATATACACACACACAGAAGGCAATAATAAGAGACAAGCATTACTTACATTTCGGCGACGCTTTCCATCTCCTGAAGATCCAACACCGGGAAGATGGTAACATTGTCGGGCTGGTTGCAATGAATCTGGCTGGTTTTACAGATACAGTTGCCCGGGCAGCCCAGCACCCAGAAATAATTTTGCAAACTGCAGGAAACCCACAAAATCCTCCACAGAAATCCTCGAGAATCAAGGGCAGGCCAGCACGACATGATCAGTGCCTCAAACTGTTACAAGCTTGCCCGAGCCTTTCCCAGACACTAATACACTCCCATAGACAGGAGAGACAGAGAGAGAGAGATCAGGCAGGAGAAATCGTTTCCCCTTCAAAACATCTTCACATCAGCCGCAGGTTTTTTTTGTTGTTGTTGCTATTTACCACATCAGATACTTCGATGATTCCCCCCCTCCCCCCTCAAAGAGGAGAGAGACACACACACAAAGTCATCTGTTTCAGACACAACCGTGCCAAAGCCCAAGGGGAGGAGGGAGATGAAACTGACCCGCGGAGAAGAAATTGACCAGGCTTCACACAATTGGAAAACCCCCGGGTAAACTGACACAGCACCTGGGTGTCGGGAGAGGAAGGTGATCCAGGGCCAAGGATTGACCAGTCACGGCCACAGCCACCGAGTTTAGACTGAGATACCGTGACGCAGGGATGCTGCGTCCTGGTGGTGAGAGAATGAGAGAGAGCGGAAAAAAAAGCAAGAGACGTGATTAGAGAGACATGATGTAGAGCGAAGGCTGGAGGCGAGCGCGCCCCGTTCGGTTTATAGATTTCTAACCCTGTGCATCATCGCCACCAGTATAAGTGGGAATAAAGACCCCCTGCTCCTCCTCTCCGGGGGATTCAGTAATGACACTATGCAACAGTCATAAACAACTGCTTTTTACATCCAATCTGCAGAGATTTAACACTCGAAAGTTGCAGTCACTACATTTAAGCTAAATTATGGCAACATTAAATCTGCAGGGAGAGAAAAAGAAAGTCACACCCTCTCCTCAAAAGGGAGAGAGAAAGCTGGAGCTGAGCCCAGAGATGTGGGATTGGGACAGGTTCTGTACAGAACAAGGGGTTCATTTATTGACGGTCGTCCCTGCGTTGGGCTGATGAGCGGCTGGAGCTGAGGCAAGAATCCGCCAGCAGATGCCCAGAAAAATCAGGAAATGTGCGAGAGGAAGGGAGTCCCAGAGAGAGAAGGCTGTGAGGCAGAGTGAGTCTCAGAGAGGAGAGTGTGAGGGAGAGGGACTCCCAGAGAGAGGAGAGGGAGAGGGAGTCCCAGAGAGAGAGAGGGCTGTGAGGCAGAGGGAGTCTCAGAGAGGAGAGTGTGAGCGAGAGGGACTCCCAGAGAGAGGAGAGGGAGAGGGACTCCCAGAGAGAGAGAGAGAGGGCTGTGAAGGAGAGGGAGTCTCAGAGAGAGGAAAGTGTGAGGGAGAGGGACTCCCAGAGAGAGGAGAGGGAGAGGGAGTCCCAGAGAGAGAGAGAGAGAGGGCTGAGAGGGAGAGGGAGTCTCAGAGAGAGGAAAGTGTGAGGGAGAGGGACTCCCAGAGAGAAAAGAAAGATTTGCATTGATATAGCGCCTTTCACGACCACCGGACGTGCCAAAACACTTTACAGCAAATGAAGATGTTTTTTTTTAATTGTAGTCGCTGTTATAATGTAGGAAATATGGCATCCAATTTGCACATAGTAAGCTCCCACCAACAGCGATGTGATAATGACTGGATAATCTGTATTAGTGATGTTGATTGAGGGATAAATATTGGCCAGGAGACCATGGAGAACTCCCCTGCTCTTCTTTGAAACTGCACCAT
The DNA here is from genome assembly GCF_044704955.1 of Pristiophorus japonicus. Lineage (NCBI taxonomy): Eukaryota > Metazoa > Chordata > Chondrichthyes > Pristiophoridae > Pristiophorus > Pristiophorus japonicus. Next base: position 20,166,829 of record NC_091993.1, read on the forward strand.
GGGATCTTTTACATCCACGAGAGAGCAGACCTCGGTTTAAGGTCACATCCAAAAGACAGCACCTTCGACAGTGCAGCGCTCCCTCAGCACTGCAGTGGAATGTCAGTCTAGATTGGGACTTGAACCCACAATCTTCTGACTCAGAGGAGATGGTGTTACTCACCGAGCCACGGCTGACACTCGAGAAAAAAGAGAGTGTGAGGGAGAGGGAGTGCCAGAGAGAGGAGAGTGTGAGGGAGAGGGAGGGGGAGCGGGCAGGGAAGTGGAGCTGAGTCCATGATCAGATCAGCCATGATCTTATTGAATGGCGGAGCAGGCTCGAGGAGCCAAATGGCCTACACCTGCTCCTATTTCTTATGTTCTTATGAGGGAGAGGGACTCCCAGAGGCATGGGAGAAACTTTGAAGAAAGTGTGAGATGAGGAACCCCAGAGCTAGAGGTGATAATTTACATACCAGAATTGTCAGAACAAAATCCAGCTGATTTTGGATCTAGTCGAGAATGGGAAAATATTTCAGGGCATTTTGGGGGATTTATTTTTTCACTCTAATTGTTTCACAAACTGAAGATACCAGGGGGTGGTATTTCTGTCAGTTGATGCATTTTTAAAAAATTGATTTAAGATGCAGTAATGTGACAAAGCAGATCATTGAAGAGCTAAAAGAGGAAGTAATTGTGAAAATATTTTGAGTATTTACAGAGAGGGACAGGGAGGCACAGGAATGTGATGAATGAGTGTGTGGGAGGGTGCCATCTGGGAATGATGGAGGGAATCACAGGATCAGATTCACTGCAATAAACCTAAAAAATACAAGATTCTTAAATAAATAGATAGACAAAGAAATAAAGAAAGAAAGAAAGAAATACACTGACGCACAAGACTGCCCAACTCTCCTGATACTGTGGCATCATTGAAAATAATTCTGTTATGGGAATTCCTAAGATCAGACAGATCATTAGCCCTGAATAGCCTCAAAGCTGAAGACAGTGAGGAAATCATTACAAGAGGCTATCATTACACGAAGGAAGGTTGAGAAAACCTGCATATAGCACATACAGATAGTGCACTGGACTTGTGCTGCCTATAGACATGATGTGGGGGGAATACCTGGTGGGATGGTGTCTTCTGCTATGCTGCCTTATTTTGCCATGTTCTCTTATGTTTTCGGCACTCGGATCCTTTTAAGAAGCCACAGGGGATCACGCGGGCCCCTCCTGTCTTTCACCTCTTCCAGGAGGTCTTGCAAGTCTTCCTGTGGAAAAAATGTCCTGGAGTCTCCAGGAATTAAAGATTAATCACCTGGACTCTGTTTCGAGCAACCCGAGGAGAAGCCATTGGGGCATTAAAAACAATAGTCCATTTTTTTTCCATTTTCTTTGAGCACTTTCATTTATTATTCATAGAAATATTGCCGAGGATATTAAAAAAAAGGCTGTTTGATGGGGAGGATCGGTTGGAGGCGCGAGGTCATGAGATAAAACCTCCAGGAATATGCCCAACCAGAGTTTACAACCATAAATCCCTCTCCTCCGGCCCTCCACCTGCTATGGCATCTCTGCCGCTGTTGACCAACTCCAATGCTCTATCCTATCCACCTTCACCATCCTGGTTACCATCAAACAGAGAAACATAGAAACATAGAAAACAGATGCAGGAGTAGGCCATTCGGCCCTTCGAGCCTGCACCACCATTCAATATGATCATGGCTGATCATGCAACTTCCGTACCCCATTCCTGCTTTCTCTCCATATCCCTTGATCCCTTTAGCCATAAGGGCCACACCTAACTCCCTTTTGAATATATCTAATTAATTGGCCTCAACAACTTTCTGTGGTAGAGAATTCCATATGCTCACAACTCTCTGAGTGAAGAAGTTTATCCTCATCTCGGTCCTAAATGGCTTACCCCTTAACCACTCACCATCTCCTACCCCTGCCCTTGCTCTTGGTCACATCATCCAAGTACACTGCACACCTAACCTAATCATTCACCACCAGCTTGCACGGTATAAATGGTGAGGGCAAGATCAGCCATGAGACAATAGTATAATAAACTACAATTTCATGTTAACAGCCTAAAAGGTTTGTCTAAAAATATAGATTTTCAGTGCAGTGAGGTTTAAGGTATACGTCTGATTTGTGACAGGTTTGTTCAGTCCCTATTTCTGTGCAATTAGCAGACACTGTCAGTCCCTGTGAATGGTGACACGCCAGTGTGTATGAGTTGGTAACAAGTCTGTCATCTCAGATGCTTTAATTTCATGATTCCTTCATGGGGATGAACTACAGCAACAAATGAGTTTCATTGGTCTCACATACAACAATGCTGGGACTGATTATCCTTATCTAGTGCAAGTCACGTCTAAGAGGTCAAGAAATGGTGCCAAGTCTGCCTGAGTGCTAATGTTTTAATTGCGCTCATATTTCCTGGGTCAGCTCATTTGCGCCGTTAGTCACAGGTTCAGGTGCAGACCAGATCAAATGTAAGAAGCCCACCAGCAGTGGGAGTAGAAAATTGCTGGTAAATGAAATTTAAAGAGATAGGGACAATTAAAGGTAATGTCTTAATGGGCAGGGGAGGTTCTGAAAGCCTTTAGAAAGGCTCTCTAGGTCTGTTAACCCATTGGTAGCCTTTGCCAAGGTTGAGCGGGCAAGGTATTAAAAAGTAACAGACAAAAATAGTAGCAAAGGAAGCCCCAGGAAGCTGATTGGTTCCAGCACTTGCATGTGCCGGACATTGGAAAATAGGAACAGGAGGAGGCCATTGAGCCCCTCGAGCCTGTTCCACCATTCAATGAGATCATGGCTGACCTGCGACCTAACTCCATATACCTGGTTTTGGCCCATATCCCTTAATACCTTTGGTTAACAGAAAGCTATCAAGCACCGATTTAAAATTAACATTGATCTAGCATCAATTGCTGTTTGCAGAAGTGAGTTCCAAACATCTACCATCTTTTGTGTGTTGAAGTGTTTCTTAATTTTACTCCTGAAAGGTCTGGCTCTAATTTTGAGACTATGCTCCCTAGTCCTAGACTCCCCAACCAACGGAAATAGTTTCTCTCTATCTACCCTATCTGTTCCCCTTAATATCCTGAAAACTTCAATCAGATCACCCCTTAACCTTCTAAATTCTAGGGAATACAACCCTAATTTGTGTAATAACAACCCTAATTTGTGTAATGGACATATGGTGGGATGGTAGCAGATGGGATCCTTACAGTAGATGGCACAGCTCTGTATCTAACTCTGCTGACCCAGACATTGTGAAGGTTTTTCCCTACAGCCACTCCCTAGAGGGTTTAACAATGCCTGCAAGTGTAGTTGATGGCATCTTGGTGGGTACAGCCTATTGGGCGTTGCTGTGTAATGATTAGCCTGGTATGCCTTCTTCTAGTATCACATAAAGCATGATAGAAACATAGAAGCATAGAAATTTATTTCGACCCATCGTGTCCGCGCCAGCCAACAAAGAGCCACACGGCCCTCGGTCAGCAGCCCTGAAGGTTACATATAAACCTATGAACACTGAACAATGGTGGAAAGGTAAAGAGCACCCAGCCCAACCATACAACTGCGACACCCCTTACACTGAAACATTCTACATTCCACCCCAACTGAAGCCATGTGATCTCCTGGGAGAGGCAAAAACCAAATAAAAACCCAGGCCAATTGGGGAAAGAAAAATCTGGGAAAATTCCATCAAGGTGATCAAAACTAGTCCAGGAGATCACCCTGGCCGTATTCGATTCTGTGCAGTACTTACCATTGTATCTGCGTCAGCCAACAAGAGGTTATCCAGTCTAATCCCAATTACCAGCTCTAGGTCCATAACCCTGCAGGTTACGGCACTTTGAAGTGCCCACTTTTAAATGTGGTGAGGGTTTCTGCATCGACCACCCTTCCAGACCTCCACAACCCTCTGCATGAAGAAGCCCCCCCGTCAAATCCCTGACTCGCACGAAGTCCCGCTCATCCATCACTCCTGTGCTCGCTGACTTACATTGGCTTCCGGTTAAGCAATGACTCAATTTCAAAATTCTCATCCTTATTTTCAAATACCTCCATGGCCTCACCCCTCCCTATCTCTGTAATCTCCTCCAGTCCTACAACAACCCCCAAGATGTCTGCGCTCCTCTAATTCTGCCCTCTTGAGCATTCCTGATTATAATCACTCAACCATTTGTGGCCATGCCTTCTGTTGCCTAGGCCCTAAACTCTGGAACTCCCTGCCTAAACCTTTCCGCCTCTCTACCTCTCTTTCCTCCTTCAAGACGATCCTCAAAACAAAGCTCTTTGACCAAGCTTTTGGTCACTTGCGCTAGTTTCTAATTATGCGGCTCGGTGTCAATTTTTTAAATTTCATAATACTCCTGTGAAGCGCCTTGGGACATTTCATTACATTAAAGGCGCTATATAAATACAAAGTTGTTGTTGTTGAATGGGGTGCTTCAGAAGAACCATCCGATATCACATTTCGTCAGGCATCCATGCTCATCTGTGCTATTGTGTATGCTGCCGCAAATTACATTGAGAGTTGAAGCATTCACCTGCACTAGTCATTGACCAAAGTGAGGCCTAGTCACCTCTGTCTGCAGACGCAGGTGCGTGGGGACTGGTACGAGGGCACACGAGCGTCTCTCTTGCGCATCATGACCCGCGTGCCACATCAACAGGGTTCTCCTTTTCTTAGCACCTCACGCCAGAAGCTTCCCATTGGGAAATGCACTGATGGTCCTGCAGTGGTGCTGCCCCCAAAAAAATAAAAATAAGTCCAATTCCAAAAGGCCTTAAGGAAATAAAAAGGAGCAAGGGAAACAGATGAGAAATATCTTCCGTACAGTAAAAGTTCAGATTTACCCTGCACTGCTCATTGCCTGGCAACACCGGTTGCCCAGTTACAATGGGCATTCATTTCAAAGGCCTCAAGAAAAGGACTTAGGAGGCTCGGAACAATGATTGTGCATCATTTAAATATTAAAATGCAGCTTCCACCGATTCCCGGCCCCCCGCCCCCCACCCCCCTTCACGGTGTGTGGCATTTTATTTTGGTTTGTACATAAATGGCATTTAATGTTCGAAAGTAGCTCATTTTTAATTTTTTCATTTAATTTTCTGCTCACTGAGATGAGGCATTGCTGGGAATGAACATTTCTGTCTCTTTGGCTGTCCATTGTCAGCATCCGCCACTCCCAGGTCAGGTACAGCAAGAGCTGGGGTATTTTTTGCTCTTGTTCGAAGGATGAGGGTGATATGTATTGCCAACCCTCTTCTGTGAATTACAATCGAGCAACTGAACATTTTGGCAGAGCACTTCAGAGGGCATTTTGCTGCACAGGAGATATTTCTCAGCTGTTTAACTCCTACTTTTTTTATATCATGAGACCTTTTGCCAATTGTTCTTAACTTTTTTGGGCAGCACCACTGCAGGACCATTATAGTGTGGACTAGAATTGCACAGAGGCCAGACTGGGCAAGTCTGGAAGCTTCTCTTCCTTGAAGGACAGTAGTCAACCAGCTGAGTTTGGTAAAGAACCCTCTACACTTATAGGAACATAAAAACAGGAGTAGGCCATTCAGCCCCTCGAGCCGGTTCCACCATTCGATGAGACCATGGCTGATCTGCGATCTAACTCCATATACCCGCCATTGGCCCATATCCCTTAATATCTTTGGTTAACAAAAAGCTATCACTCTCCAATTTAAAATGAATAATTGATCTAGCATCAATTGTCGTTTTCAGAAGAGAGTTCCAAACTTCTACCACCCTTTGTGTGTACGCTGTTCCATCAAACACTTGAGATCAGATTCAGAAAGGGATACAGATTAAAGCTCCCTCTATACTATCCCATTAGCACTGCTGGTCATCTTAGATACAACACCAATTAGATGCAGAGTAAAGCTCCCTCTACTCTGCCCAGTGATGTACTTTAACTTCAACATCAGATGAATCACCCCATTTCTCCAATGTAATATTTCAATTTATCACATCATCATACATGTGAATCATCAGCATTTTATGTTGACAGTTAATATTTTGAGGACCTACTCAGCATATCATTGTTCGCTGGCAAATGTCATTGTGAACCAAGCCCTCTCTTTTCAGTGCTGCTACTCTTTCCTGTGTTCTCTTATGCTCCCTCCATATCTTCCTGAGTCTTTGCTTTTCCCACTGGTTCCTTCAATCTGACCCGAGCCCAGCTGCTAAAGGACTTACATAGGGATGAATACGCCTCAATGTCAATAACGGCCACTATATACTGTAGGCATGAACTCCCGTGAGAACAGGAGCTGCTGCTTACAATTAACAGGATCACTGCCATTTGGGGCATTGAGAAGAGACAAAGCCCTAGTCCCATCCATTAGCAACTGGGGTCAGGCAGAAAGGAAAGGTACAGAAGCAAAATACTGCAGATGCTGGAATCTGAAATAAAAACAGAGAATACTGGACATCGCAACAGGTCAGGCAGCATCTGTGGAGAGAAACAGGTCAATGACCCTTCGTCAGAATTGGTGAAGGTTCGAAATGAACAGATTCTTAAGGAGCACTGAAAGGGGGAGGGGAGGAAAGAACAAAAGGGAAGGTCTGTGATAGGGTGGAAGACAGGAGAGATTTGAGAGACAAAAAGGGATGATGGGCCGACTTGAGATGGTAATGGCAGAAGTTAGAAAAAAGATTAGTCTAGATAGGGTGTGAATGGCGGAAAGGAGAGGGAAATGGATGGCAATAAGAGGGGCAATGGATGGTAATGAAGTGGAAAGGAGAGGGGAAAGGATGGCAATGAAGGAGAGTGGTTTGGGGCAATGAAGGGGAAGGAGAACTGGATGCAATGAAGGGGAAAGGGAAGAAGCAGAAATTGAGAGCGTTGCTTTGGGCTCGGAGGAAGGAGTATGCTAGCACTAACTGAGGGAGAAGAAAGCACGTCGGTAAATTAAAAATAAATTAGATGCTTCTAATCAAAGTTGCATCGCAGCAATTAACAAAAAAATCAATAATTTGTGTTTGCGAGAAACAGAACAAATTAAGTCAGGATGGGCAAATTAAAACAACATAATTCAATATCAGGATTACAACCCAAAGAATGAATTATAGCATGCAAGCAACTTATTGCCCCAAACACTCTGGACAAAGGGTGGTTACCATTGTATTTAATAACGTAGGCTCGGGGGATTGCGAGGGGGTGGGGGGGTTGAGGAAACTGGATGGTACAATGAGCCACCCGCCATCTCTGGGTTCAGGATCAATGGGATGAAAGTGTGTCGGCTGATTATAAGGTTGTTTTATGACATGAGTTTCAAGGCAGTTCCCATAGGCTCACACCACAGAACTACCCTTACATTTGACACAACTTGGCAATAGCAGAAAGGCCATTGGATCATTGATGCAGGAATGAAGAGGTGTCACACTTGTGCAGTAAAGAGGTTTAGGTTGAAGTACTTTGCTGGGGTCAATTAGAGAACTTAAGAAAAATCAGAGTGCGAAAAAAAGTTTCTCATCTCACCAGTCTTGTTCCGTCCACAGTTTGGGTCTGATTATTTTATCCTGGACTTCCTTTTCCAAGCCGTGTTTTGAGCCCGTACTTTAAGGAACACAAATCTCCTCCCCCAATCTTGTGTGAATTACAATCGAGCAGTTACTCGCTAACTTGGGAATCCTCATGCATCATCATTATCATAGGCAGTCCCTCGGGATCGAGGAAGACTTGCTTCCACTCTTAGCATGAGTTCTTAGGTGGTTGTACTGTCCAATACGAGAACCACAGTCCCTGTCACAGGTGGGACAGATAGTCGTTGAAGGAAAGGATGGGTGGGGAGTCTGGTTTGCCGCACGCTCCTTCCGCTGCCTGCGTTTGATTTCTGCATGCTCTCAGCTGTGAGACTCGAGGTGCTCAGCGCCCTCCCGGATGCACTTCCTCCACTTAGGGGGATCTTTGGCCAGGGACTCCCAGGTGTCAGTGGGGATATCGCACTTTATCGGGGAGGCTTTAAGAGTGTCCTTGTAACATTTTCGCTGTCCACCTTTGGCTCGAATGCCGTGAAGGCATTCCGAGTAGAGTGCCAGGGCCACGAGCAGCCCTCAATATACTATCCTCAAGCAGATAGTATAGAAAGAGTGTAACTCTGCATTGTAAACGGTGGCCTGCTTGAAATGAAAGGTGCTTGATGCTGACACTGGGTGACCGAGATGGAAAAGTGTTCCAATCCCTGGCCCTAATATCGTACCTCAATGACCAATGATTATAATCAAATGTTCCATGTTAATGATTTCCCATGTAAATATTCAGATATTTGACATATTAAAAACAAGCTGTGATGTTATCCTTTGATCTTGTTTAAATTGCTTTGCTAACTTACTCTTCATATGTCTCTTCCTTCTGTTATATTTGGCTTGTAATCCTCAACATACCTTTTTTACTCGGTATAATTCTCATCCCTCACTCCTGATTCCTTCCATTGCTTTGAAATATGTTACTGGAGCAAAATCATATTTAATCATTTAACAGACCATGCATATGATTTTAAATGATGTGTTTTCTCCTTAACAGTATCACTTGTGATTAAATCTCTGAGTGTTTTTTTTCCCATTAAATCAATCAATATGCCTATGGTAATTTTTTTTTTTACAAAAGAAGTGAAGTAAGCAACTAAAGTAAGCAGTGCCCAAATCGGGAACAGGATCTGAATATGGAACATGGTTTAGTGTGGGGCCTAGGGGCTGGAGCCCCCGACAGCTAAAGTAAGCAGTGCCCAAATCGGGAACAGGATCTGAATATGGGACATGGTTTAGTGTGGGGCCTAGGGGCTGGAGCCGAACCCAAGGTTGCAGTGGAGCAAAGTTTGGACTGGGACATGAAGGAAAGAAAGTCGCGCCTGAGGCTGGAACTGAACCTGGGATTGCAGTGCAATCTGGGGCTGGAGCAGAGTGCAGTTTGTGTCAGCCTTGACTTGAGACGCCATACACGATGGGGGCCAAGATCACGTCACACGATCCCAGAGAAAATTCCTGTCCGGTAAAAGTATTTACATGTATCGTCAAAAGAATTTGAGAAGAGATGAATCAGTATCAGCAATCTATGTGAAGATAAGTTGGGCAATATTTTTGTCTTCTATCTATATCTGGCAATTTTAGAACATTCTTTCATGCTAAGTGAGGGCAGTCAGGGGTCTGGCTCTAACATTGAGAGAGTGTTGAGCTAACATCAGTGGAGAACAGTCAGTACCACAGAAAAGAAAGAAAGACTTGTAGCTACATAGCACCATTCACGACACCAGACATCTCATTTGGAGTGTAGTAACTGTTGTAATGTGGGAAATGTGGATTGAGGGATAAATATTTGCATGGACACCAGGGATAACTCCCCTGCTCTTCTTCGAAATAATGCCACGGGATTTTTTACGTCCACCTGAGAAAGGAGACGAAGCCTTGGTTTAACGTCTCATCTGGAAGACGGCACCTCCAACAGTGCAGCACTCCCTCACACTACACTGGAGTGTCAGCTTGGATTTTATGTGTGCAAGTCCCTGGAGTGGGACATGAACCCACAACCTTCTGGCTCAGAGGCAAGTGTGCTACCCACTGAGCCACAGCTCACACTGTGTGATGGTTGGGAGGAGTTACTCAATTCGATAGTGTGGGGAGGCTGGATTAACATCAGTAGACAGACAGGGCGGTAACTGGGTGGAGCGACTAAATCCAACTGTATAAGGGACCTTAATTAACGTGACTGTTGCAAATTTAATTTAAACACATTATTGTGTAACTGAGGGCAATGTGGCAGCATGGTACGTTTTTCTGCTTCTTCTCACCACACAAAAAAAAAACATTATTTTTAAATGAACATTGGTCTTCCACCTCTAAGATTTGTATTTGAATCCAATACTGATAGGATGAAGCAACAACAACTTACATTTATATAGGGCCTTTAATGTTGGAAAATGCCCCAAGGTGTTTCACAGGGGCGTGATCGGAAATAAATGGACACTAAACCAAAGAAGGAAATACTAGGTGTCCAAAAGCTTGGTCAAAGAGCTTAAGGGAATCAAGGGTTATGGGGAGCGGGCAGGGAAGTGGAGTTGAGACCAAGATCAGATCAGCCATGATCTTATTGAAGGGCAGCGTGGGCTCGAGGGGCCAAAATGGCTTACTCCTACTCCTATTTTTTTATGTTCCTTATTAAGGAGGTCTCACCCAAGGTTTAACGAGGGTCTTCCAGGAGAAGAGGAAGGTGAAGAGGCAGAGCAGTTTAGGCAGGGAATTCCAGAGTGGCCGAAGGTATGGTTGCCAATGGTGGAGAGGGGAAAGAACAAAAAGGCCAGAGTCAGAGGAATAGAAAATTTGAGGGTGGGGAGGGGGTGTGATGGGGGGGTGTGGGGGAGGAGTGGTTGTAGGGCTGGAGGCAGAGATAGGGAGGGGAGAGGTCATGAAAGGATTTAAACATGAGGATGAAAATTCTAAGTTGGAGGCATTGGGTGACCTGAGCTAATGAAGGCCAGCGAGCACAGAGGTGATAGGTTAGCAGGACTTGGTGTGAGATAATACATGGGCAATAATGTTCACTGTAAGTTGTGTGGCCGCATGGCTGCACAGTGCTCCAGGGATCCCACGCAGCTGGCCGGATGGCTTTTCGGTGTAATAACCGTGTATGCGTGGCATTTTGAATGGCTGGTGCAGCCCCTTAAAGGGGTCGCTCAGGGCCAAAATAAATTACAGGGCACATTGATGGGCAGCAGAGTTTTGAATGAGCTGATGTTTGCAGAGGGTGGAGAATGGGAGGCCAGTCACGAGAGCATTGGAATAGTCAAGTCTGGAGGCGACTGTTGTGCACGTAAATAAACAGACTAACTGAACCAGGAGTAAAGTGACTTAACTGTGTCTTTACAGCACCACCCAAAATGGTGTCCCTAAACCAGCATGAACCAGAATGTTTACAGCAACTGCGAATAGCTCCTGCAGGGTCCTAATGACTGTCTAGTGTCCTGTAACAAACAAATAGAGTCTGAACATGACAGTGACAAAGGCATGGATGCGAGTTTCAGTGGGAGATGGGCTACAGTAGGGTTGGAAGCGGGCAATATTATAGAGGTGGAAGGAGGTGATCTTTGTGATGGAGAGGATATGGGGTTGGAAGCTCAGCTCAGTGTCAAATAGGACAAGGTTGTGAACAGTTTGATTCAGCCTGCGGCAATGGCTGGGGAGTGGGGATAGAATCAGTGGCAAGAGTATGGAGTTCGTAGCAGCAAATAACGGCTGTTCTGTCTCTGCTGGTCGTGAGGTTACTACATAAAATGAATTTGGACAACATCAAACTCAATTCCTGGTGGATGTCACAATTCAACACGAACGACTGATCTCACTACAGAGAGTTCAGGATGTACTCTGGTATGAGCATCGGGAATGTCACACTGGCACATTGATGTACGGGGGACACTCTTCTGAGATTGAAGGACAAGGCACATGCTGGGTTGATAGATGGATTCAACTACACTGATAGTTAAACACAGGTATCCCCCTGTGATTTTATCGAGTCCTCCTCCACTCTTGCCAGAGTCATGCTTCCCTCAATGCCTGGAGCAGCATGGCATGAGGCAGTGTCATGGTGCTCGCTTTAGGTTACAGACGCACTTCCACAATTCGCCTGTTTGTAAAAGAAAGAAAGACTTGGATTTATATAGCGTCTTTCATGACCACCGGATGTCTCAGAGCAATTTACAGCCAACGAAGTACTTTTGGAGTGTAGTCACTGTTGTAATGTAGGAAACGCAGCAGCCAATTTGCACACAGCAAGCTCCCACAAACAGCAATGTGATAATAACCAGATAATTTGTTTTGTTATGTTGACTGAGGGATAAATATTGCCCAGGGCACTGGGGATAACTCCCCTGCTCTTCTTCGAAATAGTGCCATGGGATATTTTACGTCCACCTGAGAGAGAGCAGATGGGGCCTCGGTTTAACGTCTCATCCGCAAGATGGCACCTCCGACAGTGCAGCACTCCCTTCTATATGCTCCATATTGCAATTGGATTCAGCAACAAGACGAAAGCGACAAGTTTGCAACTTGGGCCTTTGTAACTTGGGGCGGAATAGTCCCTGCTGCCTGGGGGTGGTCTGCACAGGTCACGAATAGTGGCTACTGGCCTGTACGAATGCACTGAGAGACCCAATGTAATAAACACTAGGGTACATGTTGGCAGCGCCCATTCAGCTATGTTGTTGGTGACACTTTTTGGTGGAGGCACCAGCAAAATCCCCCCCTCCACCAAAGAAAGCATTCAGTGTCACTGACAACACTCTGGTAGTGGACTCTTCGCATTACAGGTTTACCGTCAAAAGCAACTGCTATGTAAAAGCAATTACAACTTGCATTTCTATAGCGCCTTTAACATAGTGAAATGTCCCAAGGCGCTTTACAGGAACGTTATCAAACAAATTTGACACCGAGCAACTGAAGGAAATATTAGGACAGGTGGAGGAATGTTTTAAGGAGCATCTTAAAGGAGGAGAAAGAGGAAGGGTTGCAGAGAGGTTTATGGAGAGAATTCCAGAGCTTGGAGTCTAGACGGCTAAAGGCACAACAACAACAACTTGTATTTATATTGCGCCTTTAACGTAGTAAAATGTCCCAAGGCGCTTCACAGGAGTGTTATAAGACAATACAAATAAATTTGACACCGAGCCACATTACGGCAGGCGAGCAAAATGTAGGAAACGCGGCAGCCAATTTTGCGCACAGCAAGGTCCCACAAACAGCAATATGATATTGACCAGATCATTTGTTTTATTTTTAGTGATGTTGGCTGAGGGCCAGGACACTGGGGAGGGCTCCCCTGCTCTTCTTCTGAATAATGTCATGGGATCTTTTACATCCACCTGGGAGGATAGACGGGGACTCGGTTTAACGTCTCATCCAAAAGGCGGCACCTCCGACAGTGCAGCGCTCCCTCAGCATGGCACTGGAGTGTCAGCCTAGAGTTTGGGGCAAAGGGAATCGGGGATGCGCAAGAGGCCAGAATTGGAGGAACACAGAGGGTTGTAGGGCTGGAGGTGGTTACATAGATAGCAGTACGACGGAAGTACCAAGCGTACAATACCCGCTCTTTCACATTCACTGTTAATGAATTTAGTTCCTTTGTAAGGACCCAGCAGTGTAACAGTGTGCTCACACTGCATGATGATTCTGGACCACAATCAGATCTGGATTGTTTCACTGGGAAAGTGCTGATTCCATGCAGATGCGAGCGCTGTGACAGCAGCCAGCAATCACTGTAGGCTTTGGAGCTCAACAGGGATTACAGGAACCGATGACACTGCAGGGTCTCAGCATCAGGATGGCACCTCGTCCTTTCACTGTCAGTACATCTTCCAAAAGGGTTCTCGTTTTGGCTCTGTCAGCATGGCTGAAGTCAGGCCAGCAGCAATGATGGGATTCTCCATTAAACTGATAAATTCTGTGGGCTTGCAGAACCAGTTCCAATTTCCAACACTCCATTTTCATACCACTTTGCTGAATGCTGGAACCAAACACAAGTTGTGTTTAACAGGGAATTAGAGGGCTCTGTGGTTTAATCGCAACAGATTCTCTCAAAAGGGGCTAGATATTGGCTTTCTGTGATAGTCTAAAATGGGTGATAGCAAACCCAAAATAAAAATAAGGAGAGATGTAAAACGAGCTGCCAATTCGTTATCATCCGCACTCTATCGCACAAAGTCAAAATTTACCCCAAAGTGTTTAATTAAAAGTAAGAGCAAAATATAAATTTGTAACGCCAGATGCAGTGATGTCATCTCATCACCAACGGTATCTATAACATCAGGTTTAAACAGCTTGTAAGCATGTGAGAGAAAGGAAAACAAGAACAGAGGGAAATGGTGCGAGACAGGCAGAGGTGAAATAAAATAAGACTTGCATTTATATAGCGCCTTTCACAACCACTGGAGGTCTCAAAGCACTTTACAGCCAATGAAGTACTTTTTGGAGTGTAGTCACTGTTGTAATGTAGGAGACACGGCAGTCAATTTGCACACAGCAAGCTCCCATAAACAGCAATGTGATAATGACCAGATAATCGATTTTTTTTTGTTATGTCGATTGAGGGATAAATATTGGCCAGGACACCGGGGATAACTCCCCTGCTCTTCTTCAAAATAATGCCATGGAATCTTTTATGTCTATTTGAGAGCAGACAGGACCTCAGTTTAACATCTCATTCGAAAGACGGCACCTCCGACAGTGCAGCGCTCCCTCAGCACTGCACTGGAGTGTCAGCCGAGATATTTTTTGTGCCCAAGACCCTGAAGTGGGACTCAGATGCAAGAGTGCTACTCACTGAGCCAAAACTAAAACATAGAAAGAATAAACAAAGTAAGAGGGAGAAAGAAATCAAAGTATGGGATGGGGTTACAGAGGTAGACAGGGATAAACAACGAGGGGCAGAAAGTGAGCGAGAGACAGAGAGGTAGAAGGAGACGTACAGACAGAAACAAGGGAAATGTAAGAGTGTGAGAGAGAAAATAACAGAGATAGAGAGATAGTTGGAGGCAGATGGAAAGCAAAGTGGCCTGAAGTTATAAGACACAAGAGTCTATCAATGACTATATTTTAAATTATTACAAAGCAAGTGCAAGAAAGGCAGTGGGCCACAGAGCCTTTTTAACACAGTCGCTTTTCATCTCTGCCTTTCAACCTGACCCAAAATGAGAGGGCACAGCTCATTGATATGGAGCCCAAAATCTGGTCCCAGCAGGAGGTTGTCTGCCTCATAAAGCATCCCATAATTTGACACTAATTGGCACTAACTGTCACTGTGCAATCTGAGTCAGAAAAGCCACAGGATGGATAGTGAGGTTGAGGGCCAACATAACAAGGAACAATATCCTATCCAGATTTTTCACTCATCTCCCGCAGAAAAGAGCTTTTAGATTTTGGTTTGAACCCATTAACGGCAGAGCAGCCAATATCAGCAAATTGCAATGTGTGGCTTTGGCTGAAGAATTAGAGAGCTCTGTGGTTCAAACTATTCCCTGATTCTACTTTATAGTATTGATCATTAAAAATTTAGTGATTTTTTTTTCTTTCCAAATGTTTTTAAGATGCGAGATGTGTTTTTTTTTGAAAAAGGAAAGATCTTTTTCTAGTCCATGGTTTGCAGCTGGGGAATGGTGATCCTCTTCAATTGCTGGAATACTTAGAAAATTAAAATTCCTGGCGCTTCCACATCTGAAGTTGGTCTGGCATCACTGTTATGTGACTGTGTCACTGCCTGAAGAGATGGACTGGCACAGGGCAGCGCCATCTCTTGGGCAGTCCGTTAAACTACAGGCATTGCAGGACAGCAACTGTCCAATCTCTACTTCAACATCGATGCAATGGGTTTAACAAGGCCGCACCCATAAATCCAAAAAGGAAATGAATCAGGCTTCACTGAGCTGGGAGAAGACAAGTAACAGAAATCTTATATGCACAGTAACTCCAAACACAACAACAACTTGTATTTATATAGCGCCTTTAACGTAGTAAAATGTCCCAAGGCGCTTCACAGGAGTGTTATAAGACAATTCAAATAAATTTGACACCGAGCCACATTACGGCAGGCGAGCAAAATGTAGGAAACTTGGCAGCCAATTTTGCGCACAGCATGATCCCACAAACAGCAATATGATATTGACCAGATCATTTGTTTTATTTTTTAGTGATGTTGGCTGAGGGCCAAGACACTGGGGAGGACTCCCCTGCTCTTCTTCTGAATAATGTCACGGGATCTTTTACATCCACCTGGGAGGACAGACGGGGCCTCGGTTTAATATCTCATCCAAAAGGCGGCACCTCCGACAGTGCAGCGCTCCCTCAGCATGGCACTGGAGTGTCAGCCTAGAGTTTGTGCTCAAGTGTCTGATGTGGGACTTGGACCCAGAAATTTCTGACTCAGCGGCAAGAGTGCTGCCCACAGAGCCACGACTGACATCTAAAGCTCCACCCATGGAGCACTGAGCTGTCCAGAGCAGAAGGCTCCATCTCTGCTCTGTCACTTGATCCTAGCTGAGGCAGCATTAGGGCAATACAGTGGACCTCCGTGCCCCATCTGCAGGCCGGGGCCATTAGAGGGAGCAGCGTGCGGCAGCCTGGCCCGGAAATCAGCATGGTCCAGGCCTGCAAGACCATCAGCAGGCCGGGGCCATTAGCGGGAGCAGCATGCGGCGGCATACCACTGCAAGGAGCAGTGCATGCTGCTGCAGAAGGGCGACGGCTGATTGCAGCACGGGCAGGTACAGCAGGATCGGCGAGGTCGGGGAGAAGGAGCGGCAAGAGTTTGTAGATGGAGGTGACCGGAGCCCAGGAGAGGCATGAGTTCAGGGCCCAGAACAGGTGGGGCCCGAGGGAAGCACGGGCCTGTCCATACTGCGATATGTGTACGTGCTAGGTCTGTGCAGCAGAGCTGGTCTCTAGTCGTCTTGGTTAATCCTTGCCACCGGACCAAGACCTAGCTCGGTCAAGCCCATGTGGTGGCTGGTGTGCAACGGTCACCCCACGTTAAAAAAATCCATGCACAGGCATCTTCCACTCTTCAAAATGTAGTTCGGGATCTGGAATATTAGATCGGGATCTGGAACATTGAAACACCTGTGAACTCATCCCTTTTTGGCGTGGAAGCAAGTCATCCTTGCTTCGAGGGACTGCCTGTGATGATGATGATGCTGATTAGCTAAGGAAGGGGTGGAGCGGGGTGGTGGAAATCAGCCAAGATTCCTGCTTCTGGTCACCAGTGACCTTGGCTGTGTCTTGCATGGACCTCGTGTGATGGCAGGATTGGGCTCAGCGGAGTTGCCAGCTATTGTTTAATAGTCTCCTGGCAGTGTCTGAGCTGAAAGATGAAGAAGGGCCAGGTAGGGAGGCAGCAGCTGTGGAATCAGCACATGGCCAAGAGGAGAGGGGGAAGGAATATTATAAAAGAACAACTATATATGGAACTTGCATAATCACAGGACCAGTTCTGAAGCAAAGTGGAACACAGGAACAATCTGTTTATATCAGCATTCTGGGCTCGGAGACAGGTTTAAATATACTCTATTAGTATGCAAATCGAATTATATATAGTTTAAACACAATTACCCGGCAGATAGCTGCATTGTGAACACCAGAACATTAAACATTCCTTTTATAAATCCTCTAACAGCGCTTAAAAAAAATGCAACATTTAGAATTTGTATCCCCCACCTCCAAATAGAAATCATTTGTCTTCTGAAAGCTGCAGAGGTCACTGAGCGCTGGTAAGCTGCAACTCGATTCCCAAGTCATTTGTGACATTTTTAACTGTGTCCTAGATTTTATATCATCTAATGTGTGGCAGGAGGAGACTCGAAGGCGGCGGCAGTGGTGGTGTTTTACAACTCTGAAAATGCATTTTCTAATTCTTCCTTCAAAGGCGCAGTGAAAGATTGAAATCACAGCATCGGCTTAGTGTGTAGAATAAATATAAGTAATAGATTACAGGAGATTGAAATATCTACATGCTAATGTCCCTCCAACCAGTGGCTGCTGGTTTATCAAATCGACTTCAGAACAAGACAATCCCTAGTGCTTCTAAGGGAGGTATACTGCTGTTAATAAGTTATATTTATGTTAAAGTAGGAATTTGCATTTTACATGACCTCAAGATCATAGAAACATAGAACACAGCACAGAAGGAGGCCTTGTTCAGCCTATTGTGACTGTGCCGGCTATTTGCAAGAGCTATCCAATTAGTCCCACACCCCTGCTCTTTCCCCTTAGCCCTGAAAATGTTTCCCCTTCAAGTGTTTATCCAATTCCCTTTTGAAGGATATTATTGAATCTGCTTCCACTGTCCTTTCAAGCAGTGCATTCCAGATCACCACAACTCGCTGGGTAAAACAATTTGCCCTCATGTCACCTCTGGTTCTTTTGCCAATGACCTTAAATCTGTGTCCTCTGGTTACCGACCCTTCTGCCACTAAAAAGAGTTCCACCTTCTTTATTCTTTCAAAACCCTTCATGATAATTGAACACATCTATCAAATCTCCTCTTAACCTTCTCTGCTCTAAGGAGAACAATGATGTCCCACAGTGCTTCACATCCGCCAAAGTACTTTGGAATGTAGTCAGCGCTGTAATGTAGGAAACCACAGGAGTCAATTTGCACATCGCAAGGGCCCACAAACAGCAAGTAACTACAACATCCAAGGCTCTACTCACAAGCTCTCTGTGATATTTTCAAGTGTGTCCAAGAGATGGTTGTTCCTCCATCTCAGCTCTTTCTCTCTAGTCGTTTTGGCAAGTCCCTGTTTAGCTTTCAAGGAGATAGTGGCTTCAAGAAGAGGCCTTGTGCCAGCCAGAAAGACGACAAACTACAATCATACCCCATAATAACGCAGCATCCTGCCACCCTGCTGGCATCACTGGCAGTAGTCGGTGCAAAGTCCACCACCTAAACTCTCCGGGGCAAAGGATGAGGGGCTACCAATTGGACGCTAAATCTCGAGATTATGGAGAGGAGAACCAGCCCGGTTCCTACTCTTGATCACTATCCTGGGACCCTGCTGGAACGAGAGTGTGTATGGATGTCAGGTGAAGACAGGATCAGATTCAGCGGTGACATTGCCCATGGTTCTTTTGCCAATTACCTTAATTCGGTGTCCTCTGGTTACCGACCCCTCTGCCACTAGAGACAGTTACTCCTTTACTCTTTCAAAACCCTTTGTGATATTGAACACCTCGATCAAATCTCAACACTTAGGGGGAGAAATTCAGTTGCGCCTCTGTTGTGGCGTTAATCAAGGCGGAGCGGTACTTTTAGCGCCTTGAAAAGGTTTGCGCCCTCCGCCCAGAAATCTGTAAGAATCAGTTGAAGAGCTGACAGGGATGCTAAATCATCCGTTGCACACCAGAGCTGGGGGAAGGGAGGGGACACCAACAAAAATGGCGGCGCTATATTTAACCGAGTCATTGCGCATGCGATCGTCAGCAGCCGGGCGCTACTGGTTTGCGCCTCCGGTGAGCCGCTAATGAATTTTCGGTCGGTAACCTCTTACGCTCCCATTAATGCCCCCTCTGGCATTAGACAACTGAAAATCTAGCCCATTGCCTTCAGCAGGGGAGGGAGAAAATTGGGAATAAGATGTCACACGATTTTCATCAGCAAGTGTGTTTAAGCTCCTTAATGCAGTGCAATGCAGAGCTTTGTTGCAGTCCATGTGCTCCCTACCATTCAGCTGATGGTTAAGGGCAGCATTCTCTCACAAGCTCTCCGCGCGACATAGGTCCTGTCATCAGGAACAGAAACTGAGAGATGCATCACGCACCTTCGTTCTGGTTTTCACCTTATGACCCCTATGGGATCCTGAAAGCTTCTGAGAAAAATTATCTGTCATCCACTAATCCACAGAATAAAAAGTTGGAGCAGTGTTATAACATTAGTCCAGATACAACACAACATGTCAACGAGTGATGGAATCAGGTCCGATCGGGCTCAAAACAAATATCGGAGAACTTTCCTACCCAAAGATTGATAAATGGTTGTGAAGGAATAGTCTGTCAGGCAGGATGGTGAAGGCAAAAATATTAGGGACGTTCAAAATACAACTGGATGCTGAGAAGGGACAGCCAGGGTAGCAGAAAAATCAGCTGCAATGGGCTGACTGTTTTTTTCTGATCCTTGGGTCTCCTTCTGCTTTTCAAGCTCCCGCAGTCACCCCCAGATAGAGACACCGACGTCAACGGTGCTGTCACCAGCGCCCCTGACTGGGGACCAGCATTTTCCCCACACGGGGCGGCATTTGTCTTGTGAGGGTCCCAGTGCACAGGTTCGGTTTGGGGCCCCTACATTTTACTGGGAAATTATACTAACTGCTGCTGACTTAATCTGGTATCAGGTCCACCTCGACATCAGAGAAAAGAACAGGTTTCTCTGGAAGGGTCTCCGTCGAAAACAATAATCTGTCTCTTCAAATACTGACTGAGCCCACTGCATAAATTCTAGCATTTGGTTGGTTTAACGCAAAGAGTTGAGATCAAACTGATCTGCATTTTTTTTTCAGTCTGATTCATTCTTAGAGATTTCTTTAACGAATGGGTCTGAATGCTACCCGACAGCATTGGAAGGGCGGGTGGGAGAGAGGGAACGTCCCAGCAGCAGGGAAAGGATGAGGAGGGAGGGAGGGGCAGAGAGAGAGAATGGACTGAGGGAATGGAAGGAAGGAAGGAGGGAGGGGATGGAAGGAAGGAGGGAAGGAAGGGTGGCAGAACGGAAAGGGAGGGACGAAGAGAGGAAGGAGATCAGATAGGGAGGGATGGAGGAGGGGAGAGGGGAGGAGGGGAGGAAAGGAAGAGAACCCTTACTGGTTCAGGGCCCCATGGGTTGCACAGGCCTAACGTTGTTCCTGTTCCCAGGAGGCCTACTTCACCTGCGTGTGCACCTCCCCGCACAGTTACAGAGCAGCTCTTTGGAGTCAGTGGAGTAAATCCCCTGCCTAAGGAGAACAAGAGAGGAAAGGGAGACACCATCAAATTTGTAACACACATCGCTAGAAATCTGAAGGGGAAAGATGCCCGAGGAGACCAGAGATAAGAGCTAGAGAGCAACCTGAGTGGTTAAAAACGCAACAATCTCCATTTTCAGCATCCAACTGCAGCCTCCCTGGTATTTTTCCCTCCAGTACGCTACCCTTTTCTACTACTGAAAGGGCATTAAACAGATTTTACTGTTTTTTAAAATTCGTTCCTGGGATGTGGGCGTTGCTGGCAAGGCCAGCATTTATTGCCCATCCCTAATTGCCCTTGAGAAGGTGGTGGTGAGCCGCCATCTTGAACGGTTGCAGTTTGTGTGCTGAAGCTTCTCCCACAGTGCCATTAAGGGAGGGAGTTCCAGGATTTTGACCCAGCGACGATGATGTGTGACTTGGAGCAGATCTTGCAGATGGTGGTGTTCCCATGTGCCTGCTGCCCTTGTCCTTCTATGTGTTGGAGGTGGTAGAGTAGAAATGGCTCAGTTGGTAAAGGGGGAGGGGAGGTGGTGTGTACAAGTGATACACCAAGGAGATCCCAGCTTGGGCTCAGTTATTGATCTCACCTTAGGTCCCTGAGACTCAGTGGTGATGCTGCCATGGTTTATTCCTGCCAAAACTCACTGTCTGGTCTTCCACATGAAGAGTAACCACTTGGCAGAGATATCGGGTGGCGGGGGTGAACTGTAACCTGGCAAGCGTCTGTGGAGGAGGGAGAGAATTGTTTAGAAAAACAATTTCAAAGGGGCATATGGAATACTTGCCTTTATTAGTCGAGGCATGGAATGCAAGAGCAAGGATGTTATGCTTGAACTGCGTAAAACAATGATTAGGCCATAGCTGGAGTCCTGTGTGCAGGTTCCCAATGGTTCTATAGTTTAGTTATACTCCAGCGGGGAGCTTGTTGAGCGTGAGATGGAGTATTGCAGCAAGGAAGATCGAGAAGAGGGCTGGCACGATGACGCAGCCCTGCTTGACCCCGGTCTGGACGTGGATTGGGTCTGTGGTGATCTGTTGATCGGGATCACGGCTTGCGTGTCATCGTGGAGCAGGCGGAGGATCGCGACAAACTTTTAGGAGCAGCCGAAACGGAGGAGGACACTCCATAGGCCCTCACGATTAACAGTGTCAAAGGCCTTTGTGAGGTCAAAGGCGGCCATGTACAAGGGTTGGTGCTGTTCCCTGCATTTCTCTTGCAGTTGTTGTGCCATTAAGATCATGTCCGTTGTACCCCATAGTGGATGGAATCCGCATTGTGACTCTGGGAGGAGGTCTTCAGCCACAGGGAGAAGACGGTTGAGCAGGATTCTAGTGATGACATTCCCAGTGGCCGATAACAGGGAGATTGCTCTGTAGTTGCCGTAGTCGGACTTGCCCCCTTTTTTAAAGATGGTCACGATTACGGCATCACTGAGATCTCCAGGCATGCACTCCTCCTTCCAGATAAGAGAGATAAGGTCATGCATTTGCGTCAATAGTGCCTCTCCGCCAAACTTTAGTGCCTCAGCGGGGATTCCATCTGCTCCTGATGCTTTGTGGTTCTTGAGCTGACGGATGGCCTTTTCTACCTCGTGCAGGGCTGGGATTTTGCTGAGACGGTGGTGGGTAGCATGCTGCGGGATGGAGTCAAGGACACTAAACTATAGAACCAGTGGGAACTTGTTCAACCTTCATCACCTCCAGGCTAGATCCAAGACCATCCCATCCTGTTATCGAACTACAGTATGCGGACGACGCTTGTGTCTGCACACAATCGGAGGCTGAACACCAAGCCATCGTCAACATCTTCACTGAGGCACATGAAAGCATGGGCCTTACACTAAACATCCATAAGACAAAGGTCCACCACCAACCTGACCTCGCCACACAGCACTGCCCCCTGGTCATCAAAATCCATGGCGCGGCCTTGGACAATGTGGACCACTTTCCATACCTTGGGAGCTTACTATCAGCAAGGGCAGACATCAATGCCGAGGTCCAACACCGCCTCCAGTGCAACAGCACAGCCTTCGGTCACCTAAGGAAGAGAGTGTTCGAAGACCAGGACCTCAAATCTGGCACCGAGCTTATGGTCTACAGGGCTGTAGTGATATCCGTCCTCCTATGTGGCTCAGAGACATAGACCATACACTTCAAATCGCTGGAGAAATACCACCAATGCTGTCTCCGCAAGATCCTGAAAATCCCCTGGGAGATAGATGCACCAACGTCAGTGTTCTCGATCAGCATTGAAGCACTGACCGCACTCGACCAACTCCGTTAAGCAGGCCACATCATCCGCATGCCCGACACGAGATTCCCAAAGCAAGCGCTCTAATCGGAACTCCTACATGACAAGCGAGCCCCATGTGGGCAAAGGAAACGTTTCAAGGACACCCTCAAAGCCTCCTTGATAAAATGCAACATCTCCACCGACACCTGGGAATCCCTGGCCAAAGACCGCCCTAAGTGGAGGAAGAGCATCCGGGAGGGCGCTGAGCACCTTGAGTCTTGTCGCCGAGAGCATGCAGAAAACAAGCATAAACAGCAGAAGGAACGTGCGGCAAACCAGATGCCCCACCCACCCTTTCCTTCAACTACTCTCTGTCCCATCTGTGACAGAGACTATAATTGCCTTATTGGACTGTACAGTCACCTGACAACTCACTTTTAGAGCGGAAGCCTTCCTCAATTTCGAGGGACTGCCTATGATGATGACTGTGTGCAGTTCTGGTCACCACATTATAGGAAAAATATGATTTCACTGGAAAGGTGCAGAGGAGATTTAGAAGAATGTTGCCTGGACTGGAGAATTTTGGCTATGAGAAAAGATTGGAGATGCTCGGTCTGTTTTCTTTGGAACAGAAGAGGCTGAGTGGAAACCTGATTGAGGTGTATAAAAGTATGAGGGTCCTGGATAGAGTGGATAGGAAGGACCTGTTTCCCTTGGCAGAGGGGTCAACAACCAGGGGGCATAGATTTAAAGTAATTGGGGGGAGGTATAGAGAAGATATGAGTGGAAATTTCTTCACCCAGAGGGTGGTGGGGTCTGGAACTCACTACCTGAAAGGGTGGTAGAGGCAAAAAGCCTCACCACATTTTAAAAATACTTGGATGTCCACTTAAAGTGCCGTAACCTACAGGGCTAGGGACCAAGAGCTGGAAAGTGGGATTAGGCCGGATAGCTCTTGGTCGGCCGCGTGGACACTGTGATTCTATGCATGAAACCACAGAAAGGTTCAATTTGTCGGGGTGTCTAATAGTTACAAAAAAGGCACAAATCTGGAGGGGTCTAAAAGACCAGTTATGGGCTAGTTGAAATTTCAGGGTCAGTTTGACCTCTTCAGAGTTATAACAGACATTGCAGAACATTTGAGAGAGAAAATAAATAAAATGCATGTCAACAAAGATTAAAGAACAAGGAACCGATATAAAGGAAATCCAGTTCCAGGCAACCACTACCTCCAAATTAATACTTTCAAACAATGATGAGTCAGTTGCTGAGTCAGCACAATTGCGGTAGGTAATTCACCCTGCTGACTTCACCCCACCTCCTCCTTCAAGCTGCTAAATCATTTTATATAAATGATGTGAATAAATAATCCCCTTTTTACGTCTTTTCTGTACTCTTACTGGATTACTGACACCTCCTTTCTCTACACGAGTCTTGACAGCTTGGAAAAATCATGCACTGTTACTGATGTAAAGCAATCTGTTTGTTCTGTGTTCTCAGTCTGACTGTTGCCTGTCTATAAGGGAAGTTTCACTACGAGCTGTTATTGAACCAGTTCTTTTTTTTTTTAAGAAGTGAAACAATTTCTTTGTGACTGAGGATGAAGACCTTGGATCCAGATTGTGCCCATCCTGCGATTCGTCCACACTCCCAGTCAGGGTTAGATATACAGTAAAGTTCCCTCTGCCCTGTCCCAACAAGAGATTCAAGGTCAATAACAATATAAGTTAGAGACAGAGTAAAACGCCCTCTATACTGTGCCACCAAGCACACCATTCAATAAGGGTTAATTGAAGTTTCAGGGTCAGTTTAACCTCAACACAGTGCACTATCACGAACTCGCAGGTTAAGTATGGTACAGGTTACATGCAAAGTAAGGCTCCATCCACACTACACCATCATGCACTCCCAAGTTAGACACAGCACTACGAACAAACGAACATACGAACAATGACGGACAGGTAAAGACCATCTGGTCCATCGAGCCTGTCCCACAAGTTACTAGTAGATTAAAACTCCTATACTGTCCCATCAAGTACTCCCAGTTTAGGTACAGCATGGGTTAGATTCAGAGTAAAACTGCCTCGATTGAACATAAGAACATAATAATTAGGAGCAGGAGTAAGCCATTCAGCCCCTCGAGCCTGCTCTGCCATTCAATAAGATCATGGCTCATTTTCTACCTCAACTCCACTCTCCTGCACTATCCCCATATCTCTTGATTCCCTT
The DNA here is from genome assembly GCF_044704955.1 of Pristiophorus japonicus. Taxonomy (NCBI): domain Eukaryota; kingdom Metazoa; phylum Chordata; class Chondrichthyes; family Pristiophoridae; genus Pristiophorus; species Pristiophorus japonicus. The sequence goes on from NC_091993.1 coordinate 20,191,784, forward strand.
AAAATCCAAAAATCTAGCGATCTCTGTCTTGAATATACTCAACCACTGAGCATGCACAACCCTCTGGGTTAGAGAATTCCAAAGATTCACCACCCTCTGAGTGAAGAAGTTTCTCCTCATCTCAGTCCTAAATGGCCGACCCCTTATTCGGTGACTGTGATCCCTGCTTCTAGACTCCCCAGCCAGAGGAAACATCCTCCCTGCATCTACGCTGTCAAGCCCTGTAAGGATTTGTATGTTTCAATGAGATCCCCACTCATTCTTCTAAACTAGAGAATATAGGCCTAGCCAACTCAATGTCTCCTCATAGGACAATCCCCCCCATCCCAGGAATCAGTCTGGTGAACCTTTGTTGCACTCCCTCTATGGCAAGTATATCCTTTCTTAGGTAAAGAGACCAAAACTGTACACAATACTCCAGGTGCGGTCTCACCAGGACCCTATATAATTGCAGTAAGACGTCTTTACTCTGATACTCAAATCCTCTTGCAATAAAGACCAACATAACATTTGCTATCAGAGCTGTTAGCAGAGGCTCAATGGCTGAGAGGCCCCTCCAGTGCTCACAGAGTTGCCCACTCACTGCAAGGTTGACTGCATGATCTCGATGCCATGCACAAAGACAGCACACAAGTTGGAGCTGGTCTCTGCCATGCTCTCCGACAATTGTGCACCATCTCTCTGGCAGACAGGCCAGTGCACTTAGAAGGTCCGTGCGGATTGCCATCCGGCCTCTTATGAATGGCAGGGCCCTGACGTCTCCATCTGCAGCCAGTGCAGCAGGGCTAGGGTGCGAGATCTCTCTCAGGCGACTGCTTCCTGGACCATTCTGTCCTCCTCCCTTGATCCTGCATACTCATGCTGGCTGAACCTCCAAGTGCAGACGCCTTTTGTCAACTCTCAGCGCCAGGATCTGAGCTGGTGTCTCCCAAGTGTAAGGCGGAGTGGGGCTTCCTGTTCAGCAAAGCTGCCATCTTCTTCTCCTCCCCGAGGGCTGTGCGCATTTTCTGGACCTGAAATGTAAGAAAGGGCGAAGAGTTAGCATTTAGCGGGATGGGTGAGCAGAGTGTCTTCTGAAAGCAGCTGCAATCTGTGTCAGGCCGAGATTTAAGTGGGCAGGGAAGGAGGGCGGGGGGTGGGGGGGGAGATGGTTAAAAACCCTGCAGGACTGGTCCTCCAGCCTCACCAGTCACCACGCACCCAACACACCCTTGGCCCACCATGTCCCTGTCCTGCTGTTCAAGTGGGGACAGCACTTGGATGAAGTGGGGACCTCCTCCTGTGGGTGTATTGAACTTCTTCCTGCATTGCAGCCATGTTATACAAACAGTTGTGCTGCAGAGTCGCTCTCACTGGAAAATGAGGAGAAAACTTTTGAGATAACAATAGTCTTTAATTCATCACTCTGGGATAGAGGCAGTTCCCGGTGGGAGGTAAAGTGTCAGTGGAATCACATAGACCGCCCCCACCCTCCCCCAGTGCTTCGTTGTGCACCTTTGGTTTAGCCAATTTCCAATACAACATCATCATCATCTTAGGCAGTCCCTCGGAATCATGGAAAACTTGCTTCCACTCCTGAAGTGAGTTCTTTGGTGGCTGTGCAGTCCAATACGAGAGCCACAGACTCTGTCACAGGTGAGACATAGTCGTTGAGGGAAAGGGAGGGTGGGACTGGTTTGCCGCATGCTCTTTCTGCTGCCTGCGCTTGCTTTCTGCATGCTCTCGGCGTTGAGACTCGAGGTGCTCAGCGCCCTCTCGGATTCACTTCCTCCACTTAGGGCGGTCTTGGGCCAGGGACTCCCAGATGTCAGTGGGGATGTCGCACTCTATCTGGGAGGCTGTGCGAGTGTCCTTGTAGTGTTTCCGCTGCCCGCCTTTGGCTCGTTTGCCATGAAGGAGCTCCGAGTAGAGCGTTTGCTTTGGGAGTCTCGTGTCTGGCATGTGAACTATGTGGCCTGCCCAGCGGAGCTGATCGAGTGTGGTCAGTGCTTCAATGCTGGGGATGTTAGCCTGAATGAGGAAGCTGATGTTGGTGCGCCTGTCCTCCCAGGGGATTTGCAGGATCTTACGGAGACATCGTCGGTGATATTTCTCCAGCAACTTGCAGTGTCTACTGTACTGCATTGCAGCCATGTTATACCAAGAGCTGTGCTGCAGAGTCGCTCTCACTGGAAAATGAGTTGAAAACTTTTGAGATAACGCGACGAGTCTAATTCATCACTCTGGGATAGAGGCAGTTCCCGGTGGGAGGTAAAGTGTCAGTGGAATCACATAGACTCCCCCCCAAGTGCACCTTTGGTTTAGCCAATTTCCAATACAATAATCAAGACAGTGTTACTCTATGCTCTGTTCTGAGGTTGAATGACAAATTGCACCACCTTCAACACAGATAACAAGAAATCACTGGGTCGCTCGCTAGATTGTTGTACATTTCAGACAAGCGGTTATTTCAGTTCCCCGCTGAGCAAAGTGATCGAGAGCCACAGAGGGAATACAAGAAAGTCCCTTCTTCACACAGCTAGTGCTGCCCTTAATAGAAGTTTAAATAGGTAGACCGTGTGTAGACTGCAAATCTGCCGGATTTCTTCCTTCCCTTTGTTAGCCAGCGTGTAGTTTTACCAAGCAGCAAACGCATTAACCCAGATCTTGTGGAAAGGGTCTGAAGGATTAGACGGGAGCTTCGCCCATTACGAATGGGGTATATTATCTATGATCATTGGGCTCCTAATTAAACTAAAATCCACAGGCATCCAGGGTAAAATATACGAGAAGTCAGTAAAAATTAGGAAACCGTGTACTCGAGAAAAGTGTTAGACTGCGGGGGAGATGCTGAGTGGCGTCTGCAGGGGGCCGTGCTCAGATCCCTGTTGTGTTTTTAATATCTGATGTTAATGCTTAACAGACTGGACAGCAGAACTGAATGGGTTTGAGAAGCCACCCATATAGTGTAATGTCAGATGTGGGCCACACCAAGGACGGGTGACGGGGCTAAGTTTTTTTTTAAAATCTGGATTTCCTGATCATTTTTCCTAGCCCAAAAACGAGCCGATGTATTGAATTCAATTTCACATCTTGCGATGGTGGGGTTTAAACTCACAGCTTCTGGATTACTCGTCCATTACCACAACCGCGATTACTGCACAACCGCACACGTTGATATCGCACTGAGAGATTTCAGATGTTATTAAGTATCCAAAATATTATTTCAAAGTAAGTCGGACCAGAAGACCGAAATGGAAATCAGTGAAAATGAAAATAAAAACAGCTATCAGGAAGAACATGACTCAAAGAGTGAGAACTCTGTGGAATAACTTGACAGGTAGGAACGGACAAACATTCGGAACATTCAACATGCAGCTAAGTCTTATAATGAGAGGGTTAAGCTACCCCAGGGCTGATCTGGATAAGCCAAATTACTTTTATCATCCCTTTCTTTCATGTTATTTTATTCTACTTCCTCAGCCCTCAGTCTTTCCTGCCTCTTATGATCCACATGCTCCAAAACCCAAACCTAGCCTCGCCTAACCATCACATCCTGATTCATCTCATTTTCTCTCCAACTCTTTTCAAAAGCGCTGGCATCCCGCAGAATAAAAGCATGCTCCAACGGGAAGGCAGGCTTTCTGGGGCTAACTGCACTCATCCATTTGTAATGGTTTTTTTAAAACATTGATTAACAGGAGCATGGCAAAAATAAAAGGCGTATTTATCCATGGTTTCTACTTGTTCTCCACAGCCTCTGCTGTGTTTCCCACCATTTTCGCTCTTTGAACACTGCAACACTTACGCCTGGCATGGAGAGTTCAGAGGTCAATGGAGGGGAGGGGAGGAGGGTGACCCAGGCCCCAGGGCAACACTTGAAGGGGACTCTCAGCACAGCCATCAGGGAAATTAAAATACTGAGCCAATTTTAAAAATCAACAACTCCCGTTTCCTGCTGTGGCTGACACGCCAGCCTCCGTCCCTTGACTGGCATGACTCTCTGGGTGTCCAGCCATACCCCAGAAATACGGCGGGAGTTGAGGCCATTTTTGGGGGGCAGATGGAAGAGACACCCCAATCATGACAGTGTAGAAATGCAACGTCATAGTGTGGATTAGTGAAGACAAACGTAGGTCCCTTGCTGTCGGACTCAGGTGTATGGGGAACAAAGAAATGGCAGACCAACTGAACAAATACTTTGGTTCTGTCTTCACGAAGGAAGACACAAATAAACTTCCGGATGTACTAGGGGACCGAGGGTCTAGTGAGAAGCAGGAATTGAATGTTATCCTTATTAGGCAGGAAATTATGTTAGGGAAATTGATGGGAGTGAAGGCCGATAAATCCCCGGGGCCTGATTGTCTGCATCCCAGAGTACTTAAGGAAGTGGCCCTAGAAATAGTGGATGCATTGGTGATCATTTTCCAACAATCTATCGACTCTGGATCAGTTCCTATGGACTGGAGGATAGCTAATGTAACACCATTTTTTAAAAAAGGAGGGAGAGAGAAAACGGGTAATTATAGACCGGTTAGCTTGACATCAGTAGTGGGGAAAATGTTGAATCAATTATTAAGGATGAAATAGCAGTGCATTTGGAAAGCAGTGACAGGATCAGTCCAAGTCAGCATCGAATTATGAAGGGGAAATCATGCTTGACAAATCTTCTGGAATTTTTTGAGGATGTAACTAAGAGAGTGGACAAGGGAGAACCAGTGGTTGTGGTGTATTTGGACTTTCAAAAGGCCTTTGACAAGGTCCCACATAAGATAGTGGTGTGCAAAATCAAAGCACATGGTATTGGGGGTAATGTACTGGTGTGGTTAAAGAATTGGTTGGCAGACAAGAAGCAGAGAGTTGGGATAAATGGGTCCTTTTCGGAATGGGAGGCAGTGACCAGTCGGGTATGGAGAGAAAGCAGGAAAGGGGTACCGAGGGAGTGATCAACCATGATCTTATTGAATGGTGGTGCAGGCTCTAAGGGCCAAATGGCCTACTCCTGCACCTATTGTCTATGTTTCTATGGATAGTGTGTAAGTCCCAGCCCAGACTATGTTCTTGGATTTGAGGAATTTGAGGAAGGACATTCTTGCTATTGAGGGAGTGCAGCAGGGCTCAGTGCTGGGACCCCAGCTCTTTACAATATACATTAATGATTTAGATGAAGGAATTGAATGTAATATCTCCAAGTTTGCAGATGACACTAAACTGGGTGGCGGTGTGAGCTGTGAGGAGGATGCTAAGAGGTTGCAGGGTGACTTGGACACATTAGGTGAGTGGGCAAATGCATGGCAGATGCAGTATAATGTGGATAAATGTGAGGTTATCCACTTTGGTGGCAAAAACACGAAGGCAGAATATTATCTGAATGGCAGCAGATTAGGAAAAGGGGAGGTGCAACGAGACCTGGGTGTCATGGTTCATTGAAAGTTGGCATGCAGGCGGTGAAGAAGGCAAATGGCATGTTAGCCTTCATAGCTAGGGGATTTGAGTATAGGAGCAGGGAGGTCTTACTGCATTTGTACAGAGCCTTGGTGAGGCCTCACCTGGAATATTGTGTTGAGTTTTGTTCTCCTAATCTGAGGAAGGATGTTCTTGCTATTGAGGGAGTGCAGCGAAGGTTCACCAGACTGATTCCCGGGATGGCTGAATTGACATATGAGGAGAGACTTGATCAACTGGGCCTTTATACACTGGAGTTTAGAAGGATGAGAGGGGATCGCATAGAAACGTATAAGATTCTGATGGGACTGGACAGGTTAGATGTGGGAAGAATGTTCCCGATGATGGGGAAGTCCAGAAGCAGGGGACGCAGTCTTAGGATAAGGGATAGGCCATTTAGGACTGAGATGAGGAGAAACTTCTTCACTCAGAAAGTTGTTAACCTGTGGAATTCCCTGTCGCAGAGAGTTGTTGATGCCAGTTCATTGGATATATTCAAGAGAGAGCTAGATATGGCCCTTACGGCTAAGATGATCAAGGGGTATGGAGAGAAAGCAGGAAAGGGGTACCGAGGGAGTGATCAGCCATGATCTTATTGAATGGTGGTGCAGGCTCTAAGGGCCAAATGGCCTACTCCTGCACCTATTTTCTATGTTTCTATGGATAGTGTGTAAGTCCAAGCCCAGACTATGTTCTTGGATTTGAGGAATCTGAGGAAGGGCATTCTTGCTATTGAGGGAGTGCAGCGAAGGTTCACCAGACTGATTCCCGGGATGCAGGATTGATATAAGAAAGAAAGACTGGATCGACTAGGCTTATATTCACTGGAATTTAGAAGAATGAGCAGGGATCTCATAGAAACATATAAAATTCTGATGGGATTGGACAGGCTAGATGCAGGAAGAATGTTCCCGATGTTGGGGATGTCCAGAACCAGGGGTCACAGTCTAAGAATAAGGGGTAAGCCATTTAGGACCGAGATGAGGAGAAACTTCTTCACTCAGAGAGTTGTGAGCATGTGGAATTCTCTACCACAGATAGTTGTTGAGGCCAGTTCATTAGATATATTCAAAAGGGAGTTAAGTGTGACCCTTATGGCTAAAGGGATCAAGGGGTATGAAGAGAAAGCAGGAATGGGGTACTGAAGTTGCATGATCAGCCATGATTATATTGAATGGTGGTGCAGGCTTGAAGGGCCGAATGGCCTTCTCCTGCATCTATTTTCTATGTTTCTATGTTCTATGATTTGGGTCTTCTCCCCAGAGTTAGATTTACTGACACTGCAACACATCAGAACTCAAAAACATAAGAAAGGTCAGAGATTATAAAAGATCTTTCAGTCCATCAACATTCCCATATTAGTGCTTCCATTGAATGAACAGGGCGACACAATGGGTCGGCACTTGCCTTTGACCTTTGGGACATTAGTTCAACTTCAGCCCAGACTGATGGGATGAAAGTCTCCTCTGTCCTCTAGCTGTAAGAGTTCTAGGTGACATTATCTTGAGCAGTTTCAATCCAGTTCTTAACAGGCATGTCTATAGCACATGGCTATCCTTAATTTGGTACCAATTGGAAATTTCAATAAACTGGTGCGGAGAATGGAAATAACATGTGGCACTTGTCCAGTGAAGCATGCTGTTCAGAGGTTGGGTATATTGTTGGAGCAGAGCAGTGGGAGCATCTTGATAGGCTATATCTGATCATGGAGTGTTTAATACTGTTAATGGGAAGAGTTCCATTCCCCAGCACTAATAAATCTCACCTTGATGGCATAAATGTTTATTTAAAGATTAAAAACCTCTCCCATCATAGCTCATCACTCTGGTACATTAACTTTCCCATCAAAGTCCATCTCGCTAATACATTAGCTTCTACCATCGAAACCCATTCTTACAGTACATTAACACTCCCAATGAAGCCCATCCCTCTAATACATTAAGTCTTGTATCAAAGCATAACCCTCTAGTACATTAACACTCCCACTGATGCCCTAATTCTCCCATCAAACTTCAACCCCCTCGTAGATTAACTATCCCACAGAAACCCATTCTTTCAGTACCTAACTCCTGCATCAACGCTTAACCCGTTAATACATTGATTTTCCCACTTAAGCATCTGGTACATTTATTCTCTCCCACTAACGCTTATTCCTCTGATATGTTAACTCTCCCATTGAAGTCTATTCCTCTAGTACATTAACTCTCCCATTCAACTCCGTTCCCTTGTTACGTTAACTTTCTTATCGTCGCATCTGTATTTTGCATAATTCCAAAGTTTTTCTCTCAACTTTCTGCCCTGTCACTTATTCCAAATATTTCTCACTCTTGGAGTAAAGCCGAGATCTGTGCAAATTTACTTTTTGCTGATTTCTAGTTCTGTCCCTTGGCCCTGCTTTCTTGATTTACTTTGAAATAATATTCTAAGCTTCCCCTTCCCATGCCATATCAAACGTTAAATATCTTGATGAGGTTTGCTGCTTTAACCTTCTCTATGATGTAGAATCTGAGCAATAAGCTTTCCTCATCACTCTTTGACTTTATACCTGGGATCACTCTCCTTGCTCCACTTGACATCCTCTCCATATTTTTGTAGTGCACTTAATAGAATTGAATTGTATCTAAGCAAGATCTGAATGATTGTAGAGCTTTGACAGAACTCAGTGGATTTGTACTTTATGTTTGTTGCATACCCCAACTTTCTACTTGCCTTTCTCATTGCTTTATTGCATCGTCTATTACTACTTGCAGCTCCCTTTCTAGGTCTCCCTCTACTAATTCTGTTCTCAAACATATTTCAGAACAACACTGCCCATATCCTATTATGTAGGAAGTTCTGCTCACTTATCACGCCAATTGTTGCCAACTTTCACTACATTGTACATTGATTTCAAAATCCCCGTCATTATTTACAAATCCCTCCATGGCCTTGTTCCACCCTACTTCTGCAACCTTCTCCAGGCTTGTGATAAAGAGCTCACATTCTCCATTCTTCTCAATCTGGATTACTGCGCAGCTCCCCCCCCGCCCCCACCACTGTGGCAAAGCCTTCAGCCATCTCGCCCCTTCACTCTGGAATTCACTCCACAAACTCACCCACCTTGCCATGTCTCTCTCCAGCCACCTGCTCTAACCTCCTCCTCCATATCCCTGCTTAACGCCTAATTTACCCCTTTTCTAAAGAACCTTCGAATGTTTCAATAAGTTAAGTTGCTAGAAGTGCGCAAGTTGTTGTTGTTTTATGCCATTCACTATACATTTACGACTCATGCTTTCTTGACCAATGTGCAAAACCCTTACAATTCTCAGTGTTGAATTTCAATCCGCCCAACTGCACAGCCAGTTGAAATCCTCCCGCAAATCTTTAGGTGCATCCTCTGTCTCTACTGCTCTTCATGTTTTGCGTCACTTGCAAGTTTGATCAGCTTGCAGCTCGTTTCCAAACCCAAGTCATTTATATAGGTTAGAAGCACTAGGGGGCCGAATTCGGTCAAGGCCTCTACCCGCCCAAGTGCCGCCCAAAGTGCCGCCGATGGCCGCCGAGGTATCGGACGGTACTTTTGGTGGGGTTTTCATCTCCGAGGTCCCTCGAAAGTCGGCGGGCGGCAAATCAACGACATACGCCGCCAATCTGGGCGGCAGCGGATGGAAGGTCTCATTCTCGGCGGCAGAGACACTTGCCGCCCAAGTGTCGCCGAGGATGGAGTCGGGCCCACAGAGGGTTGAAGACCTAAAAATAAAAATCATCAGCAAAAAAAACATCCGAGGACCTGCAGGGGACCCCATCCACACAAGTACCTGTAAAGAAAACATTTAAAAACATTCCACTTAGCTTTTTTACAGGATCATTGACACTCACCATTCAGGACCGAGCAGCCTCCATGCAGCGGTTCACCGCCATCCTGCCGCCGACTCCCGCCCGCACCAATCTGGCATCTCGGCGAGCGGAAGCATACTTATGCGCATCGGCCATCCGCTGACGTCAGCGGGCGCTTCCCGGCGGCTCTCCCCTCCCGCCCGCTCCAGACCACGTCGAATGTGGCACTGGGCGGTTCGAGCAGAGGACAGTCGGTGGCAGTGGGCGGTAAGTTGATCAATTTCGGCCCCTAGGGGTCCAAGCACTAACCCCTGTGTCATCCATTCCACAACTGCCTCAGTCTCACATCTTTCACAAATACTCTCGGTTTCCTATTTTTTGTTTAGGATTTTCTCATTTGGTGCTATGGTCTGCCTTGAACTCCTGTAGCTTTTAGTCACTTTGCACCTGTACTTCTCAAACTTATTTATTTTCTTTGAGCTAAGACTCTTGGCTGATCTTTTATTTTACGGATGTGACTGTTTAGCGATGTTGGGGTTTTTCTGTGTGACGAGTGCGTTAGAGAGTTATATCCTCTTGCGAAGAAAAGGCAAACAATTTGAATTATGTTTCATTAGCAGTATATCGGACAGTGTTAGAGAGAGAGAGATTGCAAGAATCACGCATAGAACCCTCATCATTCAAAGCTCCATTTGACAATCATCTTAGCTCCCGCAGTAAACATATTCATGCAGCAAGTGAAGTCACAAATTAACTCACGTTCCAACTCATGGGTGCTAACACACTTTAATACATTTCAATTTCCCTAATTAATTAGCCATTGGAGTCAGGCTCGGCGCTCAGTCTTGCATATTAATCAATTAAATCACTCGCAGAATTTTCATAATCGTGTGAAAGGTTACTAATTAATTATCCAAACTGACACACCACAGATGTACAAATACCTCAACATCCCAAATACAAAACCAGCGATTAAAAATCATTTCACAGATTTGAACTAATTATATCAGAGCATTGACAACCCCCAGGCTTAAAATCCAAGAATGCACTAACCATGCTGAACCAATGACTCACCATCAATGATGCTCAAGTCCCTCAGATCCAGTGAGTTCTATGTTATCACAGCTACCACATTACATTACACAGTTTTGATAAATTTAAAATGTGTGATAGGTTCATTCCCCATATGCCAAGTCTATTAACTCAAGTGGTCCTACATGGGGCCTGCTCCTCTCCGTAATGCTCAGAACACATCTACACATCAGCCAAGCTCTCATCAGTATACTCTCCAACATTCCACTATCTTTGAGTGAGACCCATTGGTAAGGTGTTCCCTCTCCCAATCTGGGCCAAGTCAGATGCACTACCTGGTTCCCAAATGGCTGTTGGGAGTCCTGCATGGAGACATTTTCAGTGTTGGAGAAGTGGGGGCATTTCAATACAAACTGACTTCAACACAGCTTTTGAGTTGAATTAATTAACCCTGCAAGCACAATTAGAGACAGAGCTTCCTAGAAGATTTTCTTCCCCTTGATGCTGCATCAATACCCTCAGAGGGGCAAGGTTTTATTTGCTCAGTATTTGTTAACATTTATTTTGACCAAAGGGTGAAAACAGGTGCTAAATGGGTGCAGTGCCAATAATCAGTGCCTGTTTGAAAGTCTGGATTTAGTATACAATCTTGGTCCTGATTACCATAATTAGAACTTGCCTGCAGGTGCTAAACCAGATAGTGCTGATTAGACGCAATTTTCATGGAGCTGTATATGTGGGCCCCTAGCATTCACTTTCACTGAAGGTGTGGAGTGCTCTGGCTGGTATTAGCGGCAGGTTGCAGGATGGCTCAGGGACTGGAGAGGGCACGCAGGTTCTCGGATGTGGCTCTGGAGGTCCTGGTGGAGAAGGTCCAGAGGAGGAGGGATATCCTGTACCCGCAGTGGTAAAGGATTCCACCTCGCCCCCCTGTCCCTCTCTTCTGCAGCAGCTGGTGCTGCTCTGCCTGGCCTCCTGTCCTCCTCATATTCCTCGTCCAAAACAAGGGAGACCCCTAGCAAGATGCCGATGACTAAGCACTCCCTTTCTCCTGGTGACTCCTATAAAGTGTCCAATAAAATGGAGTAGCACGGCACTTATTCTTTTTAGGTGAAGTCCTCAGAGAATTTCTAAAATAAATGTTGCTCGAGTGTTGGTGAAGTCATGACAAAGTGTCCCAAAAAGTCTCCTGTTGTGTTTCGGACATCCCCTCAATAACTCCAGCAAGCATCCCTTTAAGTAGCGCTTGAAATCTATATCTACATCGTGTTTACTCCCCAACAGCTAGTCGGTGTTCGGAGAAGGCATTAGGACAAGCACTAGCCACCAAAATGCCATAGCCTCTTTAATGAGCTCTTGCAGGCATTTTAAATGGCAATCAGACCCTTAATGAGCCTCTGGGTGGCCGTTCCTTGTGCAGGCTTCATCTCCTTTACCAAGATGGCGCCTTGCGCTAAACATGGGCTAAACCGGCGTTGCAACTTTAGATCCCATCTTGGCAACCTTGGCGGCTCTTTAGCACCTGAAGTATCCGGTGACAATCACCCCCCATCTCCAATAAGACCGTAACTATGTCCTTTAAAAATAGCATGTGTAGGAAATGTCCCCACTATGTCTATAATATTACTAACACAGAGGCCAGAGGGACTCTTCTCCCAGAATCTCGCTCATTCTATACGAATTCTGTAATCCTTCTTTTGCTCATTCTGAATTAATTCCAAAAACATTTCACTGTGCTGGGGTAACATTACACACTGGAGATTGGCAGGGACAGTGCAGTTATGGGACGGCCAGATTGCGAAAAATAATTTTTGCCATTTGCACTAAAGTTCTCACTCGACCCTCTTGCACAAGTCGCTAAATGAAGGAGGCTGGTAACCAAAAAAAGATGTGCAAAGCCATTTCCTCTTGTATATTGAGTACACAATTTAAAAAATCATTTATCACATCAATTATATCAAAGTGGGAAATGGTGACTCAGGAAAGAAATTGAAGCTCGTCACTAATTGACCAGAGTATCTCATTGAGAATTTTTGTGGTGTCTGGCTTGGGATAAGGAGAAAACTTCAAAATTACTCTTCACAGCTTCCTCATTTCCTGGGATTTGATGATGAATTGCTTGTTGTACTTGCAAATTAAAGGCTTTACTCAGAAGGTCTCCAAAGGTGAATTATGAGTCCTCCATGAAAAGCAGGAGAAGCTAATGCGAGCACAAGATGATGGGCCTCGCAGCATATGGACAGTGCAGCAGTACAAGGCAAAAATTGGAGTCTCACTCTCACTTCTGAGTCACAAGGTCATGTGTGCAAAACCCATTCTAGGACTTGAGCGCATAAGCAGAATTTACACTCCAGTTTAGGACCAAGGGAGTGCTGCATTGTTGGAGGGACTATCCTCCAGATGAGGTGTTAACCTGAGGTCCGTCTGTTTATTCTGGTAGTTTAGGTGAATGTAAAAAATGGCCTGGCACTACTTGAAGAAGAGCAGAACGTCCTTCTGGTGCCCTGGACAACATTTCTCCTTCAACCAACACCACCAAAAACAGATTACCGAATCTTTCATTTCAGTGCAGTTTGTCAGACCTTGCTGTGCATAAAATGGCTGTCACTTTCACTTGCAAAACAACAATGCCAACACTTTGAAAGTAATTCATTGGCTGCAAAGCTCTTTGGGATGTCCTGAGGATGAGAACGGCACCATATAAATGCAAGTCTTTCCTTTAAGCTGCTGTTGTTTGCAGTGTCTTTCAGTTGAATACACGTCAACCGAGGAAACTAGCAAAGGCTGACCAACAGCTTAAAAAAAAAAGCTGACATAACCCCAGATAAGCTGAGAGCTCAAACACAAGCCTGAATATAAGCTTTAAGAACTGTAAAGACAAGAAGTTAGACTGAGGACTGGGACACTGGGACACGGGCTTGCCATTACTTAAGCTGCCGATATATTCAAGAGGAGCAATTCCATAATCTTGTGCTCCCAGCAGAAAACTATGCTCAGAGCAGCACAGTTTTGAAAATTGAGACTACAGTGGGATTTCTTTCAAACCCAGCTCCTCTCCAGCACGGCTTTTACTTTGGAAGTGCGTACCTGTAGAGTCACCCTTCATATTCCACCACATTCATTGCAGAGGAAAGAAAAGTGAGAGTGCAGTTTGTAGCTGTAATAAATGTAAAAATAATAAAGAATTGCAATTTATATAGCGCCTTTCATGACCTCGGGACGTCTCAAAGCGCTTTACAGCCAATGAAGCACTTTTTGAAGTGTCGTCACTGTTGTAATGTAGGAAATGTAGCAGCCAATTTGTGCACAGCAAGCTCCCACAAACAGCAATGTGATAATGGCCCAATAATCTGTTTTAGTTCTGTTGATTGAGGGATAAATATTGGCCAGGACACCAGGGATAACTCGGCAGCTCTTTTTCAAAATAGTGCCATGGGATCTTTTACGTCCACCTGAGAGAGCAGACGGCGCCTCGGTTTAACATCTCAATGAAAGACGGAACCTCCGACAGTGCAGCACTCTCTCAGCACTGCAGTGACAACCTAGATTTACATACTCACGTCTCTGGAGTGGGACTTGAACCCACAACCTTCTGACTCGGAGGCGAGAGTGCGACCCACTGAGCTACACCGACACACTGGAATTACTGAAGGGGCCATGTGACTGCTGAGAACACAAAGTTTATTTTCTGGGCGGTCTGGGGAACATGCATCCCACTCCAGAGGATTTATATCTTTGGCATTTTATTTGGTGTCGTCTCCAGAACTTTGGAGCTTACTGTGAGGCAACAATAATTTCTTCTGGAAAGGTTATAGATATTTTTAACTGTGAAAAATAAAAGTAGTTGTGAGGATGTCAACACATCTTTACAGGGTAAAGTACAAATGAGTGGGTTGATGCCATCCATTAAAATTCTGGACCGAGCAATGCGAAAGTGAAGTGTTTATCTACTGTTACCAGCGACGGTAATGTTATTTTAATTTTTCATAGTTAAAAATATCTATAACCTTTCCAGAAGAAATTATTGTTGCCTCACAGTAAGCTCCAAAATTCTGGAGATGACGCCAAATAAAATGCCAAAGATCTAAATCCCCTGGAGTGGGATGTATGTTCCCCAGACCGCCCAGAAAATAAACTGTGTGTTCTCAGCAGTCACATGGCCCCTTCAGTAATTCCAGTGTGTCGGTGTAGCTCAGTGGGTCGCACTCTCGCCTCCGAGTCAGAAGGTTGTGGGTTCAGGTCCCACTCCAGTAACGTGAGTATGTAAAGCTAGGCTGTCACTTCAGTGCAGTGCTGAGGGAGTGCTGCACTGTCGAAGGTTCCATCTTTCGTTGAGATGTTAAACCGAGGCCCCGTCTGTTTTCTCCGGTGGACGTAAAAGATCCCATGGCACTATTTCGAAAAAGAGCAGGGGAGTTATCCCTGGTATCTTGGCTCTTCTGAATCTGTCAAAGAGTTTTATTTTCTTTACTACAAATAAAAATCTTTATACATTACATATACACAAAAGCTAAAATCATGAAAATCATGCCAAGCAGAAACAGGCATTGGGAACTGAATTATTTGCTCCTAGGTTCATCTGGCTGTAAGTTTGGTGTTGGAAATCTATTGCACTTTTATTCATTATTAAAGCAATTCCTCACATTTCCTCATTGGGTGTTGAGCACTCTAGTTTGGATAGTGTGGGCTCTCCCCTGGCTACTCCATAGCAACAAAGGGACCTTTGCCACATATGTGTCAACAAACTGAAATGTTCAGATGGGATATAACCAAGGAATGCATTCAAACACAAGCAAGCCACCATAGTATACATCACAAGGGTATGTTCTGTCGAAAAATTGTAAATATAGCAACCGCAGTGTAATTTATAAAAATCAAACTCATTACTGCTGCAAGCCCACTCTCCATTTTATTTCCAAATCATGGCAATTGCACAAGTGTAGTGGCACGAATGATCAAATAAAGGGAGTTGATGGATTCACACAAGGGATCATCTTCCTTAACTCAAAAACTAGTCTTGAATAAAATAAACATTCACATAAGGTAAACAGCCGAGGAGCCTCAGGAAGTTCCTTCAAGAAATTTTTTTTTTTTTTTTAAACACAATGGGGCCAAAATTGACCCTTTTTATAGCCCCGTTAATGCTTCCGGGGACGTTAACCTCGCCTGGGCGAGGGAGGCGATAGCGCCTCTCGGAAAATTGCCCGAGGTTTGGGAGGCGCTGTCTCTGGAACATCGCACCTGGTGATTAACCCCCCCCCCCCAGGCTGGCACACGCCCGGCGATGGCGCTGACTCCTTACCGCTCCACGCTGACCTATTTATGCCCCGCGGGCCGCGGGCCAGCGTCAACGGCAGCTTTGCGGGTCGCATCGACCGGGCTGCCATCATACAGCTCAACATGCCATTTTGGGTGCCAGGCTGCTGGCCCTGTCGATCACGTCAATGGTGGCCCACTGGCTGGCCACTAAAGAGCCTGAAAAGTGCGCAGTGGCCCTCCCCTTTAAATGAAGGGAACACCCCTCCAAGACTTCCTTTTGATGGGTGCACGTGCCCAATTCTGTGTCGGGAGCGGGATTCCTGGGCCGGGCAATCAAGGTCCCGGCCCGGAAGGTTACCGCCCCCAGTCAGGGCGAGGGGCAATTTCAACCCCAATATCTTAGTAATTTCATTCTTTCGGACAAACACAAAATAAGTACACTTGTAACTGCAACTCTCAGAAACCATCATCACCAACAACAACCACTTGCATTTATACAGCGCCTTTAATGTAGCAAAACATCCTGAGGCGCTTCACAGGAGCGTTATCAAACAAAATCTGACACTGAGCCACATAAAGAGATATTAGATGACCAAAAGCTTGGTCAAAGATGTAGGTTTTAAGCAGCATCTTAAAGGATGGAAGAGAGGTAGAGAGGCAAAGAGATTTAGGGAGGGAATTCCTGCGTTTCGGGCCTATGCAGCTGATAGCACAGCCACCAATGGTGGAACGATGAAAATTAGGGGATATGCAAGAGGCCAGAATTGGAGGAGCGCAGAGATCTGGGAGGATGGTAGCTCGTAACGTGTTTCTGTCTCAAATTTGCGCACAATAAACAGTAGATGAAAATAATGTCCGATTGATTGGTTCCAATAGGCTCTCCTCCTACACTCCAAATGACTGAATTTATCTACATTGCAATTGTAATCTGATTGACAATATGAGCAATCTCCAAAACGAGCAAAAAAAGCAGATCTTTCCTGCAGATGTCAGCTTCAAAAGCTAGGAGTTGCCATGCTGGCATCTCAATAAGTTAAATGGGAAAAATATTATAAACATGAAACCAAAATGTGTAACAAAGGCCCAACTCAGAGTAGGAAGAATCCCTCTGCCCTCCATTACAGCTGTAGATAGATCTTTGAACAATAATGGACTGAAGGGTTATTGGGAGCGAGCAGGGAAGTGGAGTTGAGGCCAAGGTCAGATCAGCCATGATCTTATTAAATGGCGGAGCAGGCTCGAGGGGCCAAATGGCCTACTCCTGCTCCTATTTCTTACGTTCTTATGTATGTGAAACTGTGCAAACTCTGCAATGTTACTTTAAAAATCCTTGGATGTTACTTAACCTCCTTTTAATGCTTGGGCCCCAAACACAGCTGTACGGAAAGGATTTAGTTTGCCCTTTGCAGACAGCAACAGTACCTAAAACTAAAAGTTGAAATTACAAACTCGATTATACAGATTTATGATTTTACACAGAGAGCACAGAGTAAATCTTCCCCCCCTCCCTCGTCATTAATATTGTTAAATGAATATTGGTCTCCTGCTTCTAAAATGCGACATTAAATCTTTATCTGTAATCAAATCCAGCCAGCCAAGCCAAAGAACTCTTTCCCAAATCCGTCACTGTGAATGATGATTTAATGACACCCATTGGTACGCCCAGCTTGGAGAACATTCACTGACGCACTAATCGGCCAGTCAAACCTGAATCAGTGAATTGTAACTGATATAGCTTTAGCACCTCACATATCAGGTGCCCCTTTACATCCATTCTTTCGGATGAGATGTAAAATCGAGGCCCAGTGTGCTCTCTCAGGTGCGTGTAAAAGGTCCCATGGCACTATTTAGAAGAAGAGCAGTGGAGATATCCCCGATGTCTTGGCTAAGGGGCTGCAGGAGGGGTCAAAACTAAAAATCATGGTTTAAAAACTAGTATTAAAACACTCTACCTAAACGCACGCAGCATTCAAAATAAAGTAAATGAGTTGACGGCACAAATCATTATAAATGGGTATGATTTGGTGGCCATTACAGAAACGTGGTTGCAGGGTGGCCAAGACTGGGAATTAAACAGACAGGGTATCTGACGATTCGGAAAGATAGACAAGAAGGGAAAGGAGGTGGGGTAGCTCTGTTAATAAAGGATGATATCAGGGCAGTTGTGAGAGACGATATTGGCTCTAATGAACAAAATGTTGAATCATTGTGGGTGGAGATTAGAGATAGTAAGGGGAAAAAGTCACTGGTGGGCGTAGTTTATAGGCCCCCAAATAATAACTTCACGGTGGGGCGGGCAATAATCAAGGGAATAATGGAGGCATGTGAAAAAGGAACGGCAGTAATCATGGGGGATTTTAACCTACATATCGATTGGTCAAACCAAATCGCACGGGGTAGCCTGGAGGAGGAATTCATAGAATGCATACGGGATTGTTTCTTAGAACAGTATGTTACAGAACCTACAAGGGAGCAAGCTATTTTAGATCTGGTCCTGTGTAATGAGACAGGAATAATAAATGATCTCCTAGTAAAAACCCTCCCGGAATGAGTGATCACAGTATGGTTGAATTTGTAATACAGATTGAGGGTGAGGAAGTAGTGTCTCAAACGAGCGTACTATGCTTAAAAAAAGGGGACTACAGTGGGATGAGGGCAGAGTTGGCTAAAGTAGACTGGAAACACAGACTAAACGGTGGCACAATTGAGGAACAGTGGAGGACTTTTAAGGAACTCTTTCATAGTGCTCAACAAAAATATATTCCAGTGAAAAAGAAGGGCGGTAAGAGAAGGGATAACCAGCCATGGATAACCAAGGAAATAAAGGAGAGTATCAAATTAAAAACCAATGCGTATAAGGTGGCCAAGGTTAGTGGGAAAGTAGAAGATTGGGAAAATTTTAAACGACAGCAAAGAATGACGAAGAAAGCAATAAAAAAAGGAAAGATAGATTACAAAAGTAAACTTGCGCAAAACATAAAAACAGATAGTAAAAGCTTTTACAGATATATAAAACGGAAGAGTGACTAAAGTAAATGTTGGTCCCTTAGAAGATGAGAAGGGGGATTTAATAATGGGAAATGTGGAAATGGCTGAGACCTTAAATAATTATTTTGCTTCGGTCTTCACAGTGGAAGACACAAAAACCATGCCAAAAATTGCTGGTCACAGGAATGTGGGAAGGGAGGACCTTGAGACAATCACTATCGCTAGGGGGGTAGTGCTGGACAGGCTAATGGAACTCAAAGCAGACAAGTCCCCTGGTCCTGATGAAATGCATCCCAGGGTATTAAAAGAGATGGCGGAAGTTATAGCAGATGCATTCGTTATAATCTACCAAAATTCTCTGGACCCTGGGGAGGTACCAGCGGATTGGAAAGCAGCTAATGTAACACCTCTGTTTAAAAAAGGGGGCAGACAAAAGGCAGGTAACTATAGGCTGGTTAGTTTAACATCTGTAGTGGGGAAAATGCTTGAAACTATCATTAAGGAAGAAATAGCGGGGCATCTTGATAGGAATAGTGCAATCAAGCAGACGCAGCATGGATTCATGAAGGGGAAATCATGTTTAACTAATTTACTGGAATTCTTTGAGGATATAATGAGCATGGTGGATAGAGGTGTACCGATGGATGTGGTGTATTTAGATTTCCAAAAGGCATTCGATAAGGTGCCACACAAAAGGTTACTGCAGAAGATAAAGGTACGCGGAGTCAGAGGAAATGTATTAGCATGGATAGAGAATTGGCTGGCTAAAAGAAAGCAGAGAGTCGGGATAAATGGGTCCTTTTCGGGTTGGAAATCGGTGGTTAGTGGTGTGCCACAGGGATTGGTGCTGGGACGACAACTGTTTACAATATACATAGATGACCTGGAAGAGGGGACAGAGTGTAGTGTAACAAAATTTGCAGATGACACAAAGATTAGTGGGAAAGCGGGTTGTGTAGAGGACACAGAGAGGCTGCAAAGTGATTTAGATAGGTTAAGCGAATGGGCTGAGGTTTGGCCGATGGAATACAATGTCGGAAAGTGTGAGGTCATCCACCTTAGAAAAAAAAACAGTAAAAGGGAATATTATTTGAATGGGGAGAAATTACAACATGCTGTGGTGCAGAGGGACCTAGGGGTCCTTGTGCATGAATCCCAAAAAGTTAGTTTGCAAGTGCAGCAGGTAATCAGGAAGGCGAATAGAATGTTGGCCTTCATTGCGAGAGGGATGGAGTACAAAAGCAGGGAGGTCCTGCTGCAACTGTATAGGGTATTGATGAGGCCACACCTGGAGTACTGCATGCAGTTTTGGTCACCTTACTTAAGGAAGGATATACCGTATATACTCGCGTATCATGCGACTTTTGAAGACCTAAATTGTAACCTAAATTTGGGGGGTCGCATGATACGCGAGATACAAAATTTGCGGGTGTGAAGTGCTGGCCAAGATTAGGCTGTTAGGCTGTTAAGCAGACCGTATCCACGCTGAATCTCAGCATGCTCCAACAATCCTCTATGTAAAGACATTTCTCTTGGTTTCTCCTCTCACTCTCCATGATGGTTGTAAATCGAATATCCCTGGTTGATATTAGTTCCTCGATACTCATGACCAAATCATTAGTTTATGTGGAAAACAAGCCAAGTTCCTGCAGCACACCACTAACTACATCCTCCCAATGCAAAAAAAAATCCATTTGACTCCTGCTGAAATTCTTCTCTTCAGGGGGAGAGAGAGTCGCGGAGGTCGGGGGGGGGAGAGTCGCGGAGGTCGGGGGGGAGAGAGAGTCGCGGAGGTCGGGGGGTGAGAGAGTCGCGGAGGTCGGGGGGGAGAGAGTCACGGAGGTCGGGGGGTGAGAGAGAGTCGCGGAGGTCGGGGGGGGAGAGAGTCGCGGAGGTCGGGGGGGGAGAGAGAGTCGCGGAGGTCGGGGGGGAGAGTCGCGGAGGTCGGGGGGGGAGAGAGTCGCGGAGGTCGGGGGGGGAGAGAGAGTCGCGGAGGTCGGGGGGTGAGAGAGAGTCGCGGAGGTCGGGGGGGAGAGTCGCGGAGGTCGGGGGGGGAGAGAGTCGCGGAGGTCGGGGGGGAGAGTCGCGGAGGTCGGGGGGGGGGGAGAGAGTCGCGGAGGTCGGGGGGGAGAGTCGCGGAGGTCGGGGGGTGAGAGAGAGTCGCGGAGGTCGGGGGGGAGAGTCGCGGAGGTCGGGGGGGGAGAGAGTCGCGGAGGTCGGGGGGGGAGAGAGAGTCGCGGAGGTCGGGGGGGGGGGAGAGAGAGTCGCGGAGGTCGGGGGGTGAGAGAGAGTCGCGGAGGTCGGGGGGGTGAGAGAGAGTCGCGGAGGTCGGGGGGGAGAGAGAGTCGCGGAGGTCGGGGGGGGGAGAGAGAGTTGCGGAGGTCGGGGGGGAGAGAGAGTCGCGGAGGTCGGGGGGAGAGAGAGTCGCGGAGGTCGGGGGGGAGAGAGAGTCGCGGAGGTCGGGGGGGGAGAGAGAGTCGGGGGGGAGAGAGAGTCGCGGAGGTCGGGGGGAGAGAGAGTCGCGGAGGTCGGGGGGGAGAGAGAGTCGCGGAGGTCGGGGGGGAGAGAGATTCGCGGAGGTCGGGGGGGGAGAGAGAGTCGCGGAGGTCGGGGGGTGAGAGAAAGTCGCAGAGGTCGGGGGGGAGAGAGAGTCGCGGAGGTCGGGGGGGGAGAGAGAGTCGCGGAGGTCGGGGGGGGAGAGAGAGTCGCGGAGGTCGGGGGGGGAGAGAGAGTCGCGGAGGTCGGGGGGGGAGAGAGTCGCGGAGGTCGGGGGGGAGAGAGAGTCGCGGAGGTCGGGGGGGGAGAGAGAGTCGCGGAGGTCGGGGGGGGAGAGAGAGTCGCGGAGGTCGGGGGGGGAGAGAGAGTCGCGGAGGTCGGGGGGGGAGAGAGAGTCGCGGAGGTCGGGGGGGGAGAGAGAGTCGCGGAGGTCGGGGGGGGAGAGAGTCGCGGAGGTCGGGGGGGGAGAGAGAGTCGCGGAGGTCGGGGGGGGAGAGAGAGTCGCGGAGGTCGGGGGGGGAGAGAGAGTCGCGGAGGTCGGGGGGGAGAGAGAGTCACGGAGGTCGGGGGGGGAGGGAGTCGCAGAGGTCGGGGGGGGGAGAGAGTCGCGGAGGTCGGGGGGTGAGAGAGTCGCGGAGGTCGGGGGGGGGAGAGAGTCGCGGAGGTCGGGGGGTGAGAGAGTCGCAGAGGTCGGGGGGGGAGAGAGAGTCGCGGAGGTCGGAGGGGAGAGAGAGAGTCGCGGAGGTCGGGGGGGAGAGAGAGTCGCGGAGGTCGGGGGGGGAGAGAGAGTCGCGGAGGTCGGGGGGGAGAGAGTCGCGGAGGTCGGGGGGAGAGAGAGTCGCGGAGGTCGGGGGGGGGAGAGAGAGTCGCGGAGGTCGGGGGGGGAGAGAGAGTCGCGGAGGTCGGGGGGGGGAGAGAGAGTCGCGGAGGTCGGGGGGGGAGAGAGAGTCGCGGAGGTCGGGGGGGGAGAGAGAGTCGCGGAGGTCGGGGGGGGAGAGAGAGTCGCGGAGGTCGGGGGGTGAGAGAGTCGCGGAGGTCGGGGGGGGAGAGTACGGAGAGAGAGCACAGAGAGAGAGTACGGGGAGAGAGTACGGAGAGAGAGCACGGAGAGAGAGCACGGAGAGAGAGCACTGAGAGAGAGCAGAATCCACTCGATGTTTCATGTTAAGGTCTGTATTCGATCTCAAAAAAGTGACTCGCATGATACATGAGATATATGGTAAAATCATGTTTTGGGGACGAAAATTTAGGGGTCGCATGATACGCGAGATCGCAGGATACGCGAGTATATACGGTACTAGCTTTGGAGGGGGTACAGAGACGATTCACGAGGCTGATTCCGGAGATGAGGGGGTTACCTTATGATGATAGATTGAGTAGACTGGGTCTTTACTCGTTGGAGTTCAGAAGGATGACGGGTGATCTTATAGAAACATTTAAAATAATGAAAGGGATAGACAGGATAGAGGCAGAGAGGTTGTTTCCACTGGTCAGGGAGATGAGAACAAGGGGGCACAGCCTCAAAATACGGGGGAGCCAATTTAAAACCGAGTTGAAAAGGAATTTCTTCTCCCAGAGGGTTGTGAATCAGTGAAATTCTCTGCCCAAGGAAGCAGTTGAGGCTAGCTCATTGAATGTATTCAAATCACAGATAGATAGATTTTTAACCAATAAGGGAATTAAGAGTTACGGGGAGCGGGCGGGTAAGTGGAGCTGAGTCCACGGCCAGATCAGCCATGATCTTGTTGAATGGCGGAGCAGGCTCGAGGGGCTAGATGGCCTACTCCTGTTCTTAATTCTTATGTTCTTATGTTCTTATGTAATATCTATCCCACAATGAACATAACAAAAATAGATTATCTGGTCATTATCACATTGTGTTTGCGGGAGCTTGGCTGCCGCATTTCCCACATTACAACAGTGACTACACTTCAACAGTACTTAATTGGCTGCAAAAAGATTTGAGACGTCCGGTGGTCGTGAAAGGCACTATATAAATACATGTCTTTTGTTCTTTCTTTCCAATGAGTCACCACTTGCCCAGGAGACGATGCTTTATTTCAGCCGAGTGTTTGGTAAAGATAGAAGCTGCCTCTCACACAGCAAAGCCCCAGTCTTAAAAGCCAACATGGATATAGAATAAAGATTTGCAAAGATAAGAAATTGGTGTCATGGTAGGGGATTGTAATGGCCAAGAAATGTTCCGGCTTGATCTCTGGGAAAAGGGATCTCAACATGGCTGTCTCGAGGCAGGATTTTAGGCAAAATGCTAAAGAATAAAGTGTTCTACAGCAACTCACCAATGCTCTTTTAATAATATTTTTCCTCCATTGTGCTCGCCTTGTTTCTTGAACCTAATGACTCACGCTGGGGTAAAACTGCACGTATAAGATTCTGAGAGAGAGAGGCCTATAAAAGGCAAAGCAGGGAGTCCGGGGCCCAGAGTCGAGGAGGTGCGTGGAGAGGCAGTCGGGACTTCGGCGAGAGGCCTATAAAAGGCACAGCAGGGAGTCCGGGGCCCAGCGTCGAGGAGGTGCGTGGAGAGGCTTGTGCAGCTACAGGGAGAAGGCAAAAAAGAAGTAGAAAGAAATAGAAAGGTCTCGTCACAGCCAAGGGGGTAAGTGATTGGCTGGTGATTGGTGAGTAGTTTTTCTTTTCTTTTTTCTCTTCTAAATCAGTGAGAAATTGGCAACAACAATGTTAAAAGTTAAAGTGTATCTAAGGGTTAAGTCATGGCAGGAGAGCTCGGTCACGTGATATGCTCCTCCTATACCATGTGGGAACTCAGGGACACTTCCGGTGTCCCTGACGACTACATCTGCGGGAAGTATATCCGCCTCCAGCTCCTGATGGACCGTGTTGCGGAATTGGAGCTGAGGGTGGATTCACTCTGGAGCATCCACGATGCTGAGAATGACGTGAGTAGCACGTGTAACGAGTTGGTCTTACCATAGGAGAAGGGTCCACAGCCAGCTAGGGAATGGAAGACCAGCAGGAAGAGCAGTACAAGGAAGGTAGTGCAGGGGTCCCCTGTGATCATCCCCCTGCAAAACAGATACACTGCTTTGAGTGCTGTTGAGGGGGATGACTCATCAGGGGAGGGCAGCAGCAGCCAAGTTCATGGCACTGCGGCTTGCTCTGCTGCACAGGAGGGCAGAAAAAGAGTGGGAGAGCAATAGTGATAAGGGATTCAATTGTGAGGGGAATAGATAGGCATTTCTGCGGCCGCAACCGAGACTCCAGGATGGTATGTTGCCTCCCTGGTGCAAGGGTCAAGGATGTCTCGGAGCCGGTGCAGGACATTCTGAAAAGGGAGGGAGAACAGCCAGTTGTCGTGGTGGACATTGATACCAACGACATAGGTAAAAAAAGGGATGAGGTCCTACGAAATGAATTTAAGGAGCTAGGAGCTAAATTAAAAAGTAGGACCTCAAAAGTAGTAATCTCGGGATTGCTATCAGTGCCACGTGCTAGTCAGAGTAGGAATCGCAGGATAGCGCAGATGAATACGTGGCTTGAGCAGTGGTGCAGCAGGGAGGGATTCAAATTCCTGGGGCATTGGAACCGGTTCTGGGGGAGGTGGGACCAGTACAAACCGGAAGGTCTGCACCTGGGCAGGACCGGAACCAATGTCCTAGGGGGAGTGTTTGCTAGTGCTGTTGGGGAGGAGTTAAACTATTATGGCAGGGGGGTGGGAACCAATGCAGGGAGACAGAGGGAAACAAAAAGGAGACAAAAGCAAAAGACAGAAAGGAGATGAGGAAAAGTGGAGGGCAGAGAAACCCAAGGCAAAGAACAAAAATGGCCACTGTACAGCAAAATTCTAAAAGGACAAAGGGTGTTGAAAAAACAAGCCTGAAGGCTTTGTGTCTAAATGCAAGGAGTATCCGTAATAAAGTGGATGAATTAACTGTGCAAATAGATGTTAACAAATATGATGTGATTGGGATTACAGAGACGTGGCTCCAGGATGATCAGGGCTGGGAACTCAACATCCAGGAAGGATAGAACAAAAGGAAAAGGAAGTGGGGTAGCATTGCTGGTTAAAGAGGAGATTAATGCAATCGTTAGGAAGGACATTAGCTTGGATGATGTGGAATGTATATGGGTAGAGCTGCAGAACACCAAAGGGCAAAAAACGTTAGTGGGAGTTGTGTACAGACCTCCAAACAGTAGTAGTGATGTTCGGGAGGGCATCAAACAGGAAATTAGGGGTGCATGCAATAACGGTGTAGCAGTTATAATGGGTGACTTTAACATGCACATAGATTGGGCTAACCAAACTGGAAGCAATACGGTGGAGGAGGATTTCCTGGAGTGCATAAGGGATGGTTTTCTAGACCAATATGTCGAGGAACCAACTAGGGGGGAGGCCATCTTAGACTGGGTGTTGTGTAATGAGAGAGGATTAATTAGCAATCTCGTTGTGCGAGGCCCCTTGGGGAAGAGTGACCATAATATGGTGGAATTCTGCATTAGGATGGAGAATGAAAGTTAATTCAGAGACCATGGTCCAGAACTTAAAGAAGGGTAACTTTGAAGGTATGAGGCGTGAATTGGCTAGGATAGATTGGTGAATGATACTGAAGGGGTTGACTGTGGATGGGCAATGGCAGACATTTAGAGACCGCATGGATGAACTACAACAATTGTACATTCCTGTCTGGCGTAAAAATAAAAAAGGGAAGGTGTCTCAACCGTGGCTATCAAAGGAAGTCAGGGATAGTATTAAAGCCAAGGAAGTGGCATACAAATTGGCCAGAAATAGCAGCGAACCCGGGGACTGGGAGAAATTTAGAACTCAGCAGAGGAGGACAAAGGGTTTGATCAGGGCAGGGAAAATGGAGTACGAGAAGAAGCTTGCAGGGAACATTAGGACGGATTGCAAAAGTTTCTATAGATATGTAAAGAGAAAAAGGTTAATAAAGACAAACGTAGCTCCCCTGCAGTCAGAATCAGGGGAAGTCATAACGGGGAACAAAATAATGGCAGACCAATTGAACAAGTACTTTGGTTCGGTATTCACTAAGGAGGACACAAACACCTTCCGGTTATAAAAGGGGTTAGAGGGTCTAGTAAGAAGGAGGAACTGAGGGAAATCCTTATTAGTCGGGAAATGGTATTGGGGAAATTGATGGGATTGAAGGCCGATAAATCCCCAGGGCCTAATGGATTGCATCCCAGAGTACTTAAGGAGGTAGCCTTGGAAATAGCGGATGCATTGACAGTCATTTTCCAACATTCCATTGACTCTGGATCAGTTCCTATTGAGTGGAGGGTAGCCAACGTAACCCCACTTTTTAAAAAAGGAGGGAGAGAGAAAACAGGGAATTACAGACCGGTCAGCCTGACCTCAGTAGTGGGTAAAATGATGGAATCAATTATTAAGGATGTCATAGCAGCGCATTTGGAAAGAGGTGACATGATAGGTCCAAGTCAGCATGGATTTGTGAAAGGGAAATCATGCTTGACAAATCTTCTGGATTTTTTTGAGGATGTTTCCAGTAGAGTGGACAAGGGAGAACCAGTTGATGTGGTATATTTGGACTTTCAGAAGGCTTTCGACAAGGTCCCACACAAGAGATTAATGTGCAAAGTTAAAGCACATGGGATTGGGGGTAGTGTGCTGACATGGATTGAGAACTGGTTGTCAGACAGGAAGCAAAGAGTAGGAGTAAATGGGTACTTTTCAGAATGGCAGGCAGTGACTAGTGGGGTACCGCAAAGTTCTGTGCTGGGGCCCCAGCTGTTTACACTGTACATTAATGATTTAGACGAAGGGATTAAATGTAGTATCTCCAAATTTGCGGATGACACTAAGTTGGGTGGCAGTGTGAGCTGCGAGGAGGATGCTATGAGGCTGCAGAGTGACTTGGATAGGTTAGGTGAGATGCATGGCAGATGAAGTATAATGTGGATCAATGTGAGGTTATCCACTTTGGTGGTAAAAACAGAGAGACAGACTATTATCTGAATGGTGACAGATTAGGAAAAGGGGAGGTGCAACAAGACCTGGGTGTCATGGTACATCAGTCATTGAAGGTTGGCATGCAGATACAGCAGGCGGTTAAGAAAGCAAATGGCATGTTGGCCTTCATAACGAGGGGATTTGAGTACAGGGGCAGGGAGGTGTTGCTACAGTTGTACAGGGCCTTGGTGAGGCCACACCTGGCATATTGTGTACAGTTTTGGTCTCCTAACTTGAGGAAGGACATTCTTGCTATTGAGGGAGTGCAGCGAAGGTTCACCAGACTGATTCCTGGGATGGCGGGACTGACCTATCAAGAAAGACTGGATCAACTGGGCTTGTATTCACTGGAGTTCAGAAGAATGAGCGGGGATCTCATAGAAACGTTTAAAATTCTGATGGGTTCAGACAGGTTAGATGCAGGAAGAATGTTCCCAATGTTGGGGAAGTCCAGAACCAGGAGTCACAGTCGAAGGATAAGGGGTAAGCCATTTAGGACCGAGATGAAGAGAAACTTCTTCACCTAGAGAGTGGTGAACCTGTGGAATTCTCTACCACAGAAAGTTGTTGAGGCCAATTCACTAAATATATTCAAAAAGGAGTTCGATGAAATCCTTACTACTAGGGGGATCAAGGGGTAGGGTGAGAAAGCAGGAATGGGGTACTGAAGTTGCATGTTCAGCCATGAACTCATTGAATGGCGGTGCAGGCTAGAAGGGCCGAATGGCCTACTCCTGCACCTATTTTCTACGTTTCTATGTTTCTATGAGGGGAACTTGACCGGGTAGATGCAGAGAGGATGTTTTCCCTCATGGGGGGAATCTAGAACTAGTGGGCATAGTTTCAAAATAAGGGGTCACCCATTTAAAATGGAAATGAGGAGGAATTTCTTCTCTGAGAGGATCGTGAATCTTTGGAATTCTCTACTGCAGAGAGCTGTGGAGGCTGGGTCATTGAATATATTTAAGGTGGAGATAGACAGATTTTTGAAAGATAAGGGAGTCGAGGGTTATGGAGAGCGGGTAAAGAAATGGAGCTGAGCCCAAGATCAGATCAGCCATGATTTTATTGAATGGCGGAGCAGGCTCGAGGGGCCAAATGGCCTATTCCTGCTCCTAATTCTTATGTTCTTATGTGTCTAAGTAGCCCGAGGTAATGGATGTCAATTAAGGCCAGCACTATCGTGGAGCCTAACTCTGTGCTCACCCAGTGTCCCCACACATACACACGCGCACACACACACTTTCTGGTCAGGACCATTAGATAGTAATCATAATTACAGAAATGCATTTGTATAGTGGATTCATTAAACTTGTCTTAAGTATGAATCATGTATATGGAGAGAGCTTTATAAAACAAATCAAGCATCCTTCCACCTCCTGGCCTTTATTAATCATGAGGCACAGCGACTCCTTCAACCACTTGTAAAGTAAAAGTCCTATGTAATTTTTCTTTCACAGGGAATAATGACCACAGGCAATATCAGAGTGTGAATAGCACTTCCTCCTCACTAATTCACTTCATTTTCTTGCCTCTCATTCATATAATTTCTCCTCCATTTTTTAAATTTCATTTCACTCATTCTCTCATTCATTTCACTTCCTTCCAACTCTTTAATGTCACATCTCTCTCCCCCACTCACTTTGCTTCCCTGAATTTCCATTCAATGCACTTCAGCGGCTGTCTGAAGACTGGACTCATCTCCAGTTTCCTTTGCTTGCCTCTCTGCGATCTTTGCTGCCATCTTTGGCCCTTCTCAATTCAAGACAAGTGGACACAACTCGTGGCTGAGCAGACTGCCCCTTTCAGGACATTGTTTCAAGCTTATTCGGGTCTACACCTTTTCTCCAGCATCTGCTGTTGCATTGGGTGCATCTGCACTGGGATTTCAGGCTCCCTATTCTGGTTGCTTTCATTCTCTGCGTGAAGTAAAATAAATTGGATTTTAATTAGATGGAACATAATGTAGATAAATGTTGATATCCCATTGGCCCTTGACAGAGGCATTACCTGCTGTGGCACAAAGGCATTTTGATCAGAAAGTGTCAGGTTCCATTCCCAGTCTGCGCTGAGTTTTTCGTTTCATTCGATGCTCGTGCTAGAGAGGGGGAAACTTAATTCCCTCACCTAATTGCCACCCCACACCCTTGCTGGAAAGTGCCCATGTGTGGATATATCGCTGTCCCACACCATTGCTAGAAATTGCCCATGTGTGGATGTCAGGTGAGGTCAGGAGCAACCTTGGCTGCAATGCTATCCCCAGTTCAAAACAATGCTGAAATCACTGTTTATAGTCACACATGAGCGGGTTCTGTTGAGTTATGTAGCATCATCATCATCATAGGCAGTCCCTCGGAATCGAGGAAGACTTGCTTCCACTCCTGAAATGAGTTCTTTGGTGGCTGAACAGTCCAATACGAGAGCCACAGATTCGGTCACAGGTGGGACAGATAGTCGTTGAGGGAAGGGGTGGGTGGGACTGGTTTGCAGCATGCTCTTTCCGCTGTCTGCGCTTGATTTCTGTATGCTCTCGGTGTTGAGACTCGAGGTGCTCAGCGCCCTCTTGGATGCACTTCCTGCACTTAGGGCGGTCTCGGGCCAGGGACTCCCAGGTGTCAGTGGGGATGTTGTACTTTATCAGGGAGGCATTGAGGGTATCCTTGTAGCGTTTCCACTGCCCACCTTTGGCTCGTTTGCCATGAACGAGCTCCGAGTAGAGCTATGTAGCAGGAGGCTGCTGGTTCTTTACAGTCAGCACAAAAAGAATCAGAGTCAACACTCGGGTCAGCTCCAGATTCAGCACCAGAGACAGCGCCAACACCATGGCCAACACCTTCTCCCACTTCGGCAGTCCCTCAGAGTCGAGGATGACTTGCTTCCATACTAAAATGACTTCTAAGGTGACTGATGAGGCCAATGCGGGACCTCCAGTCTCTGTCACAGGTGGGGCAGGCAGTGGTTGGAGGGACGAGTGGGTGGAATGCTTGATTTGTCATACGCTCCTTCCGCTGTTTGGACAAACTTCCTTGTGTATCTGCCGAAGAGAATCAAAGTATTCTACGCTTTCTTGGATCCTCCACTTTGGGCGATCTTGGGCCAGGAATTCCCAAGAGTCGGTGGCGATGTTACATTTTTTCAAGGTGGCTTTGAGGATGACCTTGAAGCGTTTCCTCTGCCCTCCTGGGGCTCACCTGCCATGACGTAGCTCGGAGTGGAGTGCTTGCTTCGGGAGTCTAGCATTGGGCATGCGGACAATGTGGCCTGTCCACCGGAGCTGATCGAGCGTGGTCAATGCCTCGATGCTGGGGATGTTGGCCTGAGAGAGAACGATGATGTTGGTGCACCTATCCTGCCAACGAATTGGCAGGATTTTGCAGAGGCAGCATTGGTGGTACTGCTGCAGTGCTTTGAGATGCCTACTGTACATAGTCCATGTTTTTGAAATGTATAGGAGGGCGGGTATCACTACTGCTCTGTAGACCATGAGCTTGGTGCCTCGTTTGAGATCTTGGTCTTCGAACACACTTTTCCTCAGGTGGCCGAAGGCTGCACTGGTACACTAAAGGCCGATATCCTCAAACTGGGTCAACATCATCATCATCGGCAGTCCCTCGGAATCATGGAAGACTTGCTTCCACTCCTAGAGTGAGTCCTTTGGTGGCTGAACAGTCCAATGTGAGAGCCACATACCCTGTCACGGGTGGGACAGACATTCGTCGGGGGAAGGGGGTGGTGGGACTGATTTGCCGCACACTCCTTCCGCTGTCTGCGCTTGACCTCTTCACGCTCGCGACGTTGAGATGCGAAGAGCTCAACGCCCTCCCAGATGCACTTTCTCCACCTAAGGCGGTCTTCGCCCAGAGACTCCTAGGTGTCAATGGTGATGTCGCACTTTACCAAGGAGGTTTTGAGGGTGTCCTTGTAACGTTTCCGCTGCCCAACTATGGCTAGTTTGCCACGAAGGAGCTCTGCATCGAGCAATTGCTTAGGGAGCCTCGTGTCTCGCATGCAAACTATGTGGCCTGCCCAGCGAAGCTGATATAGTGTGGTCAGTGCTTCAATGCTGGGGATGTTAGCCTGGGCGAGGACACTGATGTTGGTGTGCCTGTCCTCCCAGGGGATTTGCAGGATCTTGCGGCGACATCATTGGTGATATATCTCCAACGACTTGAGGTGTCTTCTGTACATCATCCATGCCTCTGATCCATACAGGAGGGCGGGTATTACTACAGCCCTGTAGACCATGAGCTTGGTGGTAGATTTGAGGGCCTGGTCTTCGAACACTCTTTTCCTCAGGCGGCCAAAGGCTGCACTGGTGCACTGGAGGCGATGTTGAATCTCCACATCAATGTCTGCCTTTGTTGATAAAAGACAACTGAGGTATGGGAAGTGGTCCACGTTGTCGAGGGCCATGCCATGAATCTTGATGATTGGAGGGCAGTGCTGTACGTCGGGGACAGGCTGGTGGAGGACCTTTGTCTTACGGATGTTAAGCGTAGGGCCCATGCTTTCACATGCCTCGGTGAATACATTGACTATATCCTGGAGTTCAGCCTCAGAATGTGTGCAGGTGCAGGCATCGTCCGCATACTGCAGCTCAATGACAGGTTGGGGTGATCTTGGACCTGGCCTGGAGGTGGCTTGGGTTAAGCAGCCTCCCACTGGTTCTGTAGTTTAGTTCCACTCCAACGGAGAGCTTGTTGACTGTGAGGTGGAGCATGGCAGGGAGAAAGATTGAGAACAGGGTTGGAGCAATGACGCAGCCCTGTTTGACCTCGGTCTGGATGTGGATTGGGTCTGCAATGGATCCGTTGTAATGGATCCGTTGCATGTCGTCATGGAGCAGGCGAAGGATGTTGACAAACTTTTGGGGGCATCCAAAACGGAGGAGGCCGACAGTGTCAAAGGCCTTTGTTAGATCGAAAATAGCCATGTATAAGGGCAGGCGCTGCTCCCTGCATTTTTCCTGCACCTGTCGCGCTGCAAAGGTTATGTCTGTTGTGCCCCGTAGGAGACGAAATCTGCACTGTGACTCCGGGAGGAGCTCCTCGGCCACAGGGAAAAGATGGTTGAGGAGAACGCTAGCAACAACCTCCGCAGTGGCTGAAACAGGGAGATTTCCCTGTAGTTGCCGCAGTCGGACTTGTCCCCCTTTTTAAAGATGTTCGCGATCACTGCATCTCTGAGATCTCCTGGCATGCTCTCCTCCCTCCAAATGAGAGAGATGAGGTCATGTATCCACGCCAACAGCGCCTCTCCGCCATACTTTAGTGCCTCAGCAGGAATTCCATCCGCACCCGTAGCTTTGTTATTCTTGAGCTGTTTTATGGCTTTACCTACCTCATGCAGCATTGGGGTTTCACTGAGGTGGTGGTGGGTCGCATGCTGTGGGATAGAGTTGAGAACACTCGAGTCAAAGGCAGAGTCTCGATTGAGGAGATCTTTAAAGTGCTCCTTCCAGTGAGCCCTGACAGCCTCAGTGTCCTTGATGAGTGTTTCCCCGTTCTTGGCCAGGAGTCGGGTGGGGCCGAGGAAGTTTGGACCGTAGGTGACCTTGACTGCAATGAAGAATCCTCGCATATCATAGCTGTTGGCTAGTTGTTGTATCTCCTGTGATTTCTCCATTCACCACCTGTTCTTTAGGTCCCGGGTTTTTTGTTGGACCTCAGCCTTGAGCCGTCTGTAACGTTGCTTTATAGCTCTTGAGTTGGGTTGTTGCTTGAGGCTCAGAAATGCTCTATGTTTATGATCTATTAGCTCTTGGATCTCCTGATCATTTTCATCAAACCAGTCCTGGGTTTTCTCATTGAGTAACCAAGTGTCTTATCACAGGCACTGGTTAAGGAAACCTGGAGGGCAGACCAAGCGCTGTGGGCATTCAGCATCTCAGGGTCATCAAGGCACGCCAGATTAGCTGTGAGGTGCTGGCTGTATAGGGCTCTCTTACCTAGGTTTTTAAGTGCTCCAGCATTAACTTTTTTGTGGCACTGCTTCTGCTGTCCCCTCTGCTTTAGGGCTATTTTTATATTGATGATGAATCGGATTAGGTGATGGTTCGTCCAGCAGTCGTCAGCTCCTGTCATGGCACATCCTTGCGATCCCTGGCTCGGACGATGACGTAGTCAAGCAGGTGCCAGTGTTTGGAGTGAGGGTGTTGCCACAATGTCTTGTATTTGTCCCTCTGGTGGAACAGGGTGTTGGTGATGAGGATTTCGTGTTCTAGACATTTTCTCAGGAGTCGGGTACCACTGGAGTTGACTTTCCTAGATCAGCACCAGGGTCAGGGACAGCACTGGATTCAGCACCAGAGACAGCTCCATGGTCAGCACTGGAAACTGTGGCAGCTCCAGAGTCAGTGCTGTCAGGGCGGAGGAATTGTGGTGGAAAGTAATGCAATGCTCGTTGAAACAAGAAATACATGAAGGCATTAGATGGTTTTGCATTGGCAAAAGTGAGGGGAGGGGCATGAATACCTGGTGGTGACGATCGACCATTCCCTCAATCACATCAATACAGGAAAGTATTCTTTTCATCCAAGTAAGAGGGAGTAAAAACTCATCCATTAAAGAAGCCCTCAGTCTCTGCAATTAATAATATTTGGATCTATCTCTTGATCAACACATGCACGATTGGCATCTGAAATTGTGACTAACCAACCCAAGCCTTTGCTAAACCGTATCAATTAGAATTGAGAGGCCAAACTGTTTAGGTTGTCAAGTACTCCTCCTATAAGGTTAAATAAAAAATGCAACCCTTTACTTTGAGCTCAATTATTTACTGCACTCATTGCATCCATTGTCTTCA
This sequence comes from Pristiophorus japonicus, assembly GCF_044704955.1. Classification (NCBI taxonomy): domain Eukaryota; kingdom Metazoa; phylum Chordata; class Chondrichthyes; family Pristiophoridae; genus Pristiophorus; species Pristiophorus japonicus. The sequence goes on from NC_091993.1 coordinate 20,225,571, forward strand.
CAATGCAGAGAATGTCCTTGCCATCTTGTTGCTCCTGGCAGTAGCCAACCCAACTTGATCTGCAAATGAGTGAGGCACTGGTGCCCGGTTCCCTCTTCCCAACAATACAAGGTCTAATTTGGATTAACTGACTGTGGGAAAGTGGATCAACATGGGAGACATTACATGTGGTCAGATATTTTCTTTATACAGAAGGTGGCAAGCCATAACTGTGTGCCTATAGGTCAGGAGACATTGTCTACTTCATGACGAGGAGACCAGAGCCTATAATCCATAGTTAAGATTTTCCGGGCCTTTACGTCACTCAAGCCCATTTCTTGAAGTGATACACAGTCACATCTGAAGGAGTTAGCTTTAGTCACAAGGTGTTTCCATTGAGCTGTTTTATTGGTGTTACATTTCTGTGTTGAGCCATGTTTATTTATGAACTGCTCACAATGGATATGTCCTTTCCCCCCAACTACTCTCGTGTAATGAAATACAATCCTGATCGATGTAACCCCATGGGAGTCAGAAACACTGCCTGAAATCTAAGCTTTCAAAATTCACTGCTTCTGAGTGACTGGGCAGCTCGCTCCTGAGAGAAAAGAGAGACCTGAATTTATACGGCACGTCTCTCAAAAGTCTCAAAAGCACTTCGCATACTGTGAATGACTTTTGTGTGCAGCAACTGTTAAGTAGGCAAATGCAATGGCCATATTGCACTCAGCAAGATCCCACAAGCAGCAGGTGGTGTTGGTTGAAGGTGGAATGTTGGCTAAGATATTGGAAATCCCTGCGCTTCTTCAAATAGTGAAATGGATTTTTAACCTCCACACAAACAGGCAGATAGAGGCCTGGTTTAATGTCTCATTTGAACGACAGCACCTCCAAAAACATAGCATTCCCGTCAGTACTGCATAGTTGGGTCAGCCGATACACTAGAAAGTTGAGTTTCTGGTGAGCACAAGCAGTATCAGACCTCCTGGTACACTGGCATATTGTTTCATTGAGGTGCATTGGTTCACAGTGGAAATTACCCACACAGTGAGTTCCTACCCTCAGTTGTGCCAGAGAGGGAGAGAAACTGACCATATGGTAGGAAGGTACTTCCCTAGCAGAAGAGAGAGATAATATACAGCCAAATTACTGGGAGTGATTTTTATACTCTTCTGTCAGCCTATTAACAGCAGTTTGCAATTGTTTGGCATTCTTAACACAGAAAACCTTCCCAAAGCCCTTCACAAAGAGCTATAATCAAAATATGGACACTAAGATTAAAAAAAGGAGATATTAGGTGGGATAACCAAAAGCTTGATCAAAGAGGTGGATTTTAAATAAGGTTTTAAAAGAGAAGGTGGAGGTGGAGGGGCTTCGGAAGGATATTTCAAAGCATGGGACCCAGGTGTCTGAAGGAAGGGTCGCTAATGGTGGATGAAAGTGAGGGGGAGCAGAGCCTGAGGAACAGAAAGTTTGGGGGGAGGAGGATGGTTGTAGAGCTGGAGACGATCGCAGAGATAGGGAGGGCCAAGGCCACAATTAAATATGAGAATTTTAAATTTGAGGTGTTGAGAGACTGAGAGTCAATGTAGGTCGGTGAGGACAGGGGTGATGGGAGAGCAGGGCTTGGTAAAGGTAGCACGAGATCAAGTTTACAGATGGTGGACGTATTGGAATAATCAACCTTGAAGGTGACAAATTAGCAGAGGCTTCAAATAGGGTTTCCTGCTCACTTTCTCTGGGAGCAAAGAGTTGCACTAATTAGCTATAATTTTTCATAATATATACAGACTTCATTGAACTGAATTATACAGGCTTCAGCAATGACTGATGACTGTTAATTGTCACAATACTTTTATGGCTTGCATGTCATAAATTAGAACCATAGAATGTTGCAGCACAGAAGGCAATCTTTTTCACCGATCATATCACAAAATAACAATGTCATTCCACAGAACTTGCTGGTGTCTAAGAGGGTAACAGAGACTGTATCTACCATCATCATTTCAATCATGAATAAGCCTTTCTGACTACAGACAAAGCAGCCTAGTTCTGCACTCCAATGATGAAAGAGAAGTTAATTTGAAGAAATTTAAACCAAATGCCTTGCCCAGGTTGTGCTTGAGTTGCTCAGGCTAAAGAGGCCTTTGCACTGTAATCATCCTCCTCATCTCCACAGGCAACATGTTTGCTCCACTGAGATTTTTCAATTTCGGCCCAAAGCTATTAGATCATCGACCATACAATCATAGAACAGTACTGTACAGCAAGAGACCATTGAGCAAATGGTAACTGCACAGACCAGGCATCGGACATGGGTCTTTCTGGTCTTTATGACCCTGTTCCATTGTTAGACAGTACATTTTACCTTTTAAGGCCCCGACCTATAAGAACATAAAAATTAGGAACAGAAGTAGGCCATCTAGCCCCTCGAGCCTGCTCCACCATTCAACAAGATCATGGCTGATCTGGCCGTGGACTCAGCTCCACTTACCCGCCCGCTCCCCATAACCCTATAATTCCCTTATTGGTTAAGAACATAGAACATAAGAATTAGGAACAGGAGTAGGCCATCTAGCCCCTCGAGCCTGCTCCACCATTCAACAAGATCATGGCTGATCTGGCTGTGGACTCAGTTCCACTTACCCGCCCGCTCCCCGTAACCCTTAATTCCCTTATTGGTTAAAAATCTATCTATCTGTGATTTGAATACATTCAATGAGCTAGCCTCAACTGCTTCCTTGGGCAGAGAATTCCACAGATTCACAACCCTCTGGGAGAAGAAATTCCTTCACAATTCGGTTTTAAATTGGCTCCCCCGTATTTTGAGGCTGTGCCCCCGAGTTCTAGTCTCCCCGACCAGTGGAAACAACCTCTCTGCCTCTATCTTGTCTATCCCTTTCAATATTTTAATGTTTCTATAAGATCACCCCTCATCCTTCTGAACTCCAATGAGTAAAGACCCAGTCTACTCAATCTATCATCATAAGGTAACCCCCTCATCTCCAGAATCAGCCTAGTGAATCGTCTCCGCACCCCCTCCAAAGCTAGTATATCCTTCCTTAAGTAAGGTGACCAAAACTGCACGCAGTACTCCAGGTGCAGCCTCACCAATACCCTGTTCAGTTGCAGCAGGACCTCCCTGCTTTTGTACTCCATCCCTCTCGCAATGAAGGGCAACATTCCATTCACCTTCCTGATTACCTGCTGCATCTGCAAACTAACTTTTTGGGATTCATGCACAAAGACCCCCAGGTCCCTCTGCACCGCAGCATGTTGTAATTTCCCCCCATTCAAATAATATTCCCTTTTACTGATTTTTTTCCCCAAGGTGGATAACCTCACATTTTCCGACATTGTATTCCATCTGCCAAACCTTAGCCCATTCGCTTAACCTATCTAAATCTCTTTGCAGCCTCTCTGCGTCCTCTACACAACCCGCTTTCTCACTAATCTTTGTGTCGTCTGCAAATTTTGTTACACTACACTCTGTCCCCTCTTCCAGGTCTATGTATATTGTAAACAGTTGTGGTCCCAGCACCGATCCCTGTGGCACACCACTAACCACCGATTTCCAACCCAAAAAGGACCCATTTATCCCGACTCTCTGCTTTCTGTTAGCCAGATAATTCTCGATCCATGCTAATACATTTCCTCTGACTCCGCGTACCTTTATCTTCTGCAGTAACCTTTTGTGTGGCACCTTATCGAATGCCTTTTGGAAATCTAAATACACCACATCCATCGGTACACCTCTATTCACCATGCCCGTTATATCCTCAAAGAATTCCAGTAAATTAGTTAAACATGATTTCCCCTTCATGAATCCATGTTGCGTCTGCTTGATTGCACTATTCCTATCTAGATGTCCCGCTATTTCTTCCTTAATGATAGCTTCAAGCATTTTCCCCACCGCAGATGTTCCCACGCAGGTCGGGGCCTGGTGCAGGAGAGCGATGGCAGTGAAGAGGGCAACTGGATTGGCTGTCACCATCATCCAGGTCGGTGATTGGAGCGTGGGCAAATACAGCAGGAGCGACGAGGTCGGGGCGCAGGAGCGGCTAGAGATTGCAGAATGACATGATCGGGGCCCAGGAAAGGCGTGAGTTCGGGGCCTAGACGTGGCGTGGGCCCAGGGGCAGCAATGCCTGCCCACACTGCGATATGTGTGCACACTAGGTCCATGCATTAGAGTTGGTCTCCAGTCGCCTTGGTTAACCCTTGCCACTGGACCAAGACCAACCTCTGTCAAGCCCGAGTGGTGGCTGATATGCAACGGCCACCACATGTTAAAAAAATCCACGCAAAGGCATCTTCCACCCTTCAATATGAAGTTCAGGACCTGGACTATTCGGTCCTTCATTGAAACACATGTGAACACATTGAACTCATCCCTTTTTGGTGAGGAAGCAAGTCATCCTCAATTCGAGGGACCACCTAAGAAGAAGAAGAATTGCCCAACCGCGGAGGTCAGCTGCAAAGTGAGCATAGGTGGGCGTTGAGTGAAGAGAGCACGAGGCTGGACTGTGATGCTCTGCATTGTGGAACACCTTGCCAAGACTTGGGTTGAAATTCCATTTCTAACGCCACCCGGTACCGCCGGAGACGGGCGGCTAGCGGACGGCAAGGGCCGACCGTTGGCGGTAAGCAGCATCCACGCCTCCGGAGAAATTCAGTTGGGTCTGTGGTAGAGGCGCCAAGAGGTAACGCTATGCCCTCTAGCGCCACCCACGCGGTGATGTCATCCAACGTGCAATGCCCCCTTGTGGCCGCTGCCGCAATGTTTGGTCTCAATGGCGGCCTTCCCGGCAGACGGAGTTACAGCCTGAAAAAGTGGTGAGTACATCACAGATCTCGGCCGGAATCGCCCGGAGAGCAAGGTAAGTTTTTTTCTTTATTTATTTCTGCATTTTTTCATTAGTTGTAACAGTGAGGAAGTGTGCGTGTGTGGGTCGGAGAAGTTCAAAGGGTTTTTATTTGCTCTTCCCGGTTTTTCCACCTAGCATGCCAGCAGCCTCCTGTTGCAAAATTGAGTCGGCCTCCTGAGCTCCCGCCCCCTTGGCGTCGACGATGAGTGCGTAATGCCACTTTTTACTGCTGCTCTCTCATCTTTTTGGGCGTAAAAACTCAATTTGGCAGTTTGAGTCTGCGCCGAACGCCTGGCGGTAAAATCAGCACTCAGGCGGTGACACCGCCTCAAAAACTGCGATACCGAATTTCGACCCCTCACTGTTAAAGGCTCACACATGAAGAACGGTCACATGATTGAGGTACCGGAGGGTTGTCAGCAACTGTGGCATTGCACCCTAAGCCAGAGTTGGTACCTATGTGATGGGCGAGGAAAGACTGGGCAAAAATTTTTTTCGAAAAATAAAAGATTTGCGATTGCAAGGATGGCCAATTTTCTGTTACAATTTGTTTGCACTTAATTAGGGTATGTTTAATTGATGTAAATGTGCTATACTAATCGGACCTGTCTGCTGGGTTAAGGAAACCTCCCTGTCCTGCATCTGTCACTGGTACCTTGGAATCACAGGCTGCGATGTACACTGGGGAAGGGCTTGGGACGACAGATGAGCTGAATTATTGACACTCTGGTTTCATGAATTCTTAAATAAATTTGAGAAAAATCACATGATGAACTGGGAAAGAAAGCAACTGAGAAAAGACAAGCGTTGCAATAATAATTCGGCAGAAGCTGAAGCAGTTCTCAACTTGTCAGGGGCTGCTATAATTGTATTGGATTTCAATAATCACATTTCATCCCACTCATCCTGGAAGGCCAATATCTCTCACCGTTGGGCCACAATACTTCAATAGCTATTGATATGAAGTCTGTGAATGGTTTTGTTACATGGGTAGGCAGTAATGGGAAGTTTGCTTGAAGGACAGAACACGTTTTGATCAATGTTTTCCTCCAATTTATTTTTTTCGGCCCGGTTCCTTTAAATGGCTGCCCGGCCCATTCAAGTTTACGCGCATGCGTGGTTTCTTCCATTTAAAAGCCGATGAGCGGTCTGTGCGGGACCTGCAGACCACTGCACGGCCGTGCAGCTTCGCAGGAATGTTGGCTGTGACGAGACACAAGTAAATCAATAAGTTAAATGAAAAGCATAATTTCCCAAGTGCTCTAATTGGTCTTGTGCTGCTGAAATAGGCCACTAATCACCTGTTCAGGAATGCACCAGACAAATTTGGGGTCAATTTTAATCTTACCCACCATCGGGAATCTGACAGGTTTGGGTGGAACGCTGGTTTGACGTCAAAGGAGAGTAATGTTGGGTGGTGTGTAAAACCAGCACTCCACTCAATCCTGTGGATTTCTCGCCCTGGTGCATTAGGTTAAAATTACCCCAATACTCCACAATGTAATTGTAGTTACTTTGAAAAAATATAAAGAGGTGTCTTGGAAGAGCCCTTATAGAATCATGTAAGTTAGATAATAGATAGAGAAAGTAAACCTGAATCAGTATTTTCAGATACCCCAGGATAGCAGGACAATAGGGCACCAAGAAGCATTTCTTTACACACATGGTGATCAATAGCTGAAATGGGGTCGGTCTGAAAGGTGGTTGAGGGCAGGACACAGGATTCATTTGAGAAACATGCACCTGTTCATGCCTGTATTGGTTGGAGTGGCCACAACACAATCCTTGTGGAGATAAAGTCCCATCCACACACTGAGGACACTCTCCATCGTGTGGTGTGGCACTACTAGCATGCTAAATAGGATAGATACAGAACAGATCTAGCAGCTCAAAACTAGGCATCCACACAGTGCTGTGGGCCAACAGCAGCAGCAGCATTGTATTCCACCACAATCTGTAACATTGAAACATAGAAAATAGGTGCAGGAGCAGGCCATTCGGCCCTTCGAGCCTGTACCACCATTCAACAACCTCATGGTCCGGTATATTGCCCACTCTACCATTACCATTGTTGTGTACGCGTAACTGACAAACTGAGCCAGGCGAAAAGTAACTTAAACCGTGTGCTTTATACAACAACAAAAAATGGAGTCCCCAAACTGGCATGAACCAGAATGAATACAGCAACTGTGAATAGCTCCTGCAGGATCCTAATGCCTGTCCTGTGAGCTCTAATAAGCAAAAAAAGAATATGAAGACAACAACCATCAAGCCAGTGGACCAACCCTGGTTCAATGAGCAGTGTAGAAGAGCATGCCAGGCATATCTAAAAATGAGGTGCCAACCTGGGGAAGCTACAATACAGGAGTACATGCATGTTGAACAGCAGAAGCAGCATGCTATAGACAGAGCTAAGTGATCCCACAATAAACGGGTCAGATTAAAGCTCTACAGTCCTGGCACATCCAGTCTTGAATGGTGGTGGACCATTAAACAACTAATGAGAGGAGGAGACTCCATGAACATCCCCATATTCATTGATGGCAGAGTCCAGCATGTGAATGCAAAAGCCAAGTGTTAGCAACTATCTTCAGCCAGAAATGTCGAGTGGATGATCCATATTGGCCTCCTCCAGAGGTCCCCACCATCACAGAAGCCAGTCTTCAACCAATTCAATTCACTCCACGTGATATCAAGAAACTGCTGAGCGCACTGGATACAGCAAAGGCTATGGGCCCCGACACCATCCCAGCTTTAGACTTGTGCTCCAGAACTAGCCACACCTCTAGCCAAGCTATTCCAGTACAACTACAACACCGGCATCTACCCAACAAAGTAGAAAATTGCCCAGGTATCCCGTGTCCACAAAAAGCAGAGTAAATCCAATCCAGCCAATTACATCCCCATCAATCTATTCTCAATCATTAGCAGTGATGGAAGGTGTGATTGACAGTGCTATCAAGCGGCACTTACTCATCAATAACCTGTTCACCGATGCTCAGTTTGGGCTCAGTCAGGACCACTTGACTCCAGAACCCATTACAGCCTTGGTCCAAACATGGACAAAAGAGATAAATTCCAGAGATGAGGTGAGAGTGACTGCCCTCAACATCAAGGCAGCATTTGACTGAGTGTGGCACCAATTAGCCCTAGTAAAACTGAAGTCAATAGGAATCAGGGGAAACATCGCCACTGGCTGGTGTCATAACTAGCATAAAATAAGGTGGTTGTGGTTGTTGGAGGCCAATTATCTCAGACCCAGGACATCGCTGAACGTGTTCTTCAGAGCAGTGTCCTAGACCCAACCATCTTCAGCTGCTTCACCTTCCCTCCATCATAAAATCAGAAATGAGGATGTTCGCTGATGTTGCATAGTGTTCAGTTCCATTCGCAATTCCTCAGATAATGAAGCAGTCTATGCCCGCACGCAGCAAGATCTGGATGACATCCATGTTTGGGCTGTTAAGTGGTAAGTAACATTCGCAACACACAAGTGCCAGGCAATGAATACCACCAACAAGCGAGAGTCCAACCACCTCCTCTTGACATTCAACAGCACTACCATTATTGAATTCCCCACCATCAACATCCTGGGGGTCACTATTGACCAAAAACTTAACTGGACCAGCCACATAAATACTGTGGCAACAAGAACAGGTCAGAAGCTGGGTATTCTGTGGCAAGTGTCTCACCTCTGACTCCCCAAAGCATTTCCACCATCTACAAGGTACAAGTCAGGAGTGTGATGGAATTCTCTCCACTTGCCTGGATGAGTGCAGCTCCAACAACACTCAAGAAGCTCAACACCATCCAGGACAAAGCAGCCCGCTTGATATAAAGTTCCATCCACCACCATAAACATTCACTCCCTCCACCATTGACATATCGTGTCTGTAGTATGTACCATCTACAAGATGCATTGCAGCAACTCGCCAAGGCTCTTCGCCAGCACCTCCCAAACCCACAACGTCTACCACCTAGAAGGCCAAGGGCAAAAGGCATTTGTTGACACCACCACCTCCAAACTTCCATCCAAGTCACACGCCATATATCGCTATTCCTTCAACATTGTTGGATCAAAATCCTGGAACTCCCACTCTTCACCACATGGACTGCAGTGGTTCAAGGCGACGGCTCACACCACCTTCCCAAGGGCAATTAAGGATGGGCAATAAATGTTGGCCTTATCAGCAATGCCCACAGCCCAGGAACGAATAAAAAAAATAGCTTGATGTTTTAATGTGAAGAATATAGAGTTCGTACTCCACAAGCAGGAAATCAAATCGGTTGATCGGACTTCTTCAGCTGAAACCATCATCAGTCAGCTAGTTAATGTTCCCATGCTATGTTAACTTTTGCATTAATGATTAAGCCTCACTTGATTTGAAAAACAGGAGCTGATTATTTTCAAGAGATGAACTTTTCTAGATCCATAGCTTCAGCTACTTCTGTCCTTTGCACACATCAACTACTCTACGGTGAAAAGAATATTTTCCCTAATTTCTAGCCTCACATGGGGCTTGTTAGTTTGAAACCTCTGCCCCATGTTCTATTGTCCTGCTATCCTGGGGTTCTGAAAGTACAGCTTCAAGTTAGGGCCCAAAATTGATCAGCTTACCCCCCAGTGCCGTCGACTGCCGCTGATATTCCTCATGAAGATCCACCCAGTGCCACTTTCGAGGTGGGCTGGAGCAGGCAGGTGGGGAGAGCCACCGTGAACTGCCTGCTGATGTCAGCGGACGGCCGAGTGGCGCAACTGAGCTCCCGCCCACCGAGCTCCCATATTCATGCAGGCGGGAGTCGGTGCCAGAACGGGGGCTGGACCGCTGCGAAGAGGCTGGTCTGTCCCCGACAGTAGGTATGAAGATCCTGAAAAAAAGGTTAGTAAACTTAAAAAAAAAAACATTTTCACAACAACTTACCTCGCTGGTGTCCCCTGAAGATTTTCCGATGGATTTTCTTTTTCTGATGATTTTAATTTTCAGGTCTTCAACCCTCCGTGGGCCCGACTCCATCCTTGACGGCACTTAGGTGGCAAGTGTCTTTGCCGAGAATGAGAGCTCCCGCCTGCTGCCGCCCAGATTGGTGGCATACATCGTAGATTTACCGTCCGCCGACCTTCGAGGGACCTGGGTGATGAAAACCCCGCCCAAAGAACCGTCCGGGACCTCGGTGGCCATCAGCGGTCCTTTGGACGGCACTTGGGCGGCCAGGGGCCTTCATCAAATTCGGGCCCTTCCCATCCATTATCTAACGTACTCTATAAGGATCCCTCCAAGGCACCTCATCAAAATCTACCCACTCTCACAGCAAAATACAATTATTATATTGTGGACTACGGTGTTATGTCTGACACCTTTCTTAACTAGTGGGGTATTTCGACAGCACAGGAATGTTTAGAACACTTGGGAAATTCTGCTTTTCATTTACTTATTGATTGCTGAGTCTTATCACGACGTGTTCCATCCATGAAACAAACGTCCCCTTACTGTCTACCCGTGTAACAAAACCATTCACAGTGCACCCAGGCTTCATATCAAAAGCTATTGGCGTACTGTGGCACAACGGTGAGAGATATTGTCCTTTCACGGTGAGTGGGATGGAATGTGATTATTGAAATCAAATACGATTATGATGGTTTCCCACGGGTAGTCTCTGCTGCATGGCCCAAAAGACCGAGCATTGCTCATAATATTTACCAGTTTATTATAGGGGAGGTAATTTTAACCCCCAAAGATGGATGGGTTGGGTCAGATGAGATGTAAAAATGTAAAAAATCTCACTCCCGACCCAAACCCTCCTCCAAACCCACCCACTTCAGGGCGTGACGGAGATGGGGCATGGTGGGTTGGCCATTTAAATATTATTATGAGGCTGGGAGCTTCACATTCTGGCTGTTTCACAGGTTTAGCCCGGGTTGGCCAGGTTTCTCGGGTCTCAGGAAGCCCAAAAACACGAGAGAGAGAGAGAGAGAGAGAGAGAGGAGGACAGCTTCGGGGAAAAGACGCCTTTGCAGCACGGCTTGTGGGCCAAGAGGAGCGTGAGTGCTTCCTCCCGGCTCCCCCGGAGCTACGTGTTTCCCTGCCATCAAACATCCGTTCCCCCACCCGTTCCCCCCCCCCTCCACCACCCCGCTATCGGACCGGCACCGGCATTGGATCCACCCCCGATCTAAAGAATGTCCCACCCCCAGCACCCGTCCCCCAGGATCAGGGATTGGACCCCCATCTGGATTAGACCCGCCATCCCGAGATCAGAATCCAGCCCACACCCTCTAGCAGCTGAAGTTAAAACTGCACATCATGCATCTAAAACTCCGCCCCTCTGCTAGGAAAACCCTTACAGTGACCAATCAAAAATACTAAGAGCTGGAATTTGATGAAGGACCCCGCTTGCCCAAAGGACCGCCGAGGTACCCGACGGCATTTTGGGCGGGGTTTTCATCAACAAGGTCCCTCGAATGTCGGCGGGCGGCAAATGAGGGACTTACGCCGCCAATCTGGGCGGCAGCTGAAGGGAGCTCTCATTCTCGGCAGCAAAGGCACTTGCCGCCCAAGTGCTGCCGAGGATGGAGTCGGGCCCATGGAGGGTTGAACACCTGCAAAGAAAAAGCAGCAACAAAAAAAACAAAACCATCGGAACACCTTCAGGGAACCCCATACTGGTAAGTCCCTGTAAAAAAAAATATTTAAAATTGTTTACTAACGTTTTTTTCCCAGCTTTTCAGAGCCTACCGTCGGGGACCAACCAGCTTCCTCGCAGCGGTCCACCCCCCCCCCCCCCCCGTTCTGGCGCCGACTCCCGCCCGCATGAATACGCACCTCAGCGGGAGGTCAGGTGCCCCACTCGACCGCCCGCTGACGTCAGCCAGCGGTTCCCGGCGGGGCTCCCCTCCCGCCCGCTCTAGACCAAATCGAAAGTGGCACTGGGCGGAACCCGGAGGAATGTCGGCAGCAGTGGGCGGCAGTCGGCGGAGAGTCCATCAAATTCGGGCCCCAAGACTCGCATGTACCTCTTACCATTACGGGAATGACTTAACAACAACAATTACTTGCATTTATATAGCGCCTTCAAGTGGTAAAATTTGACACTGAGCCACATAAGGAGATATTAGGACAGGTGACCAAATGCTGCTTTTTTTTATTCGTTTACGGGATGTGGGTGTCGCTGGCAAGGTCAGCATTTATTGCCCATCCCTCATTGCCTTTGAGAAGGTGATGGTGAGCCGCCTTCTTGAACTGCTGCAGTCCGTGTGGTGATACTTCTTTGTAGGGGTTCAGTACAACTGAGTGGCTTGCTAGGCCATTTCAGAGGGCAGTTAAGAGTCAACCACATTGCTGTGGGTCTGGAGTCACATATAGGCCAAACCGGGTAAGGACGGCAGATTTCCTTCCCTAAAGGACATTAGTGAACCAGATGGGTTTTAATGGAAATCCAGTAGTTTTATGGTCACCATTACTGATACTAGCTTTTTATTTAATGAACAGAAATTAAGTTCCCCAGCTAGCGTGGTGGGATTTGAACTCGCGTCTCCGGATTATTGGGCCAGGCCTCTGGCTTGGTCAAAGAGGTAGGTTTTAAGGAGTGTCTTAAAGGAGCAGAGAGAGTTAGAAAGTCAGTGAGGTTTAAGAAGGGATTTTCAGAGCTTAAGGGCCTTGGTAGTGAATGCATAGCCACCAATGGTGGGGAGAAGAAAATCAGGCATTTATATAAGGCCAGAATTGAAGTAACACAGAGTTCTCGGAGGGTTGCAGGGCTGGAGGAGAAGATAGGGAAGGGTGAGGCGAAGGTGGGATTTGAACACAATGCTTGGACACACCGTCTTAGTATAGTAAATGTAGGATAAAACTGCAGCCTGTTTGAAATAAATGGCAAAGTATCGAAACTTAAAAATCGTAAGAAATATCTGGTTTCAGCAATTAATTCATCCAGGGATATTGAAGTCAGCTCGAGCTTGGCAACTGCACAATCTCTTGCTCAAAACTTCTTTCATCTTTTAATTATTTTGTTTAATATTTGGATTGCAAGCCCGAGCTGTGAACTCCATGAATTAAGCTTACGATTGTCATGTTTCCACAGGATGTAATCCTTTCTTTATGCTTTACGGAAAGAGTGCCAGTTAATATCATTCTGTAAGCCGCCTGAATCATCCCTAGCTTGTGTTAACATATGTTGAAGATTTGCACTAAAGATTATTCGCAAAACCAAATTCTGGCAAAAGACAAACTGAATCCGTCAGAGAAATCAGAGAACGAGACAGTCAGGATAGAGACTCTGGTTGAACTCCCCTGATCCCTCAGTGGGGGCCATTTTGACCTTGGGCGACAGTGTAAGAGGGGCAATGTCAGATCAGCCTCCTGTTATACGTCCCTCCCATTGTGGTAATGTAAATCAGGAGGGGTGTACAACAGGCGGCTGAACGATATCGCTCATCTTGCATTATCGCCCAAAGTTAAAATTAACCCCCCGATGAGTTCAGCCAGTAATCAGCTGATCAAGGCAAACTAGGGATGTCCCATGTTCCATCACTGCTCTGTGCTGAGTGAGCAGATCTCTGTGGGGATGGTATGCAAGTTTCTGCACTTGGCCTTAATGGCCCTTGGTTGGGGGACGGGGAAAATCAGGAAAAAAAGTAAGACTTGTATTTATATCATGCCTTACACGACCACCGGAAGTCTCAACGTGCTTTGCAGCCAATGAAGTACTTTTTGAAATGTAGTCACTGTTGGAATGTCGGAAATGCAGCAGCCAGTTTGGGCACAGCAAGCTCCCACAAACAGCCATGTGATAATGACCGGATAATCCGAGGAGCGAATAGAGTAGCGCACTGTTTTGGGCGGGGATAATAGCCGCGAGGCGGGAGTTCCTTCGCCACTCTGCAACAGGCCGTGAGCAGCACGTCAGACGATGTTTTTTGCGAGCACCGCCTTCCCGTTAACTAGCGCCCCGCGAGCAGCCTAGAGCCCGCTACGCACCCCCTGAAACTATTGCTATTATCGCCCTGTGCAGCATCAGGGGACGCTCCCAAATGTTCTCTCCGGGGCGAAAGCGGGTCGCTGAGCACAGTGACAACGTGGTCATCGCTGGCCTAGGGTGCAACCAGTTACTGCCGCCGCTAAACTCAGGCGAAATTCAGCGGGAGTCGTTAACAGTGCCTCGCCCGGGAGGAAGGTCATTTACGGTCCATTGGGGGCGCTAACGGGAGGCGCAAACAACCTCAATTTCTCCTCCTGTTTTATTAATGATGTTGATTAAGGGATAAATATTGGCTAGGGCAATTGGAAATCGGCCAAGGTTCCTGCTCCTACATGCCATGCAACGACTCCTGCTGGAACTGTACACCTGGCAATTGAATGAAGACAGGATCGATTGTGACGGCGATTCCCTCCGTGAATTAACCCTCTGCTGTTGCTCACTGGACAATGGCCATTTGAATGGGCTACCAGGAGGTGACCTGCACCTGCGGCATTGTATCCCAGCAAGGAGTCAGCACCTTCAGGCATGGGAAAAAAACAGGGGGTAATAAATGCACTGTGTGAACATTAGCAACATATTGACATAATGCAAGTCATATGGTCACCATTCATTGGTACAGAAATAAGACAAAAAGGGAGCGAGTGGCCAAGGAAAGGTCAGAAGAGTGAGGTTTCCACTTGTGGGGAAATCTAAATTTAAGGGTCATAAATATAAGATAGTCACTAATAAATCCAATAGGGAATTCAGGAGAAGCCTATTTAACCCAGAGAGTGGTGAGAATGTGGAACTCGCTCCTACAAGGAGTAGTTGAGGCAAATAACATAGTTGCATTTCATCATCATCATAGTCAGTCCCTTGGAATCAAGGAAGACTTGCTTCCACTCTAAAAGTGAGTTCTTAGGTGGCTGAACAGTCCAATACGGGAACCACAGTCCCTGTCACAGGTGGGACAGACAGTCGTTGAGGGAAAGGGTGGGTGGGACTTGTTTGCCGCACATTCCCTCCGCTGCCTGTGCTTGCTTTCTGCATGCTCTCGGTAATGAGACTCGAGGTGCTCAGCGCTCTCCTGGATGCACTTCCTCCACTTAGGGCGGTCTTTAGCCAGGGACTTCCAGGTGTCAGTGGGTATGCACTTTATCAAGGAGGCTTTGAGGGTGTCCTTGTAACATTGCCTCTGCCCACCTTTGGCTCGTTTGCCGTGAAGGAGCTCCGAGTAGAGTATTTAAGGGGAAGCTGGATAAACACACGAGAGGAGAAGTAATAGAAGGTTGCGCTGTTAGGGTTAACTGAAGCACGGTAGGAGAAGACTCGTGTGAAGCATATACACTGGCATCGACCAGTTGGGCCAAATGTCTTGTTTCTGCGCTGTAAATTCTATGTCGTTCTATGTTAAATGGAGTGCCTGAATTGATACAGTATTTAAACAGAGCAGGGAACAAGCGTGAATAAAACACAAGATAGGAAAAATCTGGATCAGGTCATCTCTGGTTTAAGCCACCATAACACACACATTGCACATAAGAGTAAGATTGATTTATAATGTTTTATAATTTTTTAATGATTACGGCACTGTAAAATTGATAGGCTGCAGTAAAAATAAGAACCACTGGAGGATCCATTCTCATTACAATGCTTTGCATTACACAGAGGGTACTAATGGGTAACTGTGACATACAAGCAAGAAGGCCAAACCGTTAAAATCCATGAAGATCTTTCTCACATTGGCTGTTAATGTGGAGTCCTGACAGTCACTGGGGATTTAAAACATTTGCTCATTTAAATAAAAATTTTAATTTGTGCCTTTAAATTTGTTCTTTTAATGGAAGAAAAATATGGGCTGAAACTCTTTTCTCTCTGGGTCGCGAGAGTCCGATGTGAAATGAGTTTGGATAGTGTCACTCCAGTTCCAATAAAACGGCCTCCAGTTCAGCACCAAATTGGTCAGCTTGCTCAGTGAGGTCACAAGATGGCTGATGTGGAAAATGTCCCTTTGATGTATTAGTGGGTGCACATCTGTGGCTAAAGCTTGTTCTTGGGGTAGTGTAGAGGGGGGGGTTCGCACCACATCTGACCCACGCTGCCCCCCGACTTGGGACTGCTTGAAGCTAACACAGAGTGCCTGAAAGAAGTAAGTGCTCAATTCTCCCGCACTAACATCATTCACCTTGATGAGCACTAAATTTGAAAAAAAAAAGTCAAGAAAAGCTAGACTGCTAGGGGCTGCATTGGCCCTCGGCCCGAAACGGGGTGCCGCAACCCGTTTCTACTGCCGCGGTGGTTTGAGGTGGCCCCTTGAGCGAAATTCCGCTCTTTGGCTTATTTTTCAGGTGGACCGGAAGTCGCTCATAATGGGGGCGGAAGTGCGGCGGTGAGCACACCAGAGGGGCGGAGGTTGGGGTGGTGAGCACACCAGAGGGGCGGAGGTTGGGGTGGTGAGCACACCAGAGGGGCGGAGGTTGGGGTGGTGAGCACACCAGAGGGGCGGAGGTTGGGGTGGTGAGCACACCAGAGGGGCGGAGGTTGGGGTGGTGAGCACACCAGAGGGGCGGAGGTTGGGGTGGTGAGCACACCAGAGGGGCGGAGGTTGGGGTGGTGAGCACACCAGAGGGGCGGAGGTTGGGGCGGTGAGCACACCAGAGGGGCGGAGGTTGGGGCGGTGAGCACACCAGAGGGGCGGAGGTTGGGGCGGTGAGCACACCAGAGGGGCGGAGGTTGGGGCGGTGAGCACACCAGAGGGGCGGAGGTTGGGGTGGTGAGCACACCAGAGGGGCGGAGGTTGGGGCGGTGAGCACACCAGAGGGGCGGAGGTTGGGGTGGTGCCGAGCGACCGCCGCTGTCAATCATCAGCGTTGTGCTGATGACGTCATAACGGCGCCGCGTCACCAAGGCTCTCCTCTTCACTTAAAAATGGAGAGCCGGCATGATTTCTAAAGTTTGGTCCACTGGGCCCCAAGAGGGGGGTGCCAGGCTCCATGTTGGCGGCCCGGCCAAACCCGGGGGCATAATTGTCAGCCCGGCATGGCAACCGGCCGACAAAAAAAAACACGGCAGCAACGGCAGTAGGTCCTCCCCTTTAAAGGGAGCCACACTGCCATTTCAGAAGGCCTCAGTCTCGCTGCACCGTCGAGAAAAAGCTTGTTTTGGCACCGCCCCGCGGGAAGATTTTCATGGTGGAATTTCACTGTCCGGGGGGGGGGGGGAGGAACATTGGCAGTGTGCACTGTGATGACGTACTTAGCATGGATCGACAGCAGTGGAACAGTGGGGGGGGGGGGGGGAAGCGGGTCACCGCCAGAATACCGCAGGAGCGGAATTTTGATAATGGCGGCCGTTACACGAAAAATCGGCGGCCATTGCACTCCGCAGCGTGGACTCCAATTTCCAGTGTTAAGAGGCCTTAAGGAAAGGGGCAATATCGGCTCCTTAGAGTCCATCCCTAATAACTGATGTTAAGCACAGCAATGTTACACATTTCATCTCTGTGACCCATCAGTACGGACTGCAGCGGTTCAAGAAGGTGGCTCACCACCACCTTCTTGAGGGCAATTAGGGATGGGCAATAAATGCTGGCCTTGCCAGCAACGCCCACATCCCATGAATGAATAAATAAAGTAGTTGCTATATATTTATACCCCCTGCCCTGAACCCATACATTTCCCAGGGAGCAAGCAGGCAGGAGACTTCTGCCAAAGCTGTCCTTGTTCCAGCTATTAAAGACCGACAGGGTGATTCTCACACCAATTAGCCAGAGCCTTGCTCTACGCCATTAATAAAATGCTAAGTGTGGGGTTTGTGAGAGAAAAGTAACACATTTGTGAAATGCAAATCCCACATCAGCATCGGAGTCAATAGTGATAACTCGTCATCTCCGTGCCACTGAATGATTTGACAGACAACAGTCCAACAGCATTATCACATTGGATCACATTGTGTTGTATTTCAGCACTGGTACTTGTAGCTTCTGCCACAGCAGAATGTGGAACTGACCTTTATGTATTTGTATAATCTGAAAGTGGTAGCGGTGGTACCTGCTGCATGCTGCACAATAAAACAGTATCACACCGGGGCATTAACGTAAACACAGGTCCTTGGCAAGGAGCTTTCTCATATCGCAGTCACATAGCATCAGGAATTGCAGTCAACAATAGCGTTGCAAATGGAAGAAAGATTATTTCCTAATCCCTGCCTGTAGCGGAGTGTTTGCTTCACCATAGTTACACAGTGACAGCCAGTGGCTCAGTGGGTAGTACCCTTATTACGATATTATAAATGTTTTTTTAGGTTATATAAATAATATATTTTTTTAAGTGGATAGCACCCTTGCCTGAGTCAGAAAGTTGTGGGTTCAAGTCCCACTCCAGAGACTTGAGCACAAAAATCTAGGACTGACACTCCAGTGCAATGCTCAGGGAGTGCTGCACTGTCAGAGGTGTCGTCCTTCGGATGAGACGTTAAACCGAGGCCCCGTCTGCTCTCGGGTAGACGGAAATGATCCCACGGCACTATTTCGCATATTGGCTGCCATGTTTCCTACATTACAACTGTGACTACACTCCAAAAAGTACTTAATTGGCTGTAAAGTGCTTTTGGATTTAAGGGCCCGGTCTTCAAACACTCTTTTTCTCAGGTGGCTGAAGGCTGCATGGGCGCACTGGAGGCAGTGTTGAATCTTGTCATCAATGTCTGCTCTTGTTGATAAGAGGCTCCTGAGGTATGGGAAATGGTCTGCATTGCCCAGGGCCACGCTGTGGATCTTGATGACTGGTGGGGGGGGCGGGGGAGTAGTGCTGTGCGGTGAGGACAGGCTGGTGGAGGACCTTTGTCTTACGGATGTTTAGCGTAAGGCCCATGCTTTCGTACGCCTCAGCAAATACGTCGACTATGTCCTGGAGTTCAGCCTCTATATGTGTGCAGACACAGACGTCGTCCGCATACTGTAGCTTGTTGACTGCGAGTTGAAGCATTGCAGTGAGGAAGATTGAGAAGAGGGTTGGGGCGATGACACAGCCTTGTTTGACCTCGGTGTGGATTGGGTCGGTAATGGATCCATTGGCCCTCAAATCAGCCACCAAGCTCATGGTCTACTAGGCCGTAGTATTACTTGTCCTCCTGTATGGCTCAGACACATGGACAATGTACAGTAGACACCTCAAGTCGCTGGAGAAATACCACCAACGATGTCTCCGCAAGATCCTATAAATCCCCTGGGAGGACAAACGCACCACCATTAGTGTCCTCGACCAGGCCAACATCCCCAGCATTGAAGCACTGACCACACTTGATCAGCTCCGCTGGGCAGGCCACATTGTCTGCATGCCAGACATGAGACTCCCAAAGCAAGCGCTCTACTCGAAACTCCTTCACAGCAAACGAGCCAAAGGTGGGCGGAGGAAACGCTACAAGGACACCCTCAAAGTCTCCCTGATAAAGTGAAACATCCCCACCGACACCTGGGAGTCCCTGGCCAAAGACCGCCCTCAGTGGAGGAAGTGCATCCGGGAGGGCGCTGAGCACCTCGAGTCTCATCACCGAGAGCATGCAGAAATCAGCGGACAGCGGAAAGAGCGTGCGGCAAATCTGTCCCACCCACCTTTCCCTCAATGACTATCTGTCCCACCTGTGACAGGGACTGTGGTTCTCGTATTGGACTGTTCAACCACCTAAGGACTCATTTTAAGAGTTGAAGCAAGTCTCCCTCGATTCCGAGGGACTGCCTATGATAATGATGCTTTGGGATGCCCGGTAGTTGTGAAAGGCGCGATATAAATGCAAGTCCTTCTTTTGTCCCTCCATCATTGTATGTTTCCTTACACAGATAATAAATATTTCTATATATATATTGAGTAATGATATCTGAATATATTAAATGTTGAGGAGGAGACCAAACTAGGAGTCATAAATATAAGATAGTCACTAATAAATCCCATTAAGGAACTCAGAAGAAACTTCTTTACCCAGAAAGTGGATCTCACTACCACTATTAGTTGAGACAAATAGCATAGATGCCTCAAAGGGGAAGCTGAATAAGAACATGAAGCATGGAATAGAAGGATATGCTGATGGAGTGAGATGAAGTAGGGTGGGAGGAGGCTCGTGTGAAGCATAAACACCAGCATAGAAAAATTGGGACTGTTTCTGTGCAGTATGTTCTATGTTTTCAACTAAGAGGTATGTAAATATTTACAACATTCAAGAATTTAAGAATTTTTTGAAAAATTGTAAGCATTTGGACTTAAAAAGGAAACTTATTAAGCTGTCGGTTATAATCTGAAATTTGACTAAATGTCATGCTGGGATAAAGGGAGTTTATTACCGAGACGGATTTCACTACATTCTCTCCTCCCAGAAACCAGAGAAGTTTGAGTCGGAAGTGGCCACAGGGCTAGAATGTTCACTTTTCCTACTGAGTCACATTCACAGGCTTTTTACGGACATTACATTCATAAATCTCACTCCAGGTAATGTTTCAGACCTGACAGCAATGCAACATCAGGATATCGCTGGTGGATTAAATGTCAGACACCAGAGCACAAAGCATAAAATATCTGAATAATTCAGGCTGCAGCGTGTGTTTAGAGTGACCTCATTAGTAACCCAGAAGTGAGAGAAACGCATTTAAAGAAACCGCTGCATTGTCACTAAGGAATAAAAAGCAGAGAGGCAACATTAGAGAGTATTAAAGCTACATTAACGTAAAGTACTGGCAGCAACCCTCTGACATCTATGCACCCCAAATGTTTCACTGCTAATTGAGCTAATTCCACTGGATGGGAAAAAATACAAAGGGATGGTCAAATGGATGTGCAATCGACAGTCCCATTGGTCAGATGTACATCAACAAAGCATTTGTCAACGATTGTCATGTTCAATTGTTTTTGCCTTAGTGTATTAACCCTTTCCCTAATTCTTTCCTCATATTAGCCATACTTATCCCCATGTTTCCTTCTTATTTCTGAACTTTTGTTCACTAATATTTGGGTAACATTTATGTCCGAGACGAAATAGCTGGGATAGAGTCCATTGTAGGGCAGAATTCACATAGTGAAAGGGATTGACTGGGTAGGAGAGAATCCGTGACAGTGTAGATTGTACATGGGTTGTGAAAAAATAGGAACAGGAGGAGGCCATCGAGCCCCTCGAGCCTGTTCTGCCATTCAGTGAGATCATGGCTGATCTGTGACCCAACTCCATATACCCACCATTGCCATATATCCCTTAATACTATAGTCAACAAAAAACTATCAATTTCCGATTTTAAATGAACAATTTATGAAGCACTATTTACAGAAGTGAGTTCCAAATGTCTATCACCTTTTGCATGTAGAAGTTTTTCCTAACTTCATTCCTGAAAGGTCTGGCTCTAATTTTTAGACTATGCCCCTAGACCTAGACTCCCCAACCAGCGGGAATAGTTTCTCTCGATCTACCCTATTTGGGTGGGTAGAGTCAATGAGGGGTAGATTTTATGTGCGTTATAGAAGGAGATGAAATGAGTGGGATACAGTCAATGTTAGGGTAGATTGTATTTGGTTTTGGAGGGTGATTAAATGGATGGATTAGAGTCTATGATAAAAAGCACGAAAGAAAGACTTGCATTTATATAGCGCCTTTCATGACCACCGGTCATCTCAAAGCTTTTTACAGCCAATGAAGTACTTTTGGAGTGCAGTCACTGTTGTAATGTGAGAAACGCGGCAGCCAACTTGCGCACAGCAAACCCCTACAAACAGCAATGTGATAATCACCAGGTCATCTGTGTTTGTTATGCTGATTGAGGGATAAATATTGGCCAGGACACCGGGGATAACTTCCCTGCTCTTCTTTGAAATAGTGCCATGGGATGTTTAGCGTCCACTTGAGAGAGCAGACAGGGCCTCGGTTTAACGTCTCATCTGAAAGACGGCACCTCTGACAGGGCAGCACTCCCTCAGCCCTGCACCGAAGTGTCAGCCTAGATTTATGCACTCAATTCTCTGCAGTGGCACTTGAGCCCACAACCTTCTGACTCAGAGGTGAGTGTGCTATCCACTGAGCCACAGCTGATATTTAAGATAGGTTAGATTATGTGGTGAAAGAGTTAAATGAGCAGGTAGAATATATGGTAGAATAAAGCGTCTTCTACACGGCGCAACTTCCCTGTTTCGATTGTTTTCTCCGCCGCGGTAGATGTGGTGGCCTCTTGCGCAAAATTCCGCTCTTTGGCTTTTTTTTTGAGCAAACTGGAAGTCGGTCATAATGGGGGTGGAAATGCAGCGGTAAGCGGAAATTCAGTAAGTAGAGGGGCGGAAGTGGGGGGCGGGCGACATGTCACTCATCATCATAGCGCTGATGGCATCATGGTGGCGGGTCACCAGGTCTCTCCCCATCACTTAAAAGGGGAAATTCTTAAAGTTCAGCCCACTGGGCCACCAGGAAGGGTTTCGGCCGGGCCAGTGGCTTGCCACCCAAGAGGAGGTGCCAGGCTGCCTGTTGGCGGCCCGGTCGAGCCCGGGGGGCATAACTTTCGGCCAGGCTTAGCAGTCGGCCGACAAAAAAAAAAGATGGCGGCTGCGGCAGTCGGCCCTCCCCGTCAAAGGCAGTAGCGCCGCTATTTTGCAAGCACTCCAAGCACAGGGCACCAATAGAAAAAGCTGTCGGTGGAACCGGGTAGCGAGAGGAAGATTTTCAGTGGGGAATTTCGCGTTCGAGGGGCACATCGGCGGTGTGCGCGCTGACGACACACTTAGGACGGGTCGGCAGTGGCGGAGCAGTAGTACGGGAAGCGGGTCACCGCCGGGATACCACGGGAACGGAATTTTCAAAACGGTGGCCATTCCTCGAAAAAACGATGGCCATCCCACTCCGCAGCGTGGCCGCCGATTTCCGGCGGCAACAGTCCTTAAGGGAAGGGGCAATTTTGGCCCCGGTATGTGTAGGTTAGAGCCAAAGGTTAGGTAGATTTCACATGATGCATATAAAGAGATTAAATGTATGGATTAGAATCTGTGATAGGTAGATTGTACATGCACCGTGGGACAAGCGGACTTGATGGGATAATTGGCTTTTTTAAGAACATAAGAAACAGGAGCAGGAGTAGGCCATTTGGCCCCTCGAGCCTGCTCCGCCATTCAATAAGATCATGGCTGATCTGATCATGGACTCAGCTCCACTTCCCTGCCCGCTCCCCATAACCCTTTATTCCCTTATCGCTCAAATATCTGTTTATCTTCACATCAAATATATTCAATGAACCAACCTCCACACTTCTCTGGGGCAGAGAATTCCACAGATTTACAACCCTCTGAGAGACGAAATTCCTCCTCATCTCAGTTTTAAATGGGCGGCCACTTATTCTGAGACTACTTCCCCTAGTTTTAGTTTCCCCTATGAGTGGAAATATCCTCTCTGCAGCCCCCTCATTATCTTATATGTTTCGATATGATCACCTCTCATACACCAATGAGTATAGGTCCAACTTACTCAACCTATCTTCACAAGTCAACCCTCTCATCTCCGGAATCAACCGAGTGAACCTTGCCTGAACAGCCTCCAATGCAAGTATATCCTTCCTTAAATAGGGAGACCAAAACTGTATGAAGTACTCTAGGTGTGGCCTCACCAATACCCTGTACAGTTGTAGCAGGATTTCTCTGCTTTTATACTCTATTCCCTTGCAATAAAGGCCAACATTCTATTTGCCTTCCTGATTACTTGCTGTACCTGCATACTAACTTTTTGTGTTTCATGCACAAGGACCCCCAGGTCCCTCTGTAACTGCAGCACTCCACTTAAATTATAATTTGCTTTTCTATTTTTCTGCCAAAGTGGATAACCTCACATTTTCCCACATTATACTCGATTTGCCAAATTGTTGCCCAATTAGCCTGTCTATATCCCTTTGCAGATTTTTTGTGTCTTTCTCACAATTTGCTTTCCCACCCATCTTTTTATCATCAGCAAATTTGGCTACATTACACTCGGTCCCTTCATCCAAGTCATTAATATAGATTGTAATTAGTTGAGGCCCCAGCACCGATCGCTGCGGCAACCCACTAGTTACTGTTTGCCAACCGGAAAATGACCCATTTATCCCAACTCTCTGTTTTCTGTTAGTTAACCAAATTTCTCCCATTCTTTCTTGAGTTTAGAGCTGCACGTGTCTGAACTGGGAACCTCTTGCTGACCACTGACAGTTTGCCTGTAATTGTCAGCAGAACGGACCTTTTTCTTTCAAATGCACTTCACCCCTTTATTGCCGATCGCAAGTTGCCCTGAGAAGGAGGTAGTGGGGTTTGCCTCTTGAACCTCTACAGTCCATGTGGTGCTGGTGTTCCCACAACGCTGCTAGTTAGGGAATTCCAGGACCTAGGCCCAGAGGCAATAAAGGAATAGTGATATATGTTCAAGTCAGGATGGTGTGTGACTCAGAAGGAGTCTGAGAGGTGAAGGTGTTTCCACAACATTGGTGGTAGAGGTCACGAGGAGGGAGGTCACGGCAAGCGAGCCAAAGGTGGGCAGAGGAAACATTATAAGGACACCCTCAAAACCTCCCTGATAAAGTGCAACATCCCCACTGACACCTGGGAGTCCCTGGCCAAAGATCGCCCTAAGTGGAGGAAGTGCATCCGGGAGGGCGCTGAGCACGTCGAGGATCATCGCCGAGAGCATGCAGAAACCAAGCGCAGGCAGCGGAAAGAATGTGCGGCAAACCAGTCCCACTGTCCCTTACCCTCAACGACTGTCTGTCCCACCTGTGATAGACTGTGGCTCTCGTATTGGACTGTTCAGCCACCTAAGGACTCATTTTAAGAGTGGAAGCAAGTCTTCCTTGATTCCGAGGGACTGCGTATGATGATGATGATGATGGTGCCTTCCTACAGTGCATCTAGTTGATTGTACAAACCTCAGCCACAGTGCGGCAGAGATGGAGGAGGTGGCAGGCTAAAACAAACTGCTCAGTCCTGGATTGTGTTGAACTTCGAGTGATGTTGTGGCTTCACCCATGCAGGTGAGTAGTATTTACTTATGACTTACATGAGCCTTGTAGATAGTGGAAAGGCTTTGAGGAGTCAGATGAGCCATTTGTTGCACAGTAAGCAATGTCTGCCCTGCTCTTGTAACCACAGTGTTGATAATGTCTGGTCCAGTTCAGCTTTAGGTCAATGATGACCCCCCCCCACCCCCCTACAAAGATGTTGATGATGGGGGACGCGGCAATGGTGGTGGAAGGGGAGTGGTTGGGCTCCTCTTGTTTGCGATGGTCAATACCTGGCATTTATGTAGTGTGAATGTTACCTTCTGGTCCATTGTTTCACTGGCTGAACGGGTAGGTCTTGCTCATTTCTCCCATTTTCCCTTCTGTTGAGATTCAGTATACTGTTCCATCTAAACCTCTGATCATGTTCTGCTGAAGAAATTTCAAATGGTTAAATCTGAATGTCAGGCAAGGCTGGGATTCAATTATGCAAACCATGGGTACAATTCTAAAGTGGGTGCATGAGCAGAGAGACCTGGGGGTATATGTGCACAAACCTGTAAAGATGGCAAGGCAGATTGAGAAAGTGGTTAAAAAAGCATACAGGATCCTGGGCTTCATAAATAGAGGCACAGAGTTCAAAAACAGGGAAGTTATGATGAACCTTTATCAAATACAGGTTCGGCCTCAACTGGAGTATTGCGTCCAATTCTGGGCACTGCACTTTAAGAAGGATGTGAAGACCTTAGCGAGGGTATAGAAGGCGGCTCAACCGTGGCGAACAAGAGAAATTAGGGAAAGTGTTAAATCCAAGGAAGAGGCATATAAATTGGCCAGAAAAATCAGCAAACCTGGGAGAAATTTATAATTCAGCAGAGGAGGACTAAGGGTTTAATTAGGAGGGGGAAAATAGAGTTTGAAAGTAAGCTTGCAGGGAACATAAAAACTGACGCAAAAGCTTCTATAGATATGTGAAGAGAAAAAGATTAGTGAAGACTATTGTAGGTCTTTTGCAGTCAGAATCAGGTGAATTCATAATGGGGAACAAGGAAATGGCAGACTAATTGAACAAATACTTTGGTTCGGTCTTCACTAAGGAAGACACGAATAACCTCCCGAAAATACGAGGGGAACTGAGGAAAATCCTTATTAGTCAGGAAATGGTGTTTGGGAAATTGAAAGGACCGAAGGCCGATAAATCCCCAGGACCTAATAGTCTGCATCCCACAGAACTTAAGGAAGTGGCCCTAGAAATAGTAGATGCATTGGTAGTCATTATCAACATTCCATGGACTCTGGATCAGTTCCTATGGACTGGAGGGTAGCTAATGTAACCCCACTTTAAAAAAGGAGGGAGAGAGAAAACAGGGAATTATAGACTGGTTAGTCTGACATCGGTGGTGGGGAAAATGCTGGAGTCAATTATTAAAGATGTAGTAGTAGCGCATTTGGAAAGCAGTGACAGGATCGGTCCAAGTCAAGGGAAATCATGCTTGACAAATCTTCTAGAATTTTTTTGAGGATATAACTAGTAGAGTGGATGAGGGAGAACCAGTAGATGTGGTGTATTTGGACTTTCAAAAGGCTTTTGACAAGGTCCCACACAAGAGATTAGTGTGCAAAATTAAGGCACATGGTATTGGGGGTAATGTATTGACGTGGCTAGAGAAATGGTTGGCCAACAGGAAGTAAAGAGTGAGAATAAACGGGTCCTTTTCAGAATGGCAGGCAATGATTAGTCGGGTGCCGCAGGGTTCAGTGCTGGGACCCCAGCTATTTACAATATACATGAACGATTTGGACGAAGGAATTGAATGTAATATGTCCAAGTTTGCAGATGACACTTAGCTGGGTGGCAGTGCGAGCTGCGAGGAGGATGCTAACAGGCTGCAGGGAGACTTGGACAGGTTAGGTGAGTGGGCAAATGCATGGCAGATGCAGTATAATGTGGATAAATGTGAGGTTATCCACTTTGGTGGCAAAAACAGGAAGGCAGAATGTTATCTGAATGGTGACAGATTAGTAAAAGGGGAGGTGCAACGAGACCTGGGTGTCATGGTACATCAGTCATTGAAGGTAGGCATGCAGGTACAGCAGGCAGTAAAGAAAGCAAATGGCATGCTGGCCTTCATAGCGAGGGGATTTGAGTATAGGAGCAGGGAGGTCTTGCTGCAGTTGTACAGGGCCTTGGTGAGACCACACCTTGAGTATTGTGTGCAGTTTTGGTCTCCTAATCTGAGGAAGGACACGCTTGCTATTGAGGGAGTGCAGCAAAGGTTCACCAGACTGATTCCCAGGATGACATGGATCGGCTAGGCTTACACTCACTGGAATTTAGAAGAAGAGGGGATCTCATAGAAACGTATAATTTCTGAGGGGACTGGACAGGTTAGATGCAGGAAGAATGTTCCCGATGTTGGGGAAGCCCAGAACCAGGGGGACACAGTCTAAGGATAAGGGGTAAGCCATATTGGACAGAGATGAGGAGAAACCTTTTCACCCAGAGAGTTGTGAACCTGTGAATTCTCTGCCACAGAAAGTTGTTGAGTCCTGTTCGTTGGACATATTCAAAAGGGAGTTAGATGTGGCCCTTACAGCTTAAGGGATCGGGGGTATTGGAGAGAAGGCTGGGGTGGGATACTGAGGTTGAATGATCAGCCATGATCAAATTGAATGGCGGTACAGGCTCGAAGGGCCGAATGGCCTGCTCCTGCACCTATTTTCTATGTTTTTTCTATGTTTCTATAAGGTTGCGTCTAACACAAGAGCTCCTGGGCTGTCCAGAACATCAAAGGTCTTCGGACCCATTTTCCTGAAACACCAATCAATTGTGAAGCAGAAAAAAATGAATATTGTATATCTATCTGTTCACTGTTTGCAGGTGGTTTAGATGTAGATCACTGAGTTGAGAGAATAACATATGCCTTAATTTGGAGTGATTAAACCTTAGTTCTCAGAATGCACATTATATGCCATATTTTTAACTCCGTGCCATTCCTATTTTTTTTCTCCACTCTTCAATCTTTTTTCAGCAAAATCCAATTTTGAAAAGTAAACTAAAAATGATTTGTTTGTTCTCCATCTGTGCCTACGATATGAATAATAACTCTCGTTAGAATTTGCAGGTGGGGATGAGTGTAAATATATGACACACTGAGGGCAGAATAATGGCAATGAGATGAGGAAGGTCCTCCCACAATCCACAGTGGCTCACACAAATAGTCTGAGTTTCTGTGACAGACCACGTCTCGGAAGTACCCAAACATAATCTTCATTTCTTTTTCAGTCACCTCCTTACTCCCAATGATATGCAATCTGCATATTTAAATATATACGGGTACAACATCAAAAATCCGGACTCCTCAGGACCGAGTCAGTTCCGGTTTTGGGGTTTTCCCAGATTTCAGACAAGAAAATCAATAGTTTGAAATCCGAATCTCTGACTGAATCCGTGCTGGGTTTTGAGCGCCAAGGTCGGAAATCCGGCAAAACCCAAAATCCGGCAAGGATTCAGTCAAGGATTCCGGATTTCAGACTTGGTTTTCTTGTCTGAAATCTGGAATCCTCAACCGAATCCATGAGGGATTTTGGGTTTTGCTCAAAAATGTCCGGTTTTCAAACAATAATTCTGAATAACTCCATCAATTACGTGCAAAATGTCTGGTTTTCGGACAATTACGGTTTTCGCAGTTCTGGATTCGGGACGTTGCACGTGTAGTACACTCATAGTACTCGTGGCTCGCAGTATCAACAGATATCTCAGTGAGAAAAAGCCAGTTAGCTGTTTTTTTTCTCCTCTTCGTGCTTTCCACATATCCTCAGCTTATCAGTTCTGAGTTGAAAGAAATTTCTCCTCAAGTTAATGTTAAGAACATTAGAACGTTCAATGGTCCATTCTCATTCACTTTCATGCAAAATACTTCTCTACCCGATTTAAAACTTCCATTATATCGAGTTTTTCTCCTTCTCTTTCCTGGAATCCAATCCCTCAGTTCTGGATAATTCGACGATCTCAGATACAGACATGGAAGTTTACACCTTGCAATTATTGTCGTGTTTCTCGCATTCTTTACTCAGGTTTATCCACTGAATTTCTGGTTTCAGCTGTGGCTCAGTGGGTAGCACTCTCGCCTCCGGGTCAGAATGTTGTGGGTTCAAGCCCCACTCCAGAGATTTGAGCCCAAAAATATAGGTCTGACACTCCAGTGCAGTGATGAGGGAGTGCTGCACTGTCGGAGGTGCCGTCTTTCGGATGAGACGTTAAACCGAGGCCTTGTCTGCCCCCGCAGGTGGACATAAAAGATCCCATGGCACTATTTTGAAGAAGAGCAGGGAAATTATCCCCAGTGTCCTGGCCAATATTTATCCCTCAATCAACATAACAAAATCAGATTATCTGGTGATTATCACATTGCTGGTTGTGGGAGCTTGCTGTGCACAAATTGGCTGCCGCGTTCCAACATTACAACAGTGACTACACTTCAAAAGTACTTCATTGGCTGTAAAGCGCTTTGAGACGTCCAATGGTCATGAAAGGCGCTATATAAATGCAAGTCTTTCTTCTTTTTTCCACCAAACCTAAAGCCATTGCAGTGGACTTATTGCCCATTAATACACTTTATTCGTCACATTGGTATCTTCGACAACTGCCCAACCATTACACCAAAATCTTTCCTGCATCCACCTACTATTTTAGGTATTCCTCTGGCATTACAGTACATTACCAAATGTTGCATTTCATTCAGAATCATAGAAGTTACGAGCCTGAAGGATGGCACTGTGCCAGTCTTGGTTGTTCAACCAGAGCTTCCTGTTCTAATCCTATTTTACTGCTCTTTCCCGGTATCGCTTTATATTCTTTCTTTACAAATACTCATCCTGATCTCTTTTGAATTATGCTTTCGAAACTGCCTCCATAATCTCCTGAATTAAAGTATTCCATGTTCGGCTAACCTTCTGTGCAAAGAGGTGTCATCTAACTTCTGATTTTGTTCTTTAGTGAGCCTATGTTCACTTTCTGACTTGCTAAGTAGCTTTGATTTCTTTAAAGAATATTCCTCTCAAACTTTCTGCTTTCCCATGCAAGTTACTACCAATAATAATTGTACGAAGGCAGATTGGGTTGCTGGGAGACATCACTGGCCTTTATAGTGTCAGCTGTGGCTCAGTGGGTAGGCACCCTCACCTCTGAGTCAGAAGGGTTTGGGCTTAAGTCCCACTCCAGGGACTGAAGTACAAAAACTCTAGGCCAACACTCCACTCCAGTGCAGTGCTGAGGGAGTGCTGCACTGTTGGAGGTGCTGTCTTTCGGATGAGGCGTTAAATCGAGGCCCGTCTGCTCTCTCAGGTGGACGTAAAAGATCACATAGCATTATTTCGAAGAAGAGCAGGGGAGTTATCCCTGGTGTCCTGGCCAATATTTATCCCTCAATCAACATAACAAAAACAGATTATCTGGTCATTATCACACTGCTGTTTATGGGAGCTTGCTTGTGCGCAAATTGGCTGCCGTGTTTCCCACATTACAACAGTGACTACACTCCAAAAGTACTTGGCTGTAAAGCGTTTTGAGACATCTGGTGGTTGTGAAAGGCGTTATATAAATCCAAGTCTTTATTTCTTTTCTTTTTAAGTAGTCTGTTCCCATCAGCAAGTATCCACTTTTGGCCAGTTTATTGTTTAGTCTTCGTCTTGATTCAGCTTCAAACATCTGGAGAAAGAGCTGTAAATTTATCCAGAATTGTTTTATGACACACTTCATCATGCGCATCAGGGTAGAGAGAGTATCAATGCTTATTCATTAACCCCATTGTACTCACACAGAATTTGACATGATCCCTGCCTTTCATAAATATCGCCCTGCTCATATTGCTAAGATGCTCTGGAATTACTTCCTTTAAGTTCCTGTATTTTTGCACGATAGATGTCACTCTAACAGGACAACAATTCCCAGGGCAATGCGTTGGGCAATTCTTTTCCCTCAGTGGAATCACATTAGTTATTTTTCCAGTCTTCCAGTAGCTCCTAATGAGCTTCACAGAGTTTCCGCTGTAGCACCTCCTATTCCTGGTTTTACTTTAGTGCCCTCCAGTGATTTCCATCCCAGCCCAGTTTATGAATATTTCACCAATCTACTTTTATATCTGTTTGGTCCCTGAGCCACTGCTTTTCTGTGAACTCTCAATGTATGCCTCACCTTCTGAGCGACCAATTTGGTTGGCTGCTAATGTAATGCACACTAAAAAAAAGATCCCAACTTCTGTAATGCTGTCATCCTTAACAGGCCTCAGTTTAATG
Source organism: Pristiophorus japonicus (assembly GCF_044704955.1). NCBI lineage: Eukaryota > Metazoa > Chordata > Chondrichthyes > Pristiophoridae > Pristiophorus > Pristiophorus japonicus. Next base: position 20,256,645 of record NC_091993.1, read on the forward strand.
CTTGCCTGATCACTCAACAACATCTGTGGCAATTTAAATTTTTTTCTGCTTAATTATTTTCTCAGTACATTTTTGCATTTATATATTTTATAGTCTCCCCCCCCCTCTCCTTTTTTCCCCCCAAATGAGTTTCTCCTTCCATCTAACTTAACTAATCACTTAGTTGTTGGTTTTTAAAATGAATTTCTTGCTCTAACAAATGACCAAAATTCCAAAGGCCCTGCTCGATCGCTGAAGTGTGGCTAAGTTCACTGACGTGTAGGGACTCCGACCCCATCCACACAGCAGGAAGAGGGTCGTTAGCATGGCAGGGGTAGATGTATCGCTCCGGAGAGGCCATATGAGCAGGGCCTGGCCCGACAGAAGCCCAGAATGTTACAGCAGCACCACAGTGTAGCGTTGCCAACTCTGGTTGGAGGCGTTCCTGGAGGTTTGATTATCATTGGCATTTCCTCGAAACGACTTGCTTCCACGCCAAAAGCGGATGAGTTCACAGGTGTTTCAATGATATTCTGGATCCTGAACTACATCCTGAAGGGTGGAAGATGCCTGTGCATGGATTTTTTTTTTAATGCGTGGTGGCCGTTGCACACCAGCCATCACACGGGCCTGACAGAGCTAGGTCTTGTTCCAGTGACAAGTATTAACCACGACGACTGGAGACCAGCTCTGCTGCACGGACCTAGTGCGCGCACATATCGCAGTGTGGGCTGGCCCGTGCTGCCTCTGGGCCCTCGCCTCTTCTGGGCCTCCACGAACTCGGAAGACCATCAGCACGACGGGGCCAGTAGAGGGAGCAGCGTGCGGCGACATGCCACTGCAGGGAGCAGCGCGTGCTGCTGTAGGAGGGCGACGGTTGACTGCAGTACGGGCAGGTACAGCAGGAGCAGCGAGGTTGGGGCGAAGGGGCGGCAAGAGAGTGGAGGTTTGATCACGTGACCGCTGATCAACACGGCACCTGCAAATGTTATTGTATCTCTCTTCCCCATCTCTTCGGGACTTGGATTCTGTGCGAAAGCGACAACTTGGAGCTGGGAGCCTTGGTCAGAGCCGGTCTGCACTTGGACTTCACACATCAAAACCGCTGGGAATGGACCGAGCTGAATGAAACCGAGACATCGCCCAAAGGGCAGCGGACTCGCCGTTTCAGGGTGCTTCTCTCAGTGAACAATGTCCTAAACTCAACTCAGCACCAACATTTCTAAACCATTCCCCGAGCTCAGACTCAAGAAAGGAGAATTTCCATAGAACTATAGAAATGACAGCAACAGGAGGATTCCATTCGGCCCCCAGTACCTGTGCCTGTACTGGTGCTTTCTCGTAACCGAATTCCCTTCACATCTTTCACATTTCTCCTTTTTAAGTACTTATCCCATTCCCTTTTAAATGATGTTCTATTCTCCACCTCAATAGCCTCTTTTAGTGAAGCATCCCATGGTCTAATAGCCCTCGGTTGTGTCAGCAGTGGCTCAGTGGTCAGCCCTCTCACCTCTGAGTCAGAAGGTTGTGGGTTCAAGTCCCACTCCAGGATCTTGAGCACGAAAAATCTAGGCTGACTCTCCCAATGTAGCATTGAGGGAGTGCTGCACTGTCGGAGGTGCCGTCTTTCAGACGAGGTGTTAAACCGAGGCCCCATCTGCTCTCTCAGGTTGACGTAAAAGATTGCATGGCACTATTTTGAAGACGAGCAAGGAAATTACCCCAGTGTCCTGGCCGATATTTATCCCTCAATCAACATAACAAACCCAATCATCTGGTTATTATTACATTGCTGTTTGTGGGAGCTTGTGTGCAAAATTGGCTGCCCCGTTTCCCACATTATAACAGTGACTACGCTCCAAAAGTACTTCATTGGCTGCAAAGTGCTTTGAGATGTCCAGTGGTCGTGAAAGGCACTATATAAATGCAAGTTTTTATTTATTTTCAATTCAAGAAACTTCCTTCTCCCTTCAACTTGGTTCTTCCAGTAAGAATCCTCGGCCTCCATCTTGATCCTTATTCGCCCATCAGTGAAAGCAATCACTCATTACCCACAGTAATGTCTCCAGGTTTCACTCATCGCTTTACTGGCTGTCCTCCCATGGCTCGCCTACCACTCACCAGGTTGCTGCTGCTTTTCCCGACTGTGAAGAAAATGCTGTCCCCTCCAGACGCCCCAGCTTCTTGTCTTCCCTCTTCCCTGACTTTCATTCCCCAGTCTCCCTCTCCCCCACCAACTCCTGATACACCAGGGAGTCCCGGCTCAATGCGATAGCGAGGGGTGAAATCACAGAGTTATGGCGGGGGAGGGTTGGCAGTACTGCGGCGGGAAATTTAAAGCGCAAAGATTTTCCGGGCTGCTAGCAGCGTTGCCCAGGAAGTCCATGCCTTATTCCGGGATAATTGACAGCCATGTCGCTCCGATACTGGATGATTGGCACTGGATGATTGGCAGGGACCCAACAGAAGAGCTGCACTAGTCTCGTGGTGTCAGCTGTGGCTCAGTGGGTAGCACACTCACCTCTGAGTCAGAAAGTTGTGGGTTCCAATCCCACTCCAGAGACTTGAGTGCAAAAACATCTAGGCTGACACTCCAGTGTGGTGCTGAGCGAGTACGGCACTGTTGGAGGTGCCATCTTTCAGATGAGACATTAAACCGAGGCCCTGTCTGCCTTCTGAGGTGACACCACTGTTTCACTTTTATTTTGCTTTGTCAGTCACTATCATAACATTGTATAAGAGTCCATTGGCTTCAGCCCTGATCCCAATATCATCATCATCATAGGTGGTCCCTCGAAACGAGGATGACTTGCTTCCACGCCAAAAAGGGATGAGTTCTTAGGTGTTTCAATGAAGGACCTAATATTCCAGATCCCGAACTACATCTTAAAGGGCGGAAGACGCCTGCGCATGAATTTTTTTAATGTATGGTGGCCGTTGCACACCAGCCACCACACGGGCTTGACAGAGCTAGGTCTTGTTCCAATGACAAGGATTAGCCAAGACGACGGGAGACCAGCTCTGTTGCATGGACATACTGCGCACACATATCGCAGTGTGGGCTGGGCCCGTGCTGCCCCTGGGCCCTCGCCTCTTCTGGCCTCGAACTCACGCCTCTCCTGGGCCCCGATCACATCGCTCTACATTCTCTCGCCGCTCCTTCGCCCCGACCTCGCCGCTCCTGCTGCACCTGCCCACGCTCCAATCACCGACCTGGACCTTGATGATGTCACTCTTCACTGCCGTCGCCCTCCTGCTCCCTGAAGTAGTATGCCTCCACGCTGCTCCCGATCCCAATATAGGCACCAACACACCAGCTGCCCTCTACCTACAGCTGGCTTTGTGATGTCCTTAACTTTAGTTTCTGTTAAGGGTAAAGCTACTTAATTAGTTTTATTCCCTCTTGTCGCTCTGTCCATGTGGAATATGAAACCTCGCACTGCAGTTACTTCCTGTCTCTCAGAGCCTGATGCTGTCTTCTTCAGGGTCCTGTTTCCTTCCGATCTTCACTTTGCCTGCTGTCACCAGCTACTTCCCTGGTGACATCATCCAGGACTCATTACTTATCATGAAGAACCTTATTCCCTACAGGTCTCTTAGGTCTCTTACGATCACTAATAACTTTTCAAGGCTCCTCGCTTTACCTATAACATGACTTTCCATTTCTCAGGAGTGTGACAGACCCAACTACTGACAGTCAATGTTAACCATACGGCTGAACTTTTCTTTCTCCCATCTATTTCTCTACGGGGGGGGGGGAGTAATTGGGATCGTTTGCGCCTCCATTAGCGCCCCGCTCCGCGGCGATGACAATGTCATCTCCGTGCGCAGCAACCTGTTTTCGCCCCGGAGCAAAGATTCAGGGCGATGACAGCGACAGCTTCAGGGGGTGCGTACCAGGCTGTGGGCCGCTCGCAGAGCGCCAGTTAAAGGGGAGGTGGTGTGTCGCCCGACTTACCAATTGCATCGTCGAACGCGAGATCTGGCAGCCCGGCACTCCACTGGTGGTCCAGGTCGGGCCCTGCAGAGTCGGCAGCTTGGCCCTCCTCTTTAATGAAGGGGAGGGTCTTTCTACGCGGCAGAGCTATGCGTCCCAGCGCGTAGAACTGCGCCCCTCTCCACATGCTACCGCCCTGCTCACGCCCCACAGAACAAGTGGAGCACGTTATTTTGCGCTCCACTTCCCCTCGGGGGGGGGGGGGGCGCGGTAACCCCAATATCGTGAGCGGGGCGGGACATCTGCGCCTGCCGCAGGAACTCCCGCCTTGCGACTGTTACCGCCCCACAAACGGGGCGCTACACAAATCTCCCCCCTACATCTTTTGCATACAAGATCCGCAACTTTTTCCTTACTAGCAGGATGAAGACTCTTCAGTGTTTGCATCAGAGTTAATGACTACATTAATGTCATTGACATTAGAATGCAGGTCTGATTGTGCAAAATGCACCAAACCCTCAAAACCAATCAGAGTTGTATTTTTACTGATGTGTGACTGTGGTATTACATAGAACTTACAGCACAGAAACAGGCCATTCGGACCACCGGGTCTATGCCGGTGTTAATGCTCCACACGAGCGTCCTCCCACTCTATTTACTTCATCTAACTCCATCAGCATAACCTACTATTCCTTTCTCCCTCATGTACTTATCTAGCTTCCCCTTAAAAGCATCGATGCTATTCACCTCAACCACTCCCTGTGGTTGCGAGTTCCACATTCTAAGCACTCTCTGAATAAAGCTGTTTCTCCTGATTTCCCTATTGGATTTATTAGTGACTATCTTATATTTATGGCCCCTAGTTTGGGGCTCTTCAAGCGGAAGCATCTTGTCTCTATTAAACTCCGTCAGAATTTTAAAGACCTTTATCAGGTCACCTGTTAGTCCTCCCTTTTCTAGAGAAAAGAGCCGCAACCTATTCAGTCTTTCATCATAGTTGTGCCCTTTCCTGCGTGAAAACACGATCAGCGGCAGGCGGGGTGTAAGTACCAGAGCTAGCCACTGCAGGGAGCGGCACGAGCTGGCCCAGGAGTGCGACCACTTCTACATGGCTGACTGGACTGACATCACTGGGGTCCAGGCAGCCCATTGGAGCGGCATCCGAGCCCAGCAGGGGAGGGACTGACGGTCAGGCCCAGCAGGGGTGGGGACTGAGGGTCAGGCCCAGCAGGGGGGGGCGGGGGGCTGAAGGTCGGGCTCAGCAGGGGGGGGGGGCTGAGTTTCTGGCCCAGCAGATCAGGCCCAGCAGAGGTGGGGGGGGGGGGGAAGTGGCTGAGGGTCAGGCCCAGTGGGGGGGGGGGGCGGGGGGCTGATGGTCGGGCCCAGCGGGGGGGGGGGGGTGCTGAGTGTCAGGCTCAGTGGAGGGGAGGCTGAGGGTCGGGCCCAGCAGTGGGGGGGGGGGCTGAGGATCGGGCTCAGCCGTGGGGAGGGGGGGGCTGAGTTTCGGGCCCAGCGGGTCAGGCCCAGCAGGGGTGGGGGGGAGGGAAGTGGCTGAGGGTCAGGCCCAGTGGGGGGGGGGGCGGGGGGGCTGATGGTCGGGCCCAGCGGTGGGGGGGGGGGGAGGGGCTGAGTGTCAGGCTCAGTGGAGGGGAGGCTGAGGGTGGGGCCCAGCAGGGGGAGGGGGGGGCTGAGGATCGGGCTCAGCGGGGGGGGGGGGGAGGGGCTGAGTTTTGGGCCCAGCGGGTCAAGCCCAGCAGAGGTGGGGGGTGGGGGGGGCGGGGGGAAGTGGCTGAGGGTCAGGCCCAGTGGGGGGGGCGAGGGGGCTGATGGTCGGGCCCAGCGGGGGGGGGGGGGGCTGAGTGTCAGGCTCAGTGGAGGGGAGGCTGAGGGTGGGGCCCAGCAAGGGGGGGGGGGCTGAAGATCGGGCTCAGCGGGGGGGGGGGGGGGGGGCTGAGTTTCAGGCTCAGCGGGTCAAGCGCAGCAGAGGTGGGGGGGGTGGCTGATGGTCGGGCCCAGTGAGGGGGGGCGCGGAGGGTCGGCACTGCAGGTGCAGAGGTCGAGCCTAGTGAGGGGCGGCGCAGCATTTAACAGCAGTGGGGTCGAGGCTCAGCGCCGGGGGGGGCGGGGGGCGGTGCAATACAGCTTGGTCTCCAGCCATCTTGGTCAATCCTTGCCAATGGACCAAGACCTCACTCTGTCGAGCCCGTGTGGTGGCTGATGTGCAACGGTCACCACACGTTAAAAAAATCCATGCACAGGCATCTTCCACCCTTTAAGATATAACTCATTGTAACACCTGTGAGCCCATCTCTTTTTGGTGTGAAGAACATCATCCTCGCTACGAGGGACTGCCTAGTATTAAGTAGCCCTTTCAGTTTTGTTACCGTCCTTGTGTAAATCTTTTTTGCACTTTCTCCAGCGCTTCTCATATCCTTCCAGTGGTCCCAGCACTGATACTTGTAGAACACCAATTCCCAACTTCCGCCACCTTGAGCAACTACCTTTAACGCCTACTCTCCGTTTTCCGCTTTGTAGCCAGTTTGCTATCCAGTTACTAGCCCCCCGTCTCCGCACAAGTCGATTATTGAGGGTCTTTTGAAAGTCCAAGAATATCACATCCACTGCATTACTCTCGTCTACTTTTCTGTTACTTCTACAAGGATTGTAGTAAGGTTGGTCAAGAATGGCCTTCCCTTTTGCAATCCGTGCCAACTATTCTTTACTATATTTTCAGTTTCTATATATTTTTCTATTACACCTTTGAGTAAAAATTCCAATATCTTTCGTACCACCGAGGCTAAAGCCAGCTGCTCTATAGTTCCCTGCATTTGTTCTATATCCCGTTTTGAATATAGGAACATTAGCTGTCCGTCAGTCCTCAGGCACTATTTCATTTTCTACTGTAAAATGCATCCATCCGGACGCAGGGTCTTAACCTCTCGAAATTTGGCTAGTTCATCAATTTCTTACTTACACAGCTCTGTTATAACCAGACTGTTCCTTTCTCAAAGTCCTATTGAAATATAGGGAAACCTTCATTTATAATAATGTTGATGACTTGATGAGGCTGGTATATATTGTTTTAATGCTCAATACATTTTACAACTCTTTCAATGGTGTGATGGTATTTTGAGGGTGGTTACATCAATATATGTTGCGATTACGAATTATAGCACAGTTTGGCTTCAATCGATGTTAGTGATGTATTCTCCAACAAACTTTGACAGCATTGTGGCAAAGTGCATGAATTACCAGCCCTAAATGGCTGCGGCAAGATTAATTCACATCAACGTTGTAAATTCTGGAATTTCATGACAAGCAACAAACTTCAATGTGGAGCTTCACGGTGAGAAGGTAATTGTTTGGTTTTGTTGAGGTCCAGCAATTTGTGAAGACGGAACTCAACTTCATCACCGCAGATCGCTGGCAGTTTTACGAACGGATACTGGTGAATGCCGGTAATGTGTCACTATTTTCCCAACAATTTCTGGCCCCATATGTTTTCTGATTCGCCGATGACTGTTTTGGGCTGGATATCCGTCCATGGCAGCTAATTGGTGGTTCCTGCTGTTGGTACTAGTGGATGTCTTGTTGTGAAGTTTCCCCCACCTGACATTAACAGCCAGCCCTGTGGACTATAGGGGGCCAAAATTGTTCCTTTGCCCAAGGCCTGTTACCATCACAAATTGGCGGCCATGCTATGGAGTGGATTGGCCGCCGACTTTTGGTGGAATGGCCGCTGATAGCCCAATTGCCCTCCCGAGTTTTCTCAGCAGTGCCCCGATTTCCCCCGCCCACCCCCGCGTACTGCTCCGCTGCTGCCGATCTGTCTTAAGTGTGTCATCACCATGCGCACCGCCGATCTCACCCCCCGCAGTGACATTCCCCTCGGAAAATCTTCGGCCCGCCCAGTGGTGCCAAAACAAGCTTTTTCCCAGTGGTCCAGTGAGGCTGTGGCCTTCTGCAACGGCAGTGTGGCTTCCCTTAAAGGGGAGGGCGCACTGCCGCTGCGTTTTTTTTTTGTCAGCCAACTGCCATGTTGGCCCGACAATTATGCCCCCGGGTTCAACTGGGCCACCAATAGGCAGCTTGGCACTCCCTCTTGGGTGCCAGGCCACTGGCCCGGCCAAAACCCTCCCTGGTGGACCAGTGGGCCAAAGTTTTGAAATCGCGAAGACTCTCTCCTTTAAGTGAAGGAGAGAACCGCGGTGACGTGATGATGTCATCGCGGCAGTGACTCTGCTCCGCACCCAACTTCTGCCCCTCAATTGCTGTCACCACCCACATTACGGGCGACTTCCGGATAAAACCAAGAAAAAAGAGCCGAATGTCGCTCAAGAGGCGACCTGAACCGCAGCGGGAGCGCCCCGTTTTGGGCGGGGGGCAATCCTCCCTTTCACCTCTGGTCATTGTTACTCCATGTGACTCTGGGACTTCACAGCAGAGCTGGTAATGAACGGAGTCCCAGAGCTGAGATTCTACAATCTCATCACTCCGTGGGGCATTCAAATGTGCAGCCCCGAAAACCCATCACTCCAGAGGGGATATTTCAAATTCAGACCCATATCCAATCATTGGCAGGTGCAGCCCCATGTACTTTCACTTTGTGGGAATTGTAAGCTCAGACCTGTGCCCCATCATTCAGTGGAGGAACCACAAGTGCTTACTTACATCCCATTACAACGCGAGGGGATTCCAAGCACAGATCCGCACTCCATCTCTCTGTTGGGAAATTGCAACCATAGATTCACATCCCATCACTCCATGAGCCAATTACAGGCACAGACCCTTATCCCATTACTCCGTGAGTCAATTACAGGCATGGACCCTTATCCCATTATTCCATAGGCCAATTATAGGCATGGATCCTTATCCATTCACTCCATGGGCCAATTACAAGGACAGATCCTTATCCCATTACTTCATGCTGCAAAGTGGTGGAGAATGTCCCTCACATTAGATATTGATTGTGATTGTGGCCTCTTGCCAAAATGATTATGAATAACATCAGTCCAGCCCAATTAAATTGAGGATATTACGGTTTCTCTACAATAACTTGATAAAACTTGCAATACAGGAATCGGGAAAGAATAAATCACCCTGAATTAAATTGATATCTAACACAATTTATCAATATCAGGCAGGGCCATTCTAACATCGAACAAAAGAAATAACCCAATTTTTTGGAATATTTTTGTAAATTCTCCATTCACTGACTGCCCTGATCAGGTGCTCTCTGTAAGCCTTGTGCGCAACCAACATTACTCAAATGTGGGATTTGAACCCACCCAAAATGAATGTAGTGACGGAAGTCAGAGGAGACAATGAATGCATTAAATATGAATAATTAAATAAAAACAAGATTAAGGAGTAGGTGCAACACTTGAGCAATTGGCTGGAAAAAGACTCGGGAGATTCCCTGGCACATGCAGACAAGCAAATTTGTTTAATCAATCATTGGGATGAGCCCCTTCCTCGTGATTGGAAGATGGCAATTGCGTCCTGGGAAGCGAATGCTTAGTCCATTAGCAATGATGCCCGCCACACAGGGGCCGAGAAATTCATCTTGGGCGGGGGCGCAAAACAGGGTGGTATCGGATTGGGCGCCCGTTATACGCAGCGCCCGAGAACTGATTATCAGGCACTGCGTATAACGGGTGGCTGATCCCGTATCGTCCGTTTAGCCCCACCGCCCGAGATGAATTTCGAGGCCTGAAAACTCCTAAAGATAACTGTCTGTGAGCAAGAGCCCAAAACTAGTTGGGCAGTTTATTGGCAGATCCCCATCAGGTTGATGGCAAAACAAATACATGTGTAGCCCTTTCTGTTCCTGTTAAATGTTTTACATTTTCAACTAAAAATGCACAAAGCCACATTGTGGAGAATTTGGATTAATTTCGCATTTCTTAACTGACAAACTGATATGTCTCGTGATTGTAATTGTCAAACTTTTCACAACAGTGCTCCCAAATTGATGAAAATTGATTTTTTTCCCCCCAGCTAAATAGCAAAGTGTATAGATTGCATTAACCCTCCTGCCCCCAGAACACTCTGCACTCTCGCGAAGGTAACAATTCGAGATGATGCTTCGCCTACCCAAATCCGGCCTGCGAGATTGATGGATTGACATTTGGATCCGGAGATTAATCCTCGATGCTGGAATTCTCAGCACTCCTTCCACCCTAATTGCTATAAAGTGCCCTGCAGTGACAGCTAAAGGACGTGAGGTAGCATAAGATCAAGGGAACCATTCAAAAGAACGAATGCCCAATTTAGCTGTGCAGCATGTGAGATGCAACAGGTCATCTTTTTTTTTTGCAGATGATGCTCTTCGAGATTGAAAATAGAAGAAAACCAGGAATTGCAAACCATCACGGAACTGCGTCCCTGGCAAAATGTTCAGAACCAGCCCTAACATTCAGTGTGCATTTCAACCAATGCCACTTTGGACAAACTGCCTTAAAGTTCTTTGTTACGTGCGTACGGAAACCACTTTACAGCCACACAAACTTGGCAGTGAGACCGGCCCATTACGAATAACCGTTTGCAAAGCACTTGTGGCCGGCGATGGTGCAGTCCACGTCTCTCACAAAACACAGTCCACCGGGGAATTCTCTACCCCCAAGAGAACTGTGGAGGCTGCGCCATTGGATACATTGAAGGTGGAGGTAGGAGATTTTTGAACGATAAGGGAGTCAAGAGTTTATGGGGAGTGGGCAGGGAAGTGGAGCTGCGGCCAGGATCAGATCAGGCAATGATCTTATTGAATGGCGGAGGGGCGAGGGGCTAAATGGCCGACTCCTGCTCCTATTTCTTATGTTCTTATGTGAGCGGCAAAGTGACTTTTCAATAAAAGTTTAGAGACTGAACATCGAGTCATTCTTTGGCGCTCGCTATAACCCAGAGACATTGCTTTGCAAATCCTCGTCCAGTCGCATAAAATGACACTTTGCACCACTGGATCAATAGTAACTGGGCACAGTGCCAGCAGCGAGTCCAATGGGGTATACATCTCCACTCTGGAATTCGGTACACCAGATCAGGAAAGCAACTGCCTCAGATCCACAGCACAATTTCAGGTGTCGTATCTTCTATGCGAGGAAACTAGTTTTAATTATTATTTTAAAAGAAGGATCAGGCTTTTTCGGGGGAAGTTTGGAGCATGTTACCTTGTCTAACTCAATTTGACGTCCTGGGGTGAGAATTTTTTTTTTTTAAATGATGAATGCTCGAGGTAAATAACAACAACAACTTGTATTTATGTAGTGCCTTTAACGTAGTGCAACGTCCCAAGGCGCTGCACAGGAGCATTATGATTTTTTTTTGAAGTAAGAAATATCTTGGGTTGTTTTAAAAATAAATGTACATAAATTCCAACATGTTTCTTCACACTATTATGATGTATGTGAGTTGGAATAGAATGTGGCACAGATTTGTTCTGGTAAAACCCAGATAGAAAGGAAGGAAGGAAGGTGCCACACAAAAGGTTACTGCACAAGATAAAAGTTCACGGGATTGGGCTTAATATATTAGCATGGATAGAAGATTGGCTGACAAACAGAGAGTCGGGATAAATGGTTCATTCTCTGGTTGGCATTCAGTAACGAATGGGGTGCCGCAGGGATCAATGCTGGGACCCCAACTATTTACAATTTATATTAACGACTTGGAAGAGGGGACTGAGCTTAACGTAGCCAAGTTTGCTGATGATACAAAGATGGGAGGAAGGGTAATGTGTGAGGAGGACATAAAGAGGCTGCAGGAGGACATAGACAGGCTAAGTGAGTGGGCAAAAATTTGGCAGATGGAGTATAATGTTGGAAAATGTGAGGTCATGCACTTTGGCAGAAAACAAATCAAAGAGCAAGTTATTATTTAAATGGAGAAAGATTGCAAAGTGCTGCAATACAGCTGGACCTGGGGGTACTTGTGCATGAAACACAAAAGGATAGTATGCAGGTACAGCAAGTGATCAATGGAATCTTGCCTTTATTGCAAAGGGGATGGAGTATAAAAGCAGGGAAGTCTTGCTACAGCTGTACAGGATATTGGTGAGGCCACACCTGGACTACTGCATGCAGTTTTGGTTTCCATATTTACGAAAGGATATACTTGCTGTGGAGGCAGTTCAGAGAAGGTTCACTAGGTTGATCCCGGGGATGAGTGGGTTAACTTATGAGGAAAGGTTGGGCCTCTACTCATTGGAATTCAGAAGAATGAGAGGTGATCTTATAAGAAACGTATAAAATTATGAGGGGGCTGGACAAAGTGGATGCAGAGAGGATGTTTCCACTGGTGGGGGAGACTAGAAGTAGAGGGCATGATCTTAGGATAAGGGGCCACCCATTTAGAGCTGAGATGAGGAGAAATTTCTTCTCTCAGAGGATTATGAATCTGTGGAATTCGCTGACTCAGAGAGCTGTGGAAGCTGGGACATTAAATGAATTTAAGACAGAAATAGACAGTTTCTTAAAAGATAAGGGGATAAGGGGTTATGGGGAGCGGGCAGGGAAGTGGAGCCGAGTCCATGATCAGATCAGCCATGATCATATTGAATGGCGGAGCAGGCTCGAGGGGCCTTACTCCTGCTCCTATTTCTTATGTTCTTATGTATGAAAGAAAGGGGGACATTTTTACTCCTAAAAAACAGGTGGGTTTTGGGTTGGGTGGGAGAAACGCAAACCCAAATCGCGCCCACCTCGAACCCGCCCAGTTCCGGTTTTAACAGAAGCGGGACAGGGGGGTGAGCGACCAATCCACTCTGAGGAGACATGCCGCTCATTCAAATATTTTACTGAGGCTGTGCGAATAAGATTTTCTCTCTCTTCCAGGTTTAACCCTGGCTGGCCGGGTTTCCCAAGCCTCGGGAAACCTAGCGCTTAAAGGGAGGCGAGGACTGCTACATGGAACAGGCAAGTGCTTTTCCAGCACTGCTTGTGTGCTAAGTGGAACAGGAGTGCTTCCCACCCCCCCCCAACAAACCTGTTAACCTCCTCAACAATCAGAATCCTCCCCACCACGATCACCATCACCATCCCCCCCATGATCACCAACTTTCCCTGACCCCTCATCTCTACCTCCGATCTCCCCCATCCCCCTCTCCGATCTGTCTCGGACCACCCCCACCATTTCCGCCCCTGATCACTCCCCGATCCCAACCCTCCAAACCATGCTGTCCCCACCCCCCCACAATCTCTCCCACAGACAGCACAAACTTACCCGCTCCAGGGCTGTGGCCTCTCCTGCAGCGATCCCCATCGACAGGGCTTCCGGGCGGGGAACCAGTTTCAAAAAACACACACGCCATGAAATTAAAATGCCACCGTGTTCGGGAAAACCCGGATATCCGGGTAGGAAATCCCACCCCAGTGACTATCAGAGCCAAAGACTTGAATCAATCCATCTCATTATTCAGCAATGCCTCAAAGTGCTTCACAAAGTACAATGAAGTACATTAACCTGCAGCAGCTGCAGACAAACATGGTGGCCATTTTGTACCATCAATATCTCACAAACCGTAATGACCACTTTTTGAGGGTATTGTTTGAGGGGGCAAAGTTAGGCCAAAACACGAGGGGAACTTCCTGCTTTTCAAAAAGAATCATAGAATGATACAGCACAGAAGGAGACCTTTCGGCCCATCGAGCCTGTGTTGGCTCTTGGAAAGAGCTTTCCAATTAGCCCCATTCCCCCTGCCCCTTTTCCCTGAACAATGCAAATGTTTGCCCCTTCAAATATTTATCAAATTCACTTTTGAAAGTTATTATTGAATCTGCTTCAACCACCCTTTCCGGCAGTGCATTCCAGATCAGAACAACTCGCTGCGTAAAAACATTTCTCCTCATTTCTTTTGCCTCTGGTTCTTTTGCCAATTACCTTAAATCTGTGTCCTCTGGTTACCGACCCTCCTGCCAGTCGAGACAGTTTCACGTTGTTTACTCTATTAAAACCCTTTGAACACCTCTATCGCATCTCCTCTTAACCTTCTCAGGAAACAACCCCCATCATTTTCAGTTCTTGTTTCACATTTTCCGCATTTGCAATTGGTTTTCTTGTTATTTAATTACTTCATTAGAGCATTTGTGGACAAGGGAATGGCCAGTCCAGACTCAATAGTGAATGGGAGCTTTAATAACCACCATATCAGTAGAACGGTCCTCAGTTTAACATGAGTCAACATTTAGGGTTGACCACTCTGTCCCACTATACTCTGAAAAACGAGTCAGACAAGGATCTAATGTAACCTGAAACTAATATAATGCGCACAGTTTCAATTTGAAACCATATTAATTCAAGTACCCGTTCCCAAGGTTTGATTCCTGTTCTGCCCAGAATTAATTGGCATCTGCCACAGAGACAACAGGGGCACTACAGTTGCTCTCAAAACTTGTGGTTAGGGAAAGGATAAAGATCAGCCAGCATTCCTGTACCTACCCAGAGTTATTATTGAATCATAGAATAATATCCAGGAGGTATTTTCCATACCTCTGGAGCCTACTGTCAGCAAGGGCAGACATCGATGACACGGTCCAACACTGCCTCCGGTTTGCCAGCGCAGCCTTCGGTCGCCTGAGGAAGAGAGTATTTGAAGACCAGGACCTCAAATCTGGCACCAAGCTTATGGACTACAGGACAGTAGTGATACCCGCCTTCCTTTATGGCTCAGAGATGTGGACTATTTACAGCAGACATCTCAAAACGCTGGAGAAGTACCACCAGTGCTGCCTCCGTAAGATTCTGCAAATCCATTGGCAGGATAAACGCACCGACGTCAGTGTTCTCGCTCAGGTCAACATCCCCAGCATCGAAGCATTGACCACGCTCGATCAGCTCCATTGGGCAGGCCACATTGTCTGCATGCCTGACACGAGACTCCCAAAGCAAGCGCTCTACTCGGAACTTCAACACGGCAAGCAAGCCCCAGGTGGCCAGAGGAAACGCTTCAAGGACACCCTCAAAACTTCCTTGATAAAGTGCAACATCCCCACCGACATCTGGGAATCCCTGGCCCAAGACCGTCCAAAGTGGAGGAAGAGCATCCGGGAGCGCGTTGAGCATCTCAAGTCTCATCGCTGAGAACAAGACAGAAACCAAGCGCAGACAGCGGAAGGAGCGTGTGGCAAACCAGACTCCCCACCCACTCTTTCCTTCAACCACTGTCTGCCCTACCTGTGACAGAGACTGGAGGGCCTGCATTGTACTCTTCAGTCACCTGAGAACTCATTTTTAGAGTGGAAGCAAGTCTTTCCCGACTCCGAGGGACTTCCGATGATGATGATGATGACCTATGCAGAGACTTATTTCTGTGTGGGGATTGAATGCAGATATAATAGGGGTCACTTCGATGCCCTCCATTGGAGACGTATCTGCTTACACTCTCTTTCTGGGCTCACACATGAAGAATGGTTGCTCAGGTGAGGTAAGTGAGGACTGGTGTTGTCTGCCAAACCAAACCCCAGCAACAGTCAGTGCTATCAGATGAGAGGAGAAAATTGGATGGCAAAAACTTGGAGAAAAGCAGTACATCAGAAGTCTGCCCTTAAGTTAACTCAACCTCCAAGGTTAACTGGCCCAAAGTCAATATCCCACTTGTGTTTTGCACTTTTCTCAAAATGGCCAAAAAGAAAAAAAATAACGGTTTGACAATTAATCTGAAAGAAACAAGTCATGAAATACCTGAGTGAATTTTCTTCACATGTGTCGTTACTGCTCAAGGAATCATATGAAAAAAAAAGAATTAAAATTCAATGAGAAGGAACCACATCCAGATTCAGGTCACATCCATTAACTTAGAATCCAAACAGCTCAATTTTTTTCCAATCAGTGTTCACTCCTCTGGGAATGTTAACTCTATTTTGTATTGTTTCAGAAGGTCTTGCCGTTCATATTTATTGTTGGAGGAAGAACTGGTGCCAGACTGGTCAGGCTCTGCCACAGGAACAATCAATAAGAGGTACATACACACACGAGGCACACACAGGGCACGAGGGCAGAGCATTGGCCCAGAATTTGCTGCCAAAAATAAATGGTACGTTTAATGACGCTTGCCTTTATTAATGTGCAATGCCTCCAGCAGCTCGTGGTGAGGAAGGGATACCCTGTGATTTGCAAATTGCTGCAAGTTACTGGACGATTTGTGCCATTCCACCATTAGAAAGAAAGACGGCTTTATATAGCGCCTATCAAGACCACCGGAAAACCCAAAGCACTTTACAGCCAATGAAGTACTTTTGGAGTGTAGTCACTGTTGTAATGTGGGAAACGCAGCAGCCAACTTGCGCACAGCAAGTTCCAACAAACAGCAATGTGATAATGACCAGATAAACTGCTTTTGTTATGTTGATTGAGGGATAAATATTGGGCAGGACACCAGGAATAACTCCCCTGCTCTTCTTCAAAATAGTGCCATGGGATCTTTTACGTCAACCTGAGAGAGCAGACAGGGCCTTGGTTTAACGTCTCATCCAAAAGACGGCACCTCTGACAGTGCAGCACTCCCTCAGCACTGCACTGGAGTGTCAACTTAGATTTATGTGACTTGAACCCACCAACCTTCTGACTCAGAGGCGAGAGTGCTACCCACTGAGTCACAGCTGACACAGACGAAAACAGTAGCTCACCCTCAATCTCCCCGTTGTTTTTTTAAGAACTTGCTGGATTAGCACATTAAACTCAAATTAAGCTCACCGTGAAAATGTAGAGCTGGCACTTAACAGCATATCTGCCCTTTTAACAATGTGATATATGTTAATGCAATGCCAATCCACCCCTCTGGCCCAGAAGGGGAACTAATTAAACAGTTGAGCCTCATTCCTGCATGAAGTAAATATTTCTGAGAGGTATTAAAAATTTACAATTTGGAATGTTTAAATTGCTTTATCTCGCCTTTGCTTTCTGTCTCTTCCATCCCCAGTCTGTGCTTGGTTTGTTGGTGGTTGGGGCACGACAATTGGCCTCAGTGCCCCGGATCAGGAAGGAGGTCCCTACTCCCGGTCACTATTCAGGGACCCATGATTGAAAGTTCCATGTGTGGGTGAGGACAGGATCAGGCTCAGCTGCAATGCCCCCTACAGTCAAATAGCCTACCGTCACTCACTGTCAAATCATACATCAAGTATAGGCAGCACTCACTGAGCCCATATCCCAACAAGGAGTCAACACCTTCAGACTAATGCGAAACATAGAAACATAGAAACATAGAAAATAGGTGCAGGAGCAGGCCATTCAGCCCTTCTAGCCTGCACCACCATTCAATGAGTTCATGGCTGAACATGAAACTTCAGTACCCCCTTCCTGCTTTCTCGCCATAACCCTTGATCCCCCGAGTAGTAAGGACTTCATCTAACTCCCTTTTGAATATATTTAGTGAATTGGCCTCAACTACTTTCTGTGGTAGAGAATTCCACAGGTTCACCACTCTCTGGGTGAAGAAGTTTCTCCTCATCTCGGTCCTAAATGGCTTACCCCTTATCCTCAGACTGTGACCCCTGGTTCTGGACTTCCCCAACATTGGGAGCATTCTTTCTGCATCTAACCTGTCTAAACCCGTCAGAATTTCAAACGTTTCTATGAGGTCCCCTCTCATTCTTCTGAACTCCAGTGAATACAAGCCCAGTTGATCCAATCTTTCTTGATAGGTCAGTCCCGCCATCCCGGGAATCAGTCTGGTGAACCTTCGCTGCACTCCCTCAATAGCAAGAATGTCCTTCCTCAAGTTAGGAGACCAAAACTGTACACAATACTCCAGGTGTGGCCTCACCAAGGTCCTGTACAACTGTAGCAACACCTCCCTGCCCCTGTATTCAAATCCCCTCGCTATGAAGGCCAACATGCCATTTGCTTTCTTAACCGCCTGCTGTACCTGCATGCTCACCTTCAATGACTGATGTACCATGGCACCCAGGTCTCGTTGCACCTTCCCTTTTCCTAATCTGTCACCATTCAGATAATAGTCTGTCTCTCTGTTTTTACCACCAAAGTGGATAACCTCACATTTATCCACATTATACTTCATCTGCCATGCATTTGCCCACTCACCTAACCTATCCAAGTCACTCTGCAGCCTAATAGCATCCTCCTCGCAGCTCACACTGCCACCCAACTTAGTATCATCCGCAAATTTGGAGATACTGCATTTAATCCCCTCGTCTAAATCATTAATGTACAATGTAAACAGCTGGGGCCCCAGCACAGAACCTTGCGGCACTCCACTAGTCACTGCCTGCCATTCTGAAAAGTACCCGTTTACTCCTACTCTTTGCTTCCTGTCTGACAACCAGTTCTCAATCCACGTCAGCACACTACCCCCAATCCCATGTGCTTCTCTGTTCAGGTACAGCATGGATTAGATGCAGAGTAAAGCTCTCTTTAACAACAACAAGTACTTGTATTTATATAGAGTCTTTAATGTAGTGAAACATCCCAAGGCGCTTCACAGGAAATAAACAAATAAACCGCACAAGTAGAAATTAGCGCAGGTGGTCAAAGAGGTAGGTTTTTAGTAACGTCTTGAAGGATGAAAAAGAGGTGGAGAGGCGGAGAGGTTTAGGGAGTGAATTCCAGAGCTTAGGACCTCGGCAACAGAAGGCACAGAAGGCCCAATGGTTGAGCGATTATAATCAGGGATTCTCAAGAGGGCAGAATTATAGGAGCACAGAAATTTCGGAGGGTTGTGGGGCTGGAGGAGATTACAGAGATAGGGAGGGGCGAGGCCGTGTAGGGATTTGAAAATAAGAACGAGAATTTTGAAATCGAGGCGTTGCTTAACCGGGAGCCGATGTAGGTCAGCGAGCCATATCCTGCACTCCCAGGTCAGGTGCGGCATCAGACAGTTGCAGATTTAAATATTTTTCCTTCAAACACTCGCAGTTCAGCTCTGTAATGTATGAAATGATACAATGAACTCCGTACTGTGAGCCAGTGACTAGGTGTAACCTGGTCAGTCTTTAATGGCTTCCAAAAGTGAAGATACAAAGGTGAAGTTCAGGTTATATACCAGGCCCAGCACGAGTGTACCTATGACCCTAGGACCTTCGACGGTAGTGCCCCCTGGTGGTGGGCAGACCTTATGTACATACATTACAAGCTCCAGCTCAGGTTAGACACAGAGTAAAGATCCCCCTACAATATCAATAACCCAACAACACACTTTGGAATTAGCAGTGAATCGTTAATACTTACCTCTAGGCCCAGAAGTAAACAGTATGAAACAGTCAAAAGAGGAAAAGTTTCAATTAGTCCAGTGTATCTGGCAGGGTTGACATGGGCAATTCCTGAGCCGTACTGTGCTGCGTTTCTTTGCGTTTAGCCAACTGTATTGTAAATCTATTTGCCCCGTGGAAGGGTATTCACAGTAACAGAGGCAGGCTGGCGTGTGTAGTATTGTATTTGGATGTGTGGACTCACTCGGCTGTTCCTGCAGTACATCAGTTCATCACACTGGGGAGAGGTTAACCTTTCATTTTGTACGGATAAGTTAGACATCGTGAAGCAACCGGAGTTTTATTACACCAGGAGGAAGAAAGGAATTGAAGTAAAAGGGCATCAAAGAGAAGAATGGAGAGCTAGCAGGAACCAGCCAAAAGGTCATACCTACAAGATTCAGGGAGAATGACAAGTGAGAGAGGCAGGTGAGAGATGGTCAGAAAATGTTAAGTGATCAAGTGTGACAGACAAGTGTGACATGTTGGGAGGCAGAAACGTGTGAGAGACTGATGGCAGGAAAAGTGGACTTAATGGGAGGAGAGATGATTGACAGAGAGCAAGCTGCGCTGACGCTGGGGTTAACTGGGGGAAAGCAGCTGGTAGATGAGGAAGCTGCTGTGGGTTTGGGTGCATACAGACTGGACCAGGATCCAAATGGAAACACTTTGAGGGACCAAATTTCCTGAACTTTGCCCCAAGGGAACACCAATTTCCTAGGCCCAAAAAACCCAGAACCGGCCTATCTTCAGCCCTTGGGGCTTTCTGTATGCCTCAAAGCCAGCAGCCAGGAATGCCGCTTCAAGGCCTCTTGCTCAATTTTCCTCCCCCTTTTCCTGTCACGACACCCTGCCAGGTGACAGGTCTGAGCCACTGCCACTGCCGGGCCTTGCTAATGACCCAGGACATTAAATTCAGACCTGCCCTTTGTGCTGCAAGCACTGGCAAACCTCCATATTGAACCAGCTCAACCCCATTTTCCCATGATCGGAACATTGAGGCTTGCATGGTGTCTTTAAAGTAAAGCTGATGGATTTGAACACTAAACAGCAAGAATCTATTTTATTTATTCGGCAATGTTTTACCAGGTCAATGCGATGAGGTGTCTCATCCAATTTATGTTGGAAGCCCAGTAAGAAGAATGTGCACTGGCAGAGTTACTCAAGGGAATATTAAACAGATTGTTCCTGCTCTGTGAGATTAGTGCTGTAGGATACTTATCATCCAAGACCTCTACATGTCCTGTCCTATCAACAGATGCCAGTATAACAGTCTGCAAATCCATTAGAGTTAAAAAGTCTCTCATATGGTGGATGACCTCAGGTTTTTCCTGTGGCCGTTATCTGTGGCTCAGTGGATGGCCCCCTCGCCTCTGAGTGAGAAGGTTATGGGTTCAAGTCCTACTCCAGGGACTTGTGCACAAAAATCTAGGCTGACACTCCAGTGCAGTACTGAGGCAGTGCTGCACTGTCGGATGAGCCGTTAAACCAAGATCCCGTCTGCTTTCTCAGGTAGACCTAAAAGATCCACGACATTATTTCGAAGAATAGTAGGGGAGTTATCCCCGGTATCCTGGCCAATATTTATCCCTCAATCAACATCAATGTTACAAATTATCTGGTCTTTGTCACATTGCTGTTTGTGGGAGCTTGCTGTGCACAAATTGGTTGCTGCGCTTCCTACATTACAACAGTGACTACACTTCAAAGAGTACATTATTGGCTGTAAGCTGCATTGGAACATAGAAACATAGAAAGATAGAAAGATAGAAAAGAGGTGCAGGAGTAGGCCATTCGGCCCTTCGAGCCTGCACCGCCATTCAATGAGTTCATGGCTGAACATGCAACTTCAGTACCCCATTCCTGCTTTCTTGCCATACCCCTTGATGCCCCTAGTGGTAAGGACTACATCTAACTCCTTTTTGAATATATTTAGTGAATTGGCCTCAACAGCTTTCTGCGGTAGAGAATTCCACAGGTTCACCACTCTCTGGGTGAAGAAGTTTCTCCTCATCTCGGTCCTAAATGACTTACCCCTTATCCTTAGACTGTGACCCCTGCTTCTGGATATCCCCAACATTGGGAACATTCTTCCTGCATCTAACCTGTCTAACCCCGTCAGAATTTTAAACATTTCTATGAGATCCCCTCTCATTCTTCTGAACGCCAGTGAATACAAGCCAAGTTGATCCAGTCTTTCTTGATATGTCAGTCCCGCCATCCTGGGAATCAGTCTGGTGAACCTTCGCTGCACTCCCTCAATAGCAAGAACGTCCTTCCTCAAGTTAGAAGTCCAAAACTGTACACAATACTCCAGGTGTGGCCTCACCAAGGCCCTGTACAACTGTAATAACACCTCCCTGCCCCTGTACTCAAATCCCCTCGCTATGAAGGCCAACATGCCATTTGCTTTCTTAACCGCCTGCTGCACCTACATGCCAACCTTCAATGACTGATGTACCATGACACCCAGGTCTCGTTGCACCTCCCCTTTTCCTAATCTGTCACCATTCAGATAATAGTCTGTCTCTCTGTTTTTACAACTAAAGTGGATAACCTCACATTTATCCACATTATACTTCATCTGCCATGCATTTGCCCACTCACCTAACCTATCCAAGTCACTCTGCAGCCTAATAGCATCCTCCTCGCTGCTCACACTGCCACCCAACTTAGTGACATTCGCAAATTTGGAGATACTACATTTAATCCCCTCGTCTAAATCATTAATGTACAGTGTAAACAGCTGGGGCCCTAGCACAGAACCTTGCGGTACCCCGTTAGTCACTGCCTGCCATTCTGAAAAGTGCCCATTTACTCCTACTCTTTGCGTCCTGTCTGCCAACCAGTTCTCAATCCACATCAGCACACTATCCCCAATCCCATGTGCTTTAACGTTGCACATTAATCTCTTGTGTGGGACCTTGTTGAAAGCCTTCTGAATGTCCAAATACACCACATCAACTGGTTCTCCCTTGTCCACTCTACTGGAAACATCCTCAAAAAATTCCAGAAGATTTGTCAAGCATGATTTCCCTTTCACAAATCCATGCTGACTTGGACCTATCATGTCACCTCTTTCCAAATGTGCTGCTATGACATCCTTAATAATTGATTCCATCATTTTATCCACTACCGATGTCAGGCTGACCGGTCTATAATTCCCTGTTTTCTCTCTCCCTCCTTTTTTAAAAAGTAGGGTTATATTGGCTACCCTCCACTCCATAGGAACTGATCCAGAGTCTATGGAATGTTGGTAAATGACTGTCAAAGCATCCGCTATTTCCAAGGCCACCTCCTTAAGTACTCTGGGATGCAGTCCATCAGGCCCTGGGGATTTATCAGCCTTCAATACCATCAATTTCCCCAACACCATTTCCCGACTAATAAGGATTTCCCTCAGTTCCTCCTTCTTACTAGACCCTCTGACCCCTTTTATAACCGGAAGGTTGTTTGTGTCCTCCTTAGTGAATACCGAACCAAAGTACTTGTTCAATTGGTCTGCCATTTCTTTGTTCCCCGTTATGACTTCCCCTGATTCTGACTGCAGGGGACCTACGTTTGTCTTTACTAACCTTTTTCTCTTTACATATCTTTAGAAGCTTTTGCAGTCCATTTTAATGTTCCCTACAAGCTTCCTCTCGTACTCTATTTTCCCTGCCCTAATCAAACCCTTTGTCCTCCTCTGCTGAGTTCTAAATTTCTCCCAGTCCCCGAGTTCGCTGCTATTTCTGGCCAATTTGTATGCCACTTCCTTGGCTTTAATACTATCCCTGATTTCCCTTGATAGCCACGGTTGAGACACCTTCCCTTTTTTATTTTTATGCCAGACAGGAATGTACAATTGTTGTAGTGCATCCATGCGGTCTCTAAATGTCTGCCATTGCCCATCCACTGTCAACCCCTTAAGTATCATTCGCCAATCTATCCTAGCCAATTCACACCTCATACCTTCAAAGTTACCCTTCTTTAAGTTCTGGACCATGGTCTCTGAATTAACTGTTTCATTCTTCATCCTAATGTAGAATTCCACCATATTATGGTCACTCTTCCCCAAGGGGCCTCGCACAATGAGATTGCTAATTAATCCTCTCTCATTCCACAACACCCAGTCTAAGATGGCCTCCCCCCTCGTTGGATCCTCGACATATTGGTTTAGAAAACCATCCCTTATGCACTCCAGGAAATCCTCCTCCACCGTATTGCTTCCAGTTTGGTTAGCCCAATCTGTATGCATATTAAAGTCACCCATGATAACTGCTGCACCTTTATTGCATGCACCCCTAATTTCCTGTTTGATGCCCTCCCCAACATCACTACTACTGTTTGGAGGTCTGTACACAACTCCCACTAGCGTTTTCTGCCCCTTGGTATTCCGTAGCTCCACCCATACCGATTCTACATCATCCAAGCTAATGTCTTTCCTTACAATTGCATTAATTTCCTCTTTCACCAGCAACACCACCCCGCCTCCTTTTCCTTTCTGTCTATCCTTCCTCAATGTTGAATACCCTTGGATGTTGAGTTCCCAGCCTTGGTCACCCTGGAGCCATGTCTCCGTGATGCCAACCACATCGTATCCGTTAACTGCTATCTGCACAGTTAATTCGTCCACCTTATTCCGAATACTCCTCTCATTCAGGCACAGAGCCTTCAGGCTTGTCTTTTTAACACACTTAGACCCTTTAGAATATTGCTGCAAAGTGGCCCTTTTTGTTTTTTGCCTTGGGTTTCTGTGCTCATGAAAGGCGCTATCTAAATGCAAGTCTTTCGGGACGAAAATGCCCTTTTTATAGCTCCATTAGCGCCTCCAGGGCAGGGGGGGGCGGAAAGATACTTTTTGCCCGGGAGGCGGTGGGGGGGGTTTGGCAGTGCAAATTGCTTGGTAGTTTGCAGAGGTGCTCCCTGTCACCGCCCCGCACTGACCCCTTAACACCTTCAGCCAGCTCGCCTTTAATTATCGCCCTGGTAGCGGCCAGCCATACAATTCACGCCTGCCGGCGCTGCCGCAAGGGGCGAAAGACAATTTCGGGGCCAACGCTCTAACGGCATGCGGCGATGACATCATGATCTCCGGGCGCAGGAGCGCCAATATGGCGGGAGTCATCAACAGCGCCGTGCCCGGTCGATTTGCACCCCATTAGCGCCCCCCAGAGGTGCCATTGGGAGACGCAAATGCATCAAATTACTAGGCCAATATATCTCACAAAAGATGAGGGGGGAGAAATTCCCCAGCGCTCTATTTGGGGGTGGTAATCCAGTCGGGGAAGGACTTTCTGAGCCAGTGATAGCGCTCCCGCGGGAGCCAGTAACACTCCCCACCGGGCGAAAACAGCTTCACTACACATTAGTGCCCCCCTGAGGCGCACAACAGCGTAATTTCGCCCCCTAAGCCTCCAAATGCATCTTCTGTTTTTAGCCCTCACTTCCTACTTCCCTGAACATTTGGAGGTCAAAAATCCAATGCCGTAACAGGATTTCTTCTACACCACATAGTTACGCACTTTTCCCGGGGTATGGCTATTGAAATAAAGTGGCTGGACGTCTGTGCCAGTACTGGTGCAGCTGTGGGGGAGCTGTTGGTGATGGGACATTGGCAAGCATTGAAGCAAGGGCAGGTCCGGCAGTAGATGCCAGAATTTAGGGCAAATGAGCCCATTTACTGAAAGCTCCTTACAGCATGGTCATCAGCTTCTGTAAGGAAACCATGACCATTGTCACTTTGATGGACCCACTTCCCCCGGCTTAGGGTACAGTGCGCATGCTCCATGCAAGCATACAATACACGGAGTGGAGGGGGCGAGGGGACGGGGGGCACTAGATATAGGTTACATAGAATGTACAGCATAAAAACAGGTCATTCGCCCAACTGATCCATGCCAGTGTTTATAAACCACACGAGCCTCCTCCCACCCCTCTTCATCTAACCCTATCAGCATAACTATAGTGTATGAAATGATAAAATGAACTCCGTACTGTGAGCCGGTGACCAGGTGTAACCCGGTCAGTCTTTAATGGCTTCCAGAAGAGAAAATACAAAGGTGAAGTTCAGGTTATATACCGGGCCCAGCACGAGTGTACCTATGACCCTCGGACCTTCAACGGTAGTGCCCCCTGGTGGTGGGCAGACCTTATGTACATACATTACAATAACTTTCTACCTTTCTATTCCTTTCTCCCTCATGTGTTTATCTAGCTTCCCCTTAAATGCATCTATGCTGTTTACCCCGACTACACGTTGTGGCAGCGAGTTCCACGTTCTAACTGCTCTCTGGGTAAAGAAGTTGCTGCTGAATTCCATCTTGGATTTATTAGTGACCATCTTATAGTTACAGCCGCTAGTTTTGGTCTCCCCCCACGAGTGGAAACATCTCTACATCTATCCTATCAAACCCCTTCACCTCTCAGCCTTTTCATTTCTAGAGAAAAGAGCCCTCCCTCCCGCCCGCCCTCCCCACTCTCGTGGGAATTCCGGCAGATGATGTGATCCCACCAGTCCTGCCTATTATATTTGATACATAAAACTGGAAAGGCGATTGTTGCAAGAAGCCTGAGGAAATCTCCGGGGCTGGAACCTATGGTTACCCACCCCAATCTCTACCTCCACCTGCTGCTATTGAGCCCCAGATGCCCGCAAAACATTATTAGATTTCAGGACCATTGGCTTGTTGCTAGGATACATGATTTTCATCGACATCACCCTTCCCTACTTACTCATTCTCTTCCTGTGGGCCCGCAGTCCCCTGGGAGGTCTCACAGATTTTTTGATTTGTAATTATATGCGGCCCACTCATTGGTTTCGCTCAGTGTATCTGGCACCCAGCAGCATTGCACTGCACCATTAAGCTTCTATGCCACAGGATCCTTCCAATTCACCGCAGGGGATATCTGTCAGATTAGCCAATCTGCAGTTCATTCCCAAATAAAATGTAAAAAGCATGACCTCCATAAGCAAAAAATAGGATAATCACCATACACACAAAAAGCAAGACCACTATATACACTAAAAGTGAGACCCCCTGGACAAGGGAAAGCAGGACCTCCAGAGAAAGAATATGAAGATCTTGCTCCACACAAAAGACTGAGATTCTCCATGTACTAAGAATTGAGAGCCCCCCATGCACGTAAAAAACATGTCCTTCAAAAGCAAGACCCTCATACACATAAAAATCAAACTCCTTATATAAAAAGCTGAAGTACCCCAAAAGTAACGCACTGCAAGACCCTCCTCCCCCCTCCATCCCACATCCTGGACAACAGTGAGCCTCAGTCCTCTTGCTTTTCCCTCTTCATTCTTTCCTCACCAAAGTCAGAAACCGTTAAAGTTCCTGGGCCGGGAGAATAGGAATAGCCCGCTCCTTGATTGTTGAATTTGCAGCAATTTTCAAACTAAATAAGACTCATGCATGCCTGTCACTCAGCCACTTTGCTTGCTTCAAATTGACGCCTTGGAACATTCGGCACTCTGCAAATCAGCCACCTTTGAGTGAGAGCTAATATTCCAACTCATCCCTGATGCTAGTGCACTTCTCCACTACTGGTAGAGACTTGGACAATCAGGGCTGGAGAGTGGGTGTGCTATTTGGCCGTGAAGGGCATTCGAACAGAGCCTGATTCTGACCTCACCCATTGTCCACACTCACACTTTCCAGCAGGGGTCAGTGGATCATGAAAAGGAGCCGGAACCCTGCCTGATTTTCCCCCCACCGCAGTGCAGGGGGTGCACAGAAGGTAATTGTGCATCCTGACTGGGCTCGGGTAACTCAGCACAGAACAAGTTATTTATCTTCTGCTACTTCAATGAGTAAAAGTTACTGCTGAATCCAGCTGAGGGCTCCCCCTGCTCCGTGGAGGGCACAAGTTGAGAAGCTCAGACTAAAACCTGGAACCGTAATACGGTCATTTCAGTGATTACCCCAGTGAAGGAACCAACGTCAGTGTTCTCGCTCAGGCCAACATCCCCAGCATCGAAGCACTGACCACGCACAATCAGCTCCGTTGGGCGGGCCACATCGTCCACACGCCTGACATGAGACTCCCAAAGCAAGCTCTCTACTCTGAGCTCCGACACGGCAAGCGAGCCCCAGAGGGCAGAGGAAACACTTCAAGGACACCCTCAAAGCCTCCTGGATAAAGTGCAACATCCCCACCGACACCTGGGAATCCCTGGCCTAAGACCGCCCAAAGTGGAGGAAGAGCATCCGGGAGGGCGCCGAACACCTCAAGTCTCATCACCGAGAGCACGCGGAAGCCAAGCATAGACAGCGGAAGGAACGTGCGGCATTGCTGGAATCCCAACCACCCGTCCCCTCAACCACCGTCTGTCCCACCTGTGACAGAGAATGTAGAGCCCGCATCGGACTCTGCAGTCACCTGAGAACTCAGTTTCAGTGTGGGAGCAAGTCATCCTCGACTCCGAGGGATTGCCTCAGAAGAAGAAGAAGAAGGAATGAGAGCACAAGTTCTGCGCGGAGTGGAATTGTCAGGAGAAACAGGCTCAAAGCTAATTGGCGAAACAACCACAGAGAAGCAACCCCTGGGAGTTGTCCTCGGCCACTGGGTTGGAATGCATCCTATTAATGTTGATGCACTGACAGGCAGCAATTTGAACTGGTGTTGTGACCAGCATTGTGTGAGTGGTCAGACCAAGTTGGCTAACATATGTCCAGAAATTTAATCCACCCAACTGCCCACAGATGGTACACTTCTGTAATTGGAACAGCGCTGCAAAGAGTTGAGCTCAGGAACATTCATCATGCCGTGGTTAGTGTTGAATTTAGAACAAGACAAGACATTTATATTAGTCTAGTGGTTTTGTTGCTAGACCAGCAACCTGAAGCTTTTTGAGTTCAGATCCCACAGCAAGTTGTGAATTGAATTCAATAAATCTGGCACCGTTAAAATGACCATGAAATCTGCTGGATTGTTATAAAAGCCCAACTGGTTCACGAATGTCATGCAGGAAACTTGCCATCCCTGTGCAGTCTGGTCTACATGTGACTCTCGTCCACAGTACACGGTTGACTTTTAATGCATTATGAAGTTATAGAAAGAAGACCCACCTCAATACAACTAGGGTTAGCCAATGAACATCAACATCATGCACATCCTGAGAACCTTCTGAATAGTCAAAAAAAGCAAGCATCTTATGATAGGCAGGTTCCCCCTTCTTGGTTCCTGCTGCTGACAGATTCTTACCTGTAATCTCCCAAAAAGCTGTGCTGATGCAGATTTCAATTTCTGCTACCGTAGCTCTGTGAGATCAGTAAACCATCACATCCAATTGGGTGTTGTACCAATCCAAAAAAAAAACAGAGAACAGATCACATTAACTCGAAGGAAATTATTCAATTAGTTTTTAAACAGCTGATTTGGATAAACAAATGGATTACTGATCAGTATAAGCAGAGTTTGTTCCATTAAAGTCAGTGTAGCTTTTTTTAGCTGATAAAGCAAATTGACACAATGCCCAGCAGACAGCTTATTAATGCAATGGCGCAAGCTACACCACAATAGAACAATCATTAGCTAACGTAATAAAGAACTGCATCACACGAATGCAATAACAAGCTCGGACAAGGGGACCTTAAGATCAGAGCCAGGCCATTCAGTTGGGAAACACACCTTCACGCAAAGGGTGGTAGCAGCGTGGAGCTCTCCCACAATAAGCAGTAGATGCCAGCTCAATTAATCATTTGAAATCTGAGAGCGATAGATTTCTGCCAGACAAGGGTATAAAAGAATTTGGAGCCAAGGCAGCTGGATGGAGTTGGGATATGGATCTGCCATAATCTCATTGAATGGTGGAACAGGCTCAAGGAACTGAATGGCCTACTCCTGTTCCTATGTTCCTATGTTCCTACACATTACAACAATAATTTGCATTTAAATAGCGCCTTTAACATGGTAAATGACCCAAGGTGGTTCACAGATTAGGCATGAGGAAAAACAGGAAAAAAGACTCCAGTAATGAAATATATACTGCAAAAACTAACTACTCTACATTACTATAATGAATGACACATAAGTGCAATAACTAGCTACAGCACTGTGGGACATTTTACTACATTAAAGGCATTATATGAATGCAACTAGTTCGTGTGCAATAATGAACAACATTACAGACTGGTAGGATATTGATTTGTATTCATGATTCCACACAATTCCCATGGGAGAGGAGGAAAATCAAATGGTGAGCTAGTGCCTGCCACTCCTGCCAGGTAGATACAGAATGACAGTGGTAGAGTGGAAATGGGGTTCAAAGAGTCATTCACCTAAAGCGGAGAAATCAAATGAAATATCAATAATAAGGGAGGAAAAAGAAAATTAAAATGTGACTGAAATTGTGTGAAATTGTGTGAGCTTCTATTTAACCCAGGGCATCTATACTTGTTAAAGGCTCCACTTTGATAAACCACTATAGTCTGAACGGAGCTGGATTGTGGGTGAAATTATACCATGAGTATAAGACTGGGCTGTGGGCCTGAACAAGGCGGGACTATAATGGAAGAGTTAACATTGGACAGAAGAGTTTCACTGAGCAAGTTAGGGTACTAGAGGGCTGAGTTTTGTTGGGAAAGCGAGTACATAGAAACATAGAAACATAGAAAATAGGTGCAGGAGTAGGCCATTCGGCCCTTCTAGCCTGCACCGCCATTCAATGAGTTCATGGCTGAACATTCAACTTCAGTACCCCATTCCTGCTTTCTCGCCATACCCCTTGATCCCCCTAGTAGTAAGGACCTCATCTAACTCCTTTTTGAATATATTTAGTGAATTGGCCTCAACAACAGGGATACCACAGGGATAAGCTTGGATGGGTGAGTTAGAGTACTAGGGAACAAGTCTTGGGGTCAAGGTTAGAGTACTAGAGGGAGGAGCTTCAATGAAAAAGCATATTATAGGTTTTGACTGGAAAATTAGAAATGAACTTCGATGGGCAAGTTAGGGTCCTTGCGAAATGAGCTTTTACTCAACCTTAGTTCTTAGGTTCTTAACCCTTCCACGATCAGTGAATTAGACAACCTGAAGGTCGGAATGTCTCACTTCCCCCGACTGCATTAACCTTCACGTTGTTCCATCTGCTCTTTTATTTCTACAACTTTACATCGAGACTTCATCCTGTGAATAAATAATACATGGATTAGATGTAGCTGAACACGGGCTTTGATAGAATTATTTTACAAATTGCAGCAAATAATAAGCAAAATCGCACTTCAAACATCAGCCTGGGAGCCCTATTGGGAACATTAAACACAGTGCGCCAGGGGCCATGAAGGGAAATTGGATTGTAACATTTGGATATTCTCTTAATCACATTTTGCAGCCTCATCTAAACGCGAGGAACGCGTGCGGGAACGCCATTATGCACAGTCGCATTACCTGGGGGGAGTGTGGGAGAGACAAAGTTACTTGGATTATTATGCTCCTTTGCGAAACTAATCAATCTTCCAGTGTGCAAAAAAAAAATCAACGACAAAAATCAAAGAAAAGGGCAACAAGAGACTGATAAGAGACAAACAGAAAGCTGCCGATTGATTTGTGTTTAATTTTAAGTGAATCAGACCCGAGCATTCAGTAGCACAGCAGGACACAAATACTAAGCAGAGTACATCAGATTGATATTTCAGTCGATCCGTAAGAACATGCAGGGTGCAATTGTGCTCAGAGTACATTTTCGCTTGAAATAATTTCTGTAGGATGGGAGGAATTAGCTTGGGATGGGGGGGGGGGGGGGAATGGTCAGCAGTGAGATGAAATTGTGGCAAAAATATATAGATTATCTTGGTGTTCTGCGGACAAGATTATTCATCGATTTTAATGATAATTTAAGGATGCCAGAACAGAAGGGGAGAAAAAGCCTACTTTGAGCTTGTCACTGCCATCTATCTTTAGCCCTGCACATTCTGCTTGAATTGCAGAAAGCGTATGTTTCTCCTCCGATAGTCTTGGTTAACCCCTGCCATTGGACCAAGACCTAGCTCTGTCAAGCCCGTGTGGTGGCTGGTGTGCAACAGCCACCACACATTAAAAAAATCCAAGTACAGGCATCTTCCACTCTTCAACATGTAGTTCGGGACCCTGAATATCAGGTCCTTCATTGAAACACCTGTGAACTCATCCCTTTTTGGTGTGGAAGTGGGTCATCCTCGATACGAGGGATCGCCCAAGAAGAAGAAGAAGAAGTATTATGCATCTGAAAGAAAGTTTTAAAAAGTGTAGTAATGTGGCAGAAAGCATGAGGGAGCAGTTAGTGTCAGAAGATACATCACTGAGTGACAGGGAGCTAAATAAATCATGAGCAGTGCAGTATTCTATACATGTGCTTAACAAGAGACCAGCAATGAGCCTAGGGATCCGAACTTGTAAAAATCACACACAAGAAGTCTACATTCAAATTGATTATGGAGTGCTTTTTAAGTTGCCTTCTTCATCAGTGTTCTTCTGAATAATCCTTTCTTCTTGCTCCTAAACTCCAAATACAACATCCTACACATTTTTCTTCCTCCCTACATCCTATATGCTATTCCTTCTCCCTATATCCTATATGCTATTCCTTCTGCCGATATCATATATGCTACTCCTTCTCCCTGCAACTATTTTAATTGTAATCAATTAAATAATTAAATCAAGTGCCTCCTGATTAAAGGGGAGAACACACCAAACATTTTCAAACCAAGTGCCCCCTTGTTTTGTTGGGGGTTTTGGGGTTTTTTTTGAGGGCACTGAAACACAAATTATACAAGTGCCCCCTATCTAAAAGGGGGGGGGGGGGTGGAGGGGAGCACTAAAAACCGGCACAATAAACAAATTAAACTTTAAACAATAGTAAGCAAATTAAAATGCTCTCCAGTCCCTCCGACGCCCACTTCTCACGGAAGGCCATGAGCATACCAGTGGACACCGCGTACTCCATCTCCAGGGACACCCTGGCTCGGATGTAACCGCAGAAGGGAGGCAGGCAGTCAGGTTGAACGACCCCCTCGACCGCCCGCTGCCTGGACCGGCTGATGGCCCCCTTTTCCGTGCCCAGGAGCAGTCCTACGAGGAGGCCCTCGGACCTACCTGCTCCCCTCCGCACCTGGTGCCCAAAGATCAGGAGTGTGGGACTGAAGTGCAACCAGAAATTGAGGAGCAGCCCCTTCAAATAATGGAATAGGGGCTGCAAGCTCGCACACTCCATAAAAACATGGAACGCGGACTCCTCCAGACAGCAGAAATTGCAGGCGGCCTGGGAGCCCGTGAACCGGCTTAAAAATTTATTGCACGGGACTGCTCCGTGCACCACCCTCCAGGCCAAGTCCCCAATAAATAGGGGGAGGACTCCCGTGTAGAGAGCACTCCACTGGGGCCCCCGCCTCCTCCGGACAGCAAGATGGTGCGCCATGACGTGTCCTTCTCCCTACATCCTATATCAGGGATGGGCAATTATTTGGGCTGGAGGACCACTGAACATGTTTTGGTGAGCTGTTGAGGGCCGTTCACCAATGTTCCACCAATCGCGCGGTCCCGCGCAGACCGTTCCCCAGCTCCTGCTGCTGGAAGAGATACTGCGCATGCGCGGCTGCATGGTGGCCAGCCATGCAGCAAATTTAGAGGCACTGCGTGCAAAAAAAAATAAAGGAAACATGCGCGGCTGCATGGTGGCCGGCCATGCAGCAAATTTAGAGGCACTGCGTGCAAAAAAAAATAAAGGAAACATGCGCATAAACATTAACATTGTATAAACATAAATTCAGATAGTAGTCCGATGCTATTTTACATACACAACATGTATTCGATACTGCTTAGAAATGAATCAAAGATAAAAGTTGAAAAAGCTGTGGTATCTTCTGGTCTCTGTAAATCAGTGCTTTGAAGTAGAGCCTGTGTCAGCATCAATTTCCCACCTCAGGCATCTTTATGTCCAGCTGCAAAGATTACTAATGCCGTCCCAATTGGTGCCAGATGAGAACTCCCCTGCCGTCGTACTCTGGATACCGGGAGAAGAAAGATGCAATGCCGATCACTTTCTTCGGTAATAGATTTGTGAAGAGGAGCAGCCATGACTCCACTCTAGAAAGGATAGGGCATATTTGATTATGCAGTGCATTATGGGTAGGAGCATCCGCCATTGGGACCCAGACTCACGGAACGGATCCTTTAAGATCAGGCCAGGGAGAATTGCTTCGGAATCGAGGAAGACTTGCTTCCACTCTAAAAATTAGTTCTTAGGTGACTGAACAGTCGAATACGAGAACCACCGTCCCTGTCACAGGTGAGTCAGATGGTCGTTGAGGGAAAGGGTGGGTGGGACTGGTTTGCCGCATGCTCTTTCCACAGCCTGCACTTGATTTCTGCATGCTCTCGCCGATGAGACTCGAGGTGCTCAGCGCCTTCCTCACCACTTTGGGCGGTCTTTGGCCAGGGATTCCCAGGTGTCAGTGGGAATGTTGTACTTTATCAGGGAGGCTTTGAGGGTGTCTTTGTGGCGTTTCCTCTGCCCACCTTTGGCTTGTTTGCTGTGAAGGAGTTCCAAGTAGAGCGCTTGCTTTGGGAGTCTCGTGTCTGGCATGCGAACAATGTGGCTTGCACAGCAGAGCTGATCAAGTGTGGTCAGTGCTTCAATGCTGGGGATGTTGACCTGGTTGAGGATGCTAACGCTGGTGCATCTGTCCTCCCAGGGGATTTGCAGGAACTTGCGGAGACATCGTTGATGGTATTTCTCCAGCGACTTGAGGTGCCCACTGTACATGTCACTGAGCCATATAGGAGGGCGGGTATTAACATGGATCATGCGAATTATTAATTTGAATGAAGTATTACTATGTTTTTTCCTTGGCTGCAGTTCGGGTCTGTCTCTGACCCATGAGAAGTGAAAGTGGATAGACAAATGTACAGCTCGAGCTCCGGCTCGCGTTCTATTTCTGTCCCATCCAGCGGGCCGGATAAAATGACTTGGCGGGCTGTATTTTGCCCACCACTGTTCTATATGCTATTCCTTCTCCCTATATGCTTTTTCCTACATTACAGCAGTGACTACACTTCAATAAGTACTTCATTAGCTGTAAAGCACTTTGGGACATCTGGTGGTCGTGAAAGGCGCTATATAATTTATTTTTTATTCATTCATTCACAGGACATGCGTGTCACTGGCAAGGCCAGAATTTATTGCCCATCCCTAATTGCCTTTGTGAAGGAGGTGGTGAGCTACCTTCTTGAACTGCTTAAGTCCGTGTGGTGAAGGTACTCCCACAGTGCTGTTAGGGAGGGAATTCCAGGATTTTGATCCAGTGACGATGAAGGAACGGCGATATACTTCTAAGTCAGGATGGTGTGTGGCTTGGAGGGGAACTTGGACATATCCTTCAAGGTGGTAGAAGTTGCGGTTTTGGGAGGTGCTGGCGATGAAGACTTGGTGAATTGCTGCAATGTATCTTTTAGATGGTATGCACTGCAGCCACGGTGCACCGGTGGTGGAGGGAGTGAATGTATAAGGTAGCAGATGGGGTGCCGATCAAGTGGGCTGCTTTGTCTTGGATGGTGTCGAGCTTCTTGAGTATTGTTGGAGCTGCAGTCATCCAGATAAGTGGTGAGTATTTTATCACACTCCTGACTTGTGCCTTGTAGGTGGTGGAAAGGCTTTGGGGAGTCAGGAGGTGAGTCACTCACCGCAGAATACCCAGCCTCTGACCTGCTCTTGTAGCCACAGTATTTATGTGGTTGGTCGAGTTAAATTTCTGTTCAATGGTGACACCCAGGATATAGAAGTTGGGAAATTCATTGAAGGCAATGCCATTGAATGTCAATAACGGTGGTTAGACACTTACTTGTTGGAGAAGGCCATTGCCTGGCACTTGCCTGGTCCAAGCCTAGATGGTATCCAGATTTTGTTGCATGTGGGCATGGACTGCTTCATTATCTGTGGAATTGCAATTGGAACTGAACACTGTGCAATCATCAGCGAACATACCCAGTTCTGACCTTATGATGAAGGGAAGATCATTGATGAAGCAGCTGAAGATGTTTGGGCTTAGGACACTGCCCTAAGGAATTCTTGCAGTGCTGGGCCTGAGATGATTCGTCTCTAACAACCACAACCATTTTCCTTTGTGTTAGGTATGACACCAGCCAGTGGAGAGTTTTCCTCCTGATTCCCAAATGACTTCAATTTTCCAAGAGCTACTTGGTTCCACATTCGGTCAAATGCTGCCCTGATGTCAAGGGCAGTCACTCTCACTTCACCACTGGAATTCAGCTCTTTTGTCCATGTTTGGACCAAGGCTGTAATAAGTCTGGAGCTGAGTGGTCCTGACGGAACCAAACTGAGCATCAGTAAGCAGGAGTTTTGATCCACCTTGGCATCAATGAATCGCTATTCCTTGATTAATTTTACCATCTGTCCTACTCTTTCAAGCTGTGATTGTGTCCTGTAATGTGGGCCTTTCATTGGTGTCTTCAATTAGCAATAAATTGTGACATCTCATATCAGCACTAGTTTAACACTTATTATAGACTGGACCCAAATGTGAGCAATTGGATTCATGGTTCCAACCAGCCCAGTCTGATTTAATAATAGGTTCCTCCATTTGTTGACTGTAAGGATTTTATATAAAGTGAGTTTGAACAATGCTAATCCTGTCCCTAGTGAGTGAGAATGAAAACAAATATGAGAATTGAGGTTGACACAGAGGCAGATTGTTGTGGAAGCGCTTTCATCTGCCTCTAAAGTCCGTGATGTACCTGACCTGGCAGAGCTTGATGGGGGCACTGCAGAGGGAGCTTTACTCTGGATCTAACCTGCAGTGCATCTGACCTGGCTGTGCTTGATCAGACAGTATAGAAGATGCTTTACTCTGCGTCGATCCCATGCTTTACCTGAACCTGCTAGCAATTGATCAGACAGTGTAGAGGGAGCTTTATTCCCATTGGTAGTATCCCTCATTCTGATGAGTATAAAATTCCTAAAGGCTTCACTGTAGCACTGCGTGAAACTGTCAAACCCCCCTTGAAGTGAGAAGCAGCCACAGAGAAGATTGCACAGACTTGTTGCCCGCTGTGTTCACTCAGCGTACTGTGTGCTTCTGGCACGTTGCATTTTGACCTCAGCTTTGCTGCAGTTGACAAAAAGAAGAGCCATTCCTTCAAATACCTTTACTTCTTGCCAATGAATGGACACTTCTGCTCAGATCACACCAGACGAAGCATCCAGTGGGATCCATCAGAGCCGTGAAGCATAAGCACAATGAAAAATCATTGCAAAGACGTCAGTCAAAAACATCACAGTCAGAATTGTCAACCGGTTGCAAACATGTCTGTCAGAAATAGAATGCACAGATCATATATCGCTCAACACATCAATGTTTTTTTTTGTGATGTGATTTCCCTGTGAGAATTCAGCTTTTATTTTGCAAATCCATCAAAATGAAAGCTTGGACAGCTTCCCCCAGACAGTGAATGCACTACCTTCTCTTTTATTCATCCCCGGGATGTGGGCGTCGTTGGCGAGGCCAGCGTTTATTGCCCATCCCCAATTGCCCTGGAGACAATGGTGGTGAGCCACCTTCTTGAACCGCTGCAGTCCGTGCGGTGAAGGTTACCTGTTGTAATACTGAGGCATACCTGTGCAGGAAAGCCCAAGGGTCCTTCCCCACTGAGTTAGCTGTGACGGGAGAATAATCGCATGGCGCTCACTGTCTTAGTCTTAGATGAGAGAAAGGGCTAGCTGGGTGAGGCGCCAGAGTGCAAACAACAGCTGTGTAACTGTAATCGAAGAAGAATGCCTTCGGGGGGGAGAGGACACCATTATTTATTTTATATATGTGTGGTAGTGTGGGTGGGGACGAGGTGAAAAGTGAAAGAAAAGAAAGAATTGCACTTATATAGCGCCTTTCACAACCTCAGGACGTCTCAAAGCCAATGAGGTACTTTTGAACTATAGTCACTGTTGTAATGCAAGAAAGACAGCAGCCAATTTGCGCAAAGCAAGCTCCCACAAACAGCAATGTGATAATGAACAAATAATCTGTCCTTGTTATGTTGATTGAGGGATGAATATTGGCCAGGACACCTGGGAAAACTCCCCTGCTCTTCTTCAAAATAGTGCCATGGGATCTTTTACATCCACCTGAGTGAGTAGACGGAGCCTCGGTTTAGCGCCTCATCTAAAAGACGGCACCTCTGACAGTGCAGCACTCCCTCGGTACTGAACTGGGAGTGTCAGCCCAGATTTATGTGCTCAAGTCTCTGGAGTGGGACTTGAACCCACAATCTTCTGACACAGAGGCGAGTGTGCTGCCCACTGAGCCACTGATGGAAAAGGGAGCCCAGAAAACAGTAATGGTGGTAAAATATATCTCTCCATCTCCATCAAGTTTTATAGTATCCAGCAGGAAAAAAAATCAGGAATCACAATTGTGGGGATTGTGAACATAAAACGTCAATAATTCTGAAGCTTAAGAACTACAGGGTTGCTGTTCGATAAGCAATATAACAGGAGTCTGTGCGCATGTTGTACTTTTGAAATCAATAAGAGGCACACAGAGACCTGCACATCTTTCTTAAAGCAGTTCTAATCCATTTGGAGCCCACCAGATCATTGGGTGCGAATATGAATGAAAAACATAATCCAGAAAACTGACTCGAATCTGAGGAATCCTCAAATTAACCTGGTATGAAAACAGCTCCTGAACTACAAAGATCTTATCACAAAAGGTTGATAATCTGTGACTTCTGATGTCAACAACAACAACAGTTTCTATTTATATAGCGCCTTTTACGTAATTACGTAAGGATTGTTATCAGGATTTTTTTGACACCAAGCCTTATAAGGAGATGTTAGGGTAGATGACCAAAAGCTTGGTTGAAGAGGTAGGTTTTAAAAAAGAAAAAAGAAAGACTTGGATTTATATAGCGCCTTTCACAACCATCGGATGTCTCAAAGCGCTTTACAGCCAATGAAGTACATTGCAAGAAGCACTTTAAAAGAGGAGAGAGTTAACAAGATTTGGCACCAAGCCACATAAGGGGATATTAGGACAGGCGACCAAAAGCTTGGTCAAGATGTGTCTTAAAGGAGGAAAGAGAGTGGAGAGATTTAGGGAGGGAATTCCAGAGTTTAGGACCTAGACAGCTGAAGCACGGAAGGCAATGGTGGAGCATTTGAAATCAGGGATGCTCAAAAGGCCAGAAAAGACAGAGCACAGAGGTCTAGGGGTTTATCGGGCTGGAGGGGATTACAGAGATAAAGAGGGGCAAGGGTGAGAATTTTAAAATCGAGGGGTTGCTTAGTTGGGAGCCAATGCAGATTAGGGCCTGGCTTGTCGCTCACAGGATGCATCGACATGATGTGATCCGTGCATCTGGCATTTCATTCCCTGCTGTGCTTATTGTAGCATCCTTACTGTAAGTACCGCCCCACCAGCAGATCCTGAGAATTTATTTAAAAACCAGAAAATCCATCACATGAAATAGATCCAAAAAAATCAGGCACTGGTCCTTGGCGGCACCTAATCTCCTCTGCAGCTCCCTGGGCAATTTAAAGACTGATGATACACACTGCAGTTAATTGAATATATAACTAATCTATTACATGTTGCATTCACATTCAACATATTGAGCTATCTGTTTAATATAACCAATCCTGGTAGAATCATTCATTGTACAGTACATTTGACGTGCTCCAAATAAGTAGTCAGCATGCAACTCGGCTAGTTATTAAAATCAAATATTCTCATTAACAAATTTCCCAATGTTAGCACTTTATGCTACATTTGAGTGTTACTAATTCAATTTCTCCATTATGAATACTAACTACTGGATGCACTTTAAAACAGACATTTATATAAATAATTGAAAAAGTACTCATCTTTAATTACTGTTTAAATTTAACATTAACGACAACAAAATGCCTCAGGAGACTCCAAGTGTCTCCTCCCTGGCTAGCTCTGCAGATACTTGGTGCCTCAGGAGTCCTCTCCTAACCACCATTTGTTTCAGTGTGACGAGATCTATTACGTCCACCTGAGAGAGCAGACAGGGCCTTGGTTTCACGTCTCATCTGAAAACCGGCACCTCTGACAGTGCAGCATTCCCCTGGAGTGTCAGCCTAGATTTTTGTGCTCAAGTCTCTGGAGTGGGACTCTGAACTAACAACCTCCTGACTCAGAGGCGAGGGTGCTACACACTGAGCCACAGCTGACAGAGAAGGAAAAAATTCACACTGAGCTATTGTTCCTGATTACTATCGGGTGACATAAGAACATAAGAAATAGGAGCAGGAGTAGGCCTTTTGGCCCCTCATGCCTGCTCCACCATTCAATAAGATCATGGCTGATATGATCTTAGGCTCAACTCCACTTCACTGCCCGCTCCCCATAACCCTTCACCCGCTTATCGTTCAAAAATCTGTCTATCTCCACCTTAAATATACTTAATGACCCAGCCTCCACAGCTCTCTGAGGCAGAGATTTACGACCCTTTGAGAGAAGAAATTCCTCCTTATCTCAGTTCTAAATGGGTGAGCCATTATTTTGAAACTATGCACCCTAGTTCTAGATTCCCCCCATGAGGGGAAACATCCTCTCTGCATCCACCTTGCTGAGCCCCCTCAGTATCTTATATGTTGGAATGACATGTGCTGGTGTATGCATGTATGGACATCAGACAAGAACAGCGTCAAGTAAAACTGGGATGGCTGAACATCTCCCAATACTCACCGAC
This sequence comes from Pristiophorus japonicus, assembly GCF_044704955.1. Classification (NCBI taxonomy): domain Eukaryota; kingdom Metazoa; phylum Chordata; class Chondrichthyes; family Pristiophoridae; genus Pristiophorus; species Pristiophorus japonicus. The sequence continues at coordinate 20,296,461 of NC_091993.1, forward strand.
CAATCTAACCAATGAATAACCAAAACCCAGTCACGTTTGTACGGCAGACTGGCGGTAATCAGAAGAAAAAAAACGAAATGCTTCAATTTGTAATTCTGTGCCATTATTTTTACAAGAAGCCTAAAGCCAGGAAACCTGATGATTAAAACAGAATATTTCACTGGAATTAGAAAACCTAAGTCAAGCTTTTGCCCTTCAAAGAATTGGAACATGTTCAGAAAATAGATTTTTTTTTTAATGGCGATCACCTGCTGGTTTGACTAGAAGCAGAATTTGTGACTGAGAATGTAAAGTAAGTTTTCATAAAATCGACTCTGATATTAAAAACCTTACATCTGAGCGCACTTCCTGGCAACTTTTTCGATGATAAATTATTGTGTGCGTACTTACACAAATACTGCTTATGTAAACTGGTCATGCTTTAATTACACGCTCATGATTGGTGTAATTATCGCAATGTGACAAGTTTGACATAGGCAGCTCCCTTCACAAATATGGACACAGGAATTTACAACGGAAATAGATAAAAATAAGCAATATTTGAAAAACTGATCAGTTCAATTCAATCTCTTTGAACATTCACAGTTATAATCTGATGAACACAGTAGCTGTGGTGATCACTCTCTCAATCCAGCTGAATCACTATTTAAGAAAGGAGGGAGAGGGAAAACCAGTTAGCCTGACATCAGTTGCAGGGAAAATGCTGAAATCTATTATTAAGGACATGTTAACAGGGCACTTCAAAAATAATAATAGGATTGGGCAAAGTCAACATAGATTTATAAAAGGGAAATCCTGTTTGACAAATCTCTTAGAGTTTTTTGAGGTTGTAACTAGTAGAATAGATAAGTGCATGTGGTGTATTTGGAATTATTCAAGTTTGCTGATGATACAAAGCTAGGTGGAAATGTAAGTTGTGAAGAGGATGTAAAGAGGCTTTAAGGGGATATAGACAGGCTAAGTGAGTGGGCAAAAATATGACAAAGGAGGAGGGAGAGCTAGAGAAATGGAGAGGTTTAGGGAGGGAATTCCAGACCTTAGGGCCCAGGCAGCTGAAGGCACGGCCGCCAATGGTGGAGTGATGAAAATCAGGAATGCGCAAGAGTCCAGAATTGGAGGAGCGCATAGTCAAACTCAAAATTACTCCCAGTGTATCACCAAATACTGCTTTCCCCGACAAAACCACCATCAGTCAACACTCAGATCGAAGCATTCACCTCTAAGAGCTTAGCACTCACCGACTGTGCATCTGACCCAGCTTCTGACTGAGGTGTAATCATCTGTTCTGATTGAGGCACAGTTTGTGATCAGTTATTTCTCAGTCAGCCTGCACAACTGCACTAAGTATCATGGCTGAAAGAGTTCATTGGTTTAACTTGAGTGAAGATATCAAACGGTAATTTCAAATAATGCATTAATTGCACCAATATCAATTAAACCAGAGTAAACATGTCAAGCCTCTGGTTACTTAACAGCGCAGTCATTATTAAGAAGGAAAGAGGATATTAAGGAAACAAGAATTTTTAGGAACATTACACCTAACAAGCTCAAGGGTAGAGTCAGCTCTGGGTCAGTGGATAGCTCATTTGCCTCTGAGTCAGAAGGTTGTGGGTTTAAATCCCTCTCCAGGGACTTGAGCACATAAATCTAGGTTGACACTCCAGTGCAGTGCTGAGGGAGTGCTGCACTGTCGGAGGTGCCGTCTGTCATATATTCAACTGTCATTGTAACCCATTTATAAGCTGACCTAAGTTGTACACCTTGAGAACACTGACTACAGGGGGTGAACTTGTGGGAGACACTCCTAACCTGGACTTTCCGGTATAAAAGGGGAAGCTCCACCCAGCGTCTGTCTCTTGAGGCTTTGGTAATAAAGGTAACTGGTCAGAGAGTGAACTTCTCTCAAGTATGGGCCTCGTGTGCATTTATACTGTATAGTAAGGACATATCATTGGCGACGAGAAACTGGGATTTAAACCACACGAGCATGGCCACTAGCAGCACAGAAGAGAGGTACTGTGTTGGTGATGATTGGGACGACTTTATTGAGAGATTATAGCAAAGTTTTGTCAATAAGGAATGGTTGGGACAGGATTCGGCCAACAAACGCAGGGCTCATCTCCTGACGGTTTGTGGATCCAGAACGTACTCCCTGATGAAGGACCTTCTAGTACCAGAGAAGCCGGCGGACAAGATGTTCAAAGAGCTCAGAAAGTTGATCGGGAACACCTTAAACCGGCAAGCAGCATGCACATGGCGAGACACCGGTTTTACACACTCCGGCGGCGTTCCAGACTTCGTGCAGATCTCCGGCGACTGGCGAGCCTATGTAAGTTCCCAGATGCATGCAGAGCAGAGATGCTGCGAGACTTTTTTATTGAGGGCATCGGGCACGCTGGGGTTTTCAGGAAACTGATTGAGACCAAAGACTTGACCTTGGAAGCGGCGGCTATGATAGCCCAGACAATTATCTCAGGGGAGGAAGAGACCAGAATGATTTATGGCAAAAATCTTGGCTCAAATGCAGCAAACGACCAGGGAGTCAACATCGTTAACACGGCACACAGTTCTCTAGGCAGACAAGGGTAATCGGACATGACCCAGCATGCAGTCGAACCCAAAGGAGGAATTCAACAGAGACAATGGCTAGCTGAAAGGCGATTCATGCCATCGCAATGGACAATGCGGCCAGTATTGGGGCCATCAACACCTGTTAATGGTGCACTTAAGGACAGTTACAGAGACAGTCTGAGACGATCGACTGGTAATGGACTTTTTGTTTCCAACAATGGGGCCTCCAGCTCATGCTGGAGGTGTGGAGGCAAACACCCAGCCAGAGCTTGCAAGTATCAGCAATATACCTGCAGAAACTGCAACGTCAGCGGTCACTTGGCGCGTATGTGCAGGAAGCCTGCAGCCAGGTTGATGTACGAGGAGGATAGGCCCGATGTAAACCCTACGAGGCCAAATGAATACTGGGGGAAATCGCTGGAAGCTGAAGTTCAGCGAGTTCATGTGGAGCACATATACAGTTCATATACCAGGACGCCACCGATAATGATGAAAGTGCTCCTCAATGGCATCCCAGTATTAATGGAGCTGGACACAGGGGCCAGCCAGTCCCTGATGAGTATCAAACAGTTCAAAAGGTTGTGGGTGTCCAAGGCCAGGGGGCCAAAATTATTGCCGATTGACGCACTGCTACGGCCATATACAAAGGAAATCATTCCGGTGCTGGGCAGCGCCACGATAGTCGTGACCCACAAAGATTCGGAGAACAGGTTGCCACTCTGGATTGTCCTGGGGGACGGTCCCGCACTATTGGGGAGGAGTTGGCTTGCTGTCATGAACTGGAAATGGGGCGATGTCAATGCAATTTCTTCTGTGGAGCGAGTATCATGCTCACAGGTCCTGGACAAATTTGACTCATTCTTTCAACCCGGCATCAGCACTTTCATGGGGACCAGGGTAGTGATTCACATAAACCCGGACACCAGGCCAGTACACCACAAGGCCAGAGCGGTGCCGTACGTGATGCGGGAAAAGATAGAATGCAAATTGGACCACCTGCTGAGGGAAGGCATCATCTCGCCAGTCGAATTCAGTGACTGGGCGAGCCCGATCGTGCCAGTGCTCAAGGCGGATGAGCCGGTCAGGATATGTGGTGATTACAAGGCCACCATCAGTCGGGTGTCACTCCAAAACCAGTACCCGCTACCGAGAGCGGAGGACCTCTTTGCAACGCTATCCGGTGGCAAACTTTTTTCAAAATTGGACCTGACCTCAACTTACATGACCCAGGAGCTGGCGAGTGAGTCGAAGAAGCTGACCACCATCACGACACACAAGGGGTTGTTTGAGTATAACAGATGTCCGTTCGGGATTTGTTCGGCCGCCGCGATCTTTCAGCGAAATATGGAAAGCCTCCTCAAGTCGATTCCAAGGATGGTGGTTTTTCAAGACGGCATCCTCATCACGGGTCGCGATACTGAAGAACACCTCCATAACCTGGAGGAGGTGCTACGCAGACTGGATCGGGTAGAGCTGCGACTGAAAAAGGCGAAGTGCGTCTTCTTAGCTCCAGAGGTAGAGGAGCGTAGCAGCAGACGGGATCAGACCTACTGCGTCCAAAACGCAAGAGAACCAGAGAGCACCCAGACCCCATAACACCACGGAACTGCGTTCGTTCCTGGGGCTCCTGAACAATTTTGGTAACTTTCTTCCCAAATTGAGCACGCTGCTAGAGCCGCTACATATGCTCCTACGCAAAGGTCACAATTGGATCTGGGGGGACAGCCAGAAAAGGGCTTTTGATAGAGCACGCAATTTGTTATGCTCCAACAAACTGTTAACTTTATATGACCCGTGAAAGAAACTAGTTTTAACATGCGATGCTTCATCCTATGGGGTCGGTTGTGTGTTGCAGCATGTCAATGCCTATGGTCAGTTACAACCGGTAGCTTCTGCCCCCAGAAGTCTGTCCCAGGCAGAAAGGGGCTACGGGATGGCAGAAAAGTAAGTGCTAGCATGTATATATGCAGTAAACAAAATGCACCAGTACCTGTTTGGCAGGAAATTTCAGCTGGAGACAGATCACAAACCCCTAACGTCCCTTTTGGCCGACAACACGGCCATAAATGCGAATGCATCGGCCCGCATACGGAGGTGGGCACTTACATTAGCCGCCTATGACTACACAATTCGGCACAGACCGGGCACTGAAAACTGTGCCGATGCACTCAGCAGGCTCCCACTAGCCACCACTGAGGGGGTAACTGAGTATGATGCTGAGATGGTCATGGCTGTTGAAGCTTTCGAAAGTGAAGGCTCACCTGTGACAGCCGTCAGATTAAAGTCTGGACAAATAAAGACCCGCTACTGTCTTTAGTTAAGAAATGTGTCCTGAATGGGGACTGGGCAGCCACGTATGGGGCATGCCTTGAGGAGTTTAAACCGTTTCATAGATGCAAGGATGAACTCTCGATTCAGACCGATTGCCTACTGTGGGGAAACCGAGTAATCATGCCCCAGAGGGCAGAGAGGTGTTTATCAGAGAACTTCACAATGAGCAGCCGGGCATTGTAATGATGAAGGCAATTGCCAGGTCACATGTTTGGTGGCCAGGGATAGATGCAGACCTGGAACTTTGTGTTCGCAGGTGCAACACATGTGCTCAGCTGGGCATCGCACCAAGGGAAGCCCCCCTTAGCCCCTGGTCCTGGCCTGCCAAGCCATGGTCACGCATCCATGTGGACTATGCAGGTCCTTTCATGGGAAAAATGTTTTTGTTTGTAGTAGACGTCTACTCCAAATGCATTGAGTGTGTCATTTTAAATTCAAGCACATCCTCTGCCATGGTAGAAAGTCTACGGGCAATGTTCGCCGCCCATGGTCTACCGGACGTCTTGGTCAGCGACAATGGCCCGTGCTTCACAAGCACTGAATTCCAGGACTTCAGGGCAGGCAATGGAATCAACCATGTCAGAACGGCACCATAAAGCCGGCCTCAAACGGCTAGGCGGAACGAGCAGTGCAGATAATCAAACAGGGGATGCTCAGAATCAAAGGGGCTTCCCTACAAAGCCACTTATCACGCCTCCTGTTGGCCAATAGATCCTGACCACACTCGCTCACAGGGGTCACCTGCAGAGCTGCTAATGAAAAGGACGCTCAAAACCAGATTATCCCTTATATGCCCTACTATGAAAGAAATTGTTCAGAGCAGGCATCAGTCACAATGTGACTACCATGACAGGAATGCGAGAGCGCGATGTATTGATGTCAATGACCCTGTTTTTGTCCTTAATTATGCTGCAGGGCTCAAATGGCTTGCAGGCACTGTGATTGTCAAAGAGGGGAATAGAGTTTTGGTAGTTAAACTTATCAATAGACAAATCTGCCGCAAACACGTGGATCAAACTAAAAGGAGAAACAGAGGAAGAACACGACGTAGAGTTTACTCCACAGGTGACCGAACACCGGAACCAAGTGGAGGAGAGCCCAGTCACTGTGGACAGTCCGGACAGGCCTGAGGCACCGCAAACAGCAGACACTCAGTCCAGCGCCCAACAACCGGAGCCCCAACTCAGGCGCTCTACAAGGGAGCGTAAACCACCAGAGAGACTTAACCTGTGATCCCAATAAGATTTTGGGGGGGAGGTGATGTCATGTATTCAACTGTCATTGTAACCCATTTATAAGCTGACCTAAGTTGTACACCTTGAGAACACTGACCACAGGGGGCGAACTTGTGGGAGACACTCCTAACCTGGACTTTCCGGTATAAAAGGGGAAGCTCCACCCACCGTCTGTCTCTTGAGGCTTTGGTAATAAAGGTAACTGATCACAGAGTGACCTTCTCTCAAGTATGGGCCTCGTGTGCATTTATACTGTATAGTAAGGACATATCACCGTCTTTCGGATGAGACGTTAAACCGAGGCCCCGTCTGCTCTCTCAGGTGGACGTAAAAAATCCCATGGCACTAGTTTGAAGAAGAACAGGGGAGTTATCCCCGGTGTCCTGGTCAATATTTATCCATCAATCAACATCACGAAACAGATTATCTGGTCATTATCACATTGCTGTTTGTGGGAGCTTGCTGTGTGCAAATTGGCTGCCACGTTTCCCACAGTGCAACAGTGACTTCACTTCAAAAGTACTTCATTGGCTGTAAAGTGCTTTGAGAGTCTGGTGGTCATGAAAGGCACTATATAAATGCAAGTCTTTCTTTCTTTATCTCTTTTTTCATAAATCAACCCACCTTGCCACTACATCTCTTAATCCCTTCTCTCTCTCCAGAACACAGCTAATTGCCTCTTGACTCCATTTTTATACAGTCTGCTTCAATGTTCTTCCCTGGTCACATTCCCACCATCTATCAGTCTTTCCCACCTGGCTTCCCTCGGTATACGAAACTCTTCCTTTTTAACTTGTGTCCCCTGGGGGTTTGATCTCTGCACGATGCTGAGAATATAACTGGATCGCTTTTGACGATTCAATTCACAACCTTGAAAATGTCAATCAGATCCCACCACCCAGCCACACCCCCCTCAAACTCATTCCTTCTCTAAAGAGAACAAGTCCAATTTCCTTAACACCACCCCCTCCTCAGAACTTAAATTCCTGAGACGCAGAATCACTCGAGTTGCTCATTTCACAGACTGGGGTAAATATTAATTGAACATTTTGAAACAGTGAAAGCAGCTATATGCAAGCCCTGATCAAACGTATGCAGTTATCTAGACTTTTTAACATCATGGTCTGTTTCTATTTTCACCTCGCTCCTTGCTTGTTAAAATGTGACTTCTCATTCAATACAGCCTGATATATCAGACCTATCCAGGATGTTGACGTTTGTTCCCAAGACTCGACTTTGGAGTCATTATTATTCCATTTATTAATTAACGATCTGCCAGTGATATATTGTCCAGCCGCAGTGTCTAGATCCGTCAGTTTCTGTAATCCACTTCAGTTAACGGCAACCTTCACTTACCTTCAGTGAGACTGGATGAAGCTAAAATGTGAAGGAAGTTGACCATTGCTGAAAGTGCTGTTGCACTGTGATCCGATTTGGAAAGATGGAGCCTGGGACAATGGGCTACCTGCTCACTGCCAGAACACTGCACACTATGCCCGCTTGGCGTTTAACATTCAATGCTCAAATTCGGCCGTCTATCAAAAGGGTGGAAAATGGCGATCTGGGAAACTTTTAAACGGCACCTCACACCGCTCGCTGTTTTACTGCAACCAGACGAAAGCTGGAATGATGTCTCCAGTCGTCTTAGTTAATCCTTGTCACTGGACCAAGACCTTGCTCTGTCAAGCCCGTGTGGTGGCTGGTGTGCAACGGTTAAAATAATCCACGCGCAGACATCTTCCACCATTCAGGACGTAGTTCGGAATCTGGAATATTAGGTCCTTCATTGAAACACCTGTGAACTCATCCTTTTTCGACGTGGAAGCAGGTCATCCTCGATACAAGGGACTGCCGATGATGATGAGGAATGATGCCCCAGTGGGGCTGGAGCCCCAATTTCTTTTCTTTAATTCGTTCATGGGATTTGGCCGTCGCTGGTAAGGCCAATATTTTCCTAATTTCCCTTGAGAAGGTGGTGGTGAGCCGCCTTCTTGAACCGCTGCAGTCCGTGTGGTGAAGGTACTCCCACAGTGCTGTAAGGGAGGGAGTTCCAAGATTTTGATCCAGCGACGGTGAAGGAACAGCGATATAATGCCAGGATGGTGCGTAACTTGATGGGGAATTTCCTCGCGGGTTCCACCAGATACCCACCGTGCCTCCAGCAAGAGTCCTGTAAAACCTTCTGGAGGCACATACGGCACATCCCCACCCACTCTGTGAGTCCGCAGTTCACTCTGTAATGGGCGGAATCTCCGCCTGTCCCTTACAAAATAAATTGCGGCAAAGAGTTGGAGATGGAGACTCTCAGCACTGGGAGTTTCCACTTCTCTGGCTCAGCAAGGAACCCGCTTAAGACTGAAAGCTGACACACCAAACTAGATGTGGCATACCGGCCCCCAGAAAGACACAGCTGGGCCCAACCAGGGAAGGGAGGGAGGGAGAGAGGAAGGGAGAGAGGAAGAGGAGGGTGCAGACCAGAGAAGTAGTAGTCTTAACCCCTGAAGATAGGCACTGTGTTTATCAAACGCTCGATCGGCCCCCTTACACATGCCCAAGGAGCCAAGGGGAGACTCCATAGGTCTTCAATGGGGTGGTGATAGGGTTGCCAACCCTCCAGGATTGGCCTGGAGTCTCCAGGAATTAAAGATTAATCTCCTGGACACCGCTGCGAGGAACCCGGGAGAAAAATCATTGGCTGTGTCTTTTTTCCCCCCATATTTCATTGAACACTTTTATTAGATATAAAAATATTGGAGAGGAGGAGGGTCAATTGGGAGTGAAAGGTCATGTGATGAATCCTCCAGGAATACTTGCAGCTAGAGTTGGCAACCCTAGGTGGGTGCAGCCTCGTGCCCCTTTCTCAGCAGCATTGGGCAGACAGGCGCTGAAGATTCGCCAGCTTGGCGGCCCCATGCTAATCAACTGCCCTCCCACTGACACCCACAACATTCAGCAGAGATCAATGCTGGAGGTCACTGGCCGGCAGACCCTGTTCCAACTTTCAGGATCACAACCTGCGGGTTTTTATTCCGGGCCACAATAGCTTAAATTCAACTCAGGCGATTTTGCACTCAAATTTCACTGCACCTTTTATGTCGACGCAAAGTCAAAACCTATGAAATTGAAAGAAATCCCACCTGAATTTCTCCACCCACACCATCCACACAAATTGCAACTATGCAGCTGCCACCTTCAGTACCAGCACTGGATGAAATCTCTGAAATGTCACTGGGATTCAATTCTCAGTTCCAAATTTCACCATCATTTCGTCAGTAAAATCATTTTCCTTCAGTTAAGGCAAGGGATCAGCATCACAAGTTTTCAGTTCGTTATGTGCTGTATCCGAATAATTTAACTTGGGTCGACTCGGAATAAGTCTCCACCAGATCTGGCTAGACTCATTTCTAATTGAGCCCCACTCGAACATCAATCTGCTTTAGCGCTAATCTAAAGGTCTACCTCAACAAGACAAGGACATAGTTGATTAATCTCATCATCCAATTGATGCATCAATGTAGAAATTGGTTATAAACCCTGCACCACGGGGGCTGAAATTGCCCCTCTCAGAAAGGCCTGTTAGCGCTAACGAGGCGCTAAAGGGTTTTCGCCCAGGTGTGGCGGCCAGAGCGCACCGCCCCCACTCCCGGAATTCCCCCCGGGGCTCAGCCGGCGAAACATGATTTGCGCCACATTCCGCGATTAGCAGCGTACGCATGTTGATGACATCATCGCCGTGTGACCGACCCCTTATTGCCCAGTCCCGTCCCCTTTGTGACCCTCAGGGCGAGAAACTGTCATGGCTGGGACACTCCGGCCGCCCTTAAAGAGGAGGTGGTAGTGCCGCTGCAGCCATCTTTTTACTGTTGGCCGACTTTTCAGTGGGCCCGACAATGGCGGCCGCTGGTGTGGCCTGGCCGCCATCATGCAGACTGGCACCCTCTCTTGGGTACCAGGCCGCTGGCCCAGCCGAGATTCTCCCTGGTAGCCCAATGGGCGCCAATAAAGAGTCTGCAGAGTGCCCAGCGAGCGGGTAGTTACCACCCCACACATTTTTTTGCCTCGGTAAGAGGCCAATTCCACTCACTTGCCGCCCCGGCAGTAAATTATTATTTAATTCAAAGTGATCGCCGCAAACCCACTGCGCGGAAATTTCAGCTCCCACTTCTCCACCAAATGACTAACGGTTTGATTTGTTAGCATCATAATTGCCCAATGTATTACGGTTGGAAATATTTTCTTATTTGCAAATTGGGTTCTTGTTCACTGTGGAATTTATTATCTGTTTAATTAAAGCTAAACTATCTCCATTCTCTTTAAAAAAAACATTTTATTAATTAATTGGAAGAAAAGTGTTCTAGCTTTACCAGCTGATTGCTCTGATTATTCTTCTGAGACATGTTACGCTGTGTACTTGTTTGGCAAGTTGTTATCTTAAATGTCACATGCGAGTCTGTTTTGATCCCACCACAAAGCTGCTACAGCGTGCAGCTCAAAGAACTAATTGGGTTGTTTCTCATGTACAAAGTTTCCTGTAGAAAAGTCTGAAGGTTGTCAGGAGAAACACAAAGTGTTCCTTTTTATAAAATGTATGTAACTATCAAGAGATAACACATTAGGAGCTGTTAACACAGCACAATTAATAGATGTGTTTCAGAACAGTGGGAATGCACAGAGAACATGTGATGTTCACAAGACTCAATAAAACCCCAGCTAGTTGGGTTTGGGGGATCCACGATGAGGCAGGTGGTTGTGAGCCTGGTTAAGGAACTGGTAATGTGTAGTGTGAATGTTAAACCTTTTGCTAACAAACCAATTAGTTCTTAATAGCAATGTGTTGCTATGAATTCTTAAGCAAATAACCCATGAAGCAAATACATTAGCCTGTCTTTCTTCATTGTACACTGACCAACCTGCTGTGCATTTCCACGAGTTGGTACTCCAGATATCTAGCATTTGCAGTTGTACTTTTTGCCTTTACTTCAGGTTATTTCAGTATCACTTGTAATCTCTCTCTCTCTCAAGAGGGAGGGGAGAGAGGAGAGATAGAGACAGGCGGGTAGAGAAGTGGAGAGAGAGAAAAAAGAAGAGAGGGGAAAGAGATTGAGAGAGAGAGGCCGAGAGAGAGACACACAAAGAGATCAGTTTTTTATTTCCAGATTTTTTTAAACTGAACTCAAATTTTCAAATTGTCCTGGTGGGATTTGAGCTCACGATTTCCGAATTATTAGTCCAGCAATTTACCTCATCAGCAATTTACTGGCACTGCAAACCAAAAATGGCTGCCATTTATTCTATTACCTGGCAGTGTGTGTTTTTCTTTGTTATTTCTTTATATAATGACAGAATCTGTTGCTAAAGTGACACTCAATTACTTTCCCAATACAGTTCAGCAAATATTAATTACTACAACACAACACTACTCAACCAGGACCAAACCTGCTGCAGAAAACAAGACATGGAGTTTCACTTCAGAACACCTTGGAAATTGAGCTAAGGGAAATTAAACTAAAATGTTAAAAAGCATTGTGGAACAAATTGAACAGAAGACAAACGAGGCATAACAACTGATTGCTAAAACCAACCACCACAGCCCTCTTTTACTTCCTGAATCTGGGTTTAAATCCAAATCACACAAATAGGCTGAAAGTTTCCTATCTGTATCAGGCAGCTCTGGTTATCAATGAAATGAGTGTGGGCAGTTTCAACCCCAATCGCTATTGACTGAGAGTGCACCAATTGCGTTATTCTAGTGGGTGGGAGCACATTAATTCTATTATATGAGGATACATCAACTCTCAGTGAGAGTTCATCAATTGTGCAATTCTACATTTTTAATTGAAAACAGTAAGTAGATGCAGGAAACCTCCTCCTGATTACCACCTACCGTCCTCCCTCAGCTGATAAATCGGTACTTCTCCATGTTGAACACCACTTGGAAGAAGCACTGAGGGTAGCAAGGGCACAGAATTTACTCTGGGTGGGGGACTTCAATGTCCATCACCAAGAGTGGCTCGGTAGCACCACTACTCACCGAGCTGGCTGGGTCCTGAAGGATACAACTGCCAGACTGGGCCTGCGGCAGGTGGTGAGAGAACTAACACAACGGAAAAACCTACTTGACCTCATCCTCACCAAACTACCTGTCACAGATGCATCTATCCAGGAAAGCATTAGTAGCATTGACCACCACACAGTCCTTGTAGAGAAAAAGTCCCGTCTTCATACTGAGGACACCCTCCATTGCGTTGAGCGGCACTACTACCGTGCTAAATGGGATAGATTCAGAACAGACCTAGCAGCTCAAAACTGGGCATCATGAAGCGCTGTGGGCCATCAGCAGCAGCAGAATTGCATTCAACCAAAATCTCTAACCGCATGGCCCGGTATATCCCTCACTCTATATTATCATCAATCCAGGGGACTATCCCTGGTTCAATGAGGAGTGCAGAAGAGCATGACAAGAGCAGCACCAGGTGTACCTAAGAATGAAGTGCCGACCTGGGGATGCTGGAACACAGGACTACATGCATGCTAAACAGCGGACGCAGAATGCTATGGACAGAGCTAAGCCATCCCACAACAAATGGATCAGATCAAAGCTCTACAGTCCTGCCACATCCAGTCGTGAATGATAGTGGACAATTAAACAACTAACGGGAGGAGGAGGCTCCATGAATATCTCCATCCTCAACGATGGCAGAGACCAGCACACGAGTGCAAAAGGTTTGCAACCATCTTCAGCCAGAATTGCTGATTAGATATTGGCCTCCTCCTGAGGTCCCCACCATCACAGATGCCAGCCTTCAGCCAATTGGATTCACTCCACGTGATATCAAGAAAGACAAAGGAAACTTATCAATATAAATCATAATGTTATCTCCTGTGTCTACTACACACTCCAGTCCCTCCAGTGCCCACTGATGGCAGAAAGCCTCAAGCGTGCCGGTGGAGTCTGCTTGCTCCTTCTCTCGGACCACCCAGGCAAGAACAATTCTGCGCTTCATAGCGTGGGGGCGGGACGGAGAGAAGACACCAGGTCTGTAATTCCACTGAATGAGGTTGTACTAACCGTATAATGGGTGGAATTCAACTAGTTAAGGTGGGAAACAGTGGGATAGAAGTTGCTTTGAGTGCGTTTATGTGCCCGGAATGGAGGTTGCGCTCGTGGTGCATGCCCAATCATTGGCCGCAGAGGAGACCCCCAAACTCGAGAACTAAAATAAAATAGGCGGGCTGCCAATGCTCCTCGCGCTGCTAACTGGTAGCTCGCCCGATGGGACGGCAATTGTGCGTGGTGCCGACAAGATTTAAAGGCAGCCTCTTAAAGGGGAGGTGCCCTTTGGCTGCGGGCAACTCTCCGTGGGCAAAGGCAGGTGCAGGAGAAGCTGCAAGACTCCCTCCGCCCTCACACCCCCACAGTTTTCAGACACTGCTTTGTAGGTTTTAGTGGAGGAGTTTGGCAGGAGGGGCATCTCCCATCCACCAGGTGGTAGGAAGCTTTCCAGGCAAGTTTGCCCGGCACGAGGGGGCAGAGATGGCACAGAGCGTCAGTGCGAGGAGTATCACCTCCCAGGACATGGCTGCAATGCAGAAAGAAGTTCAACACACCCACAAGAGGAGGGCTCCGCTTCATCCATGTGCTGTCCCCACTTGAACAGCAGGACAGGGACATGGTGGGCCGAGGGTGTATTGGGTGCGTGGCGATGGGCGAGGCTGGAGGACCAGTCCTGCAGGGTTTTTAACCATCTTCCCCGTCGCCCCCTTTCCCTGCCCACTTAAATCTCACCCTGACACAGATTGGAGTTGCTTTCAGAAGACACTCTGCTAACCTGTCCCACTAAATGCTAACTCTTCGCCCTTTCATACATTTCAGGTCCAGAAGATTCACACAGCCCTCGGGGAGAAGAAGAAGATGGCAGCTTTGCTGAACAGGAAGCACCACTCGGCCTTCCACTTGGGAGACACCAGCTCAGATCCTGGCACTGAGGGTTGGCAAAAGGGGTCTGCACTTGGAGGTTCAGCCAGCATGAGTATGCAGGATCAAGGGAGGAGGACAGAATGGTCCAGGAAGCAGTCGCCTGAGGGAGATCTCGTACCCTAGCCCTGCTGCACTGGCTGCAGATGGAGACGTCAGGGCCCTGCCATTCATAAGAGGCCGGATGGCCGGACCTTCTAAGTGCACCAGCCTGTTTGCCACAGAGATGGTGCACAATTGTCGGAGAGCATGGCAGAGACCAGCTCCAACTTGTGTGCTGTCTTTGTGTATGGCATCGAGATCACGCAGTCAACTTTGCAGTGACTGGGAAGCTCTGTGAGCACTGGAGGGGCCTCTCAGCCATTGAGCCTCTGCTAACAGCTCTGATAGCAAATGGTATGTTGGTCTTTATTACAAGAGGATTTGAGTATCAGAGTAAAGACGTCTTCCTGCAATTATATAGGGCCCTGGTGAGACCGTACCTGGCGCATTGTGCACAGTTTGGGTCTCCTAAGAAAGAATATACTTGCCATAGAGGGAATGCAACAAAGGTTCATCAGACTGATTGCTGGGATGGGGGAATTGTCCTATGAGGAGAGATTGAGCAAACTAGGCCTATAATCTCTCGAGTTTAGAAGAATGAGAGGTGATCTCATTGAAACATACTAAATTCTTACAGAGCTTGACAGGGTAGATGCAGGGAGGATGTTTCCCCTGGCTGGGGAGTCTAGAACCAGGGGTCAGAGTCTCCGAATAAGGGGTCGGCCATTTAGGATTGAGATGAGGAAAAATTTCTTCACTCAGAGGGTGGTAAATCTTTGGAATTCTCTACCCCAGAAGGCTGTGGATGCTCAGTCTTTAAGTATATTCAAGACAGAGATCGATAGATTTTTGGATATTAAGGGAATCAAGAGATTATGGGGATAATGCAGGAAAGTAGAGTTGAGGTAGAAGATCAACCATGATCTCATTGAATGGCGGAGCAGGCTCGAGGCGCTGAATGGGCCATACCTGCTCCTATTTCCTATGTTCTTATGATAGCTTCAATGGAAGCTCAGACAGCTGCCATTCTGGCTTTGAGGTCCAGCAACTCCACTGGCTTCCAAAACCTGTAGGAGAACATGGATAGGAGCTTCAAGAGCCTCCCTGAACTCTGTTCTTGTGTAGAGCACTGGGAGTGCTGAGGCTCAGGTCCCTGAGAATGGCAATGGCTCCACGGGAGAGATACTTGTTGGCCTCTCTCAGGATGCCGGGACGCTTACTCCCCCACCAGCCTCTCCACCAGTGCTCGTGTTGGTGCCAGACTGCCCCGGTTGAAGCCAAGTCCCAGCATTCTGAAGCCGGCTCCTCAATGGCCAGAGCTCCTTGAGCTCGCCCACCATGGCCTTCTCAAGTGCCCACAGTGGGAGTTCAGCAGCCTTTCACCTCCCAAGCTGCAGCTACTGGGAACCACCTCGTAGGAGTACTAGAATAGATAAGCGAGCACACAAGCAGGTACTAAAGGGTTGCAAAAAGGTAATTTGTAGATAACCTTCAGTCATGGAAGCATTTATCAAAACAAGAATGAAATTTGGTTGGAGTAGTGAAGTAAAAGGTTGGTCTTCATAATCTTACTGATTAAGAGGAACACAAAAGTTGTATAGTTTGAAGTCATTAATCTTGTGGGTGCCAGGAATTGGGTCAAATGTTGTGTAGGGTTTGATAGATTCACATGTTGTTTTAGCAATAACTCTGCATTACTGGCTTTGTGTTATTACTTGCTTTGTTAAGATGCAACCGTACTCGCAAAGCATAATGGGAAAGATGGGCTAAGTAGGTCAAGGTGCAGTTGCGCTAGTTGGATTTAAGGGTTGATAATATGCTAACAGTTGAATAAGAACAATGGTAGAGACGGTTGGGATATATCTGTACTTCCTTCAGAGTAGATGGTTCTAAAACCACAGGAATCAAGCAGTACTGGAGGAAGTGTGTGTTGTGTATGCAATAACTGTTAGACTGAGTACTGTTTAACTCCAAGAGGTATGACCTTGGCTCTGCTTTATTAAGGCCCAAAGTGAATAATATACAAAATGGCTGGCCTTTTATACTTGGGCTGCACACACGTGCACGCAGCCCAATGGCCTCCAACAGTGACACCATCCAGTGGCTAGTGATCCCAAAAGTATATACATGACAATACCCCCCTCTGAGATATTCACACAGTCTTTTACAAATTGAGACGGTTCAGTGTTTTACGCTCCCAGGTTGACCGTCTCAGTTCAATTCCAGCCTTGGGTGAGTGTTCAGAGTCTGATGTGACTGGTGGCTGGGTGGCTGACTTGGTGGAAGTGGCAATGGCCATGATTGAAAGTCCATTTTCATTGAACATGTCAGTGATTGAAAGTCCCAATTCACTGATGACCACTGAGTCCTCTGATGATTGGGGGTAGGTTGGTTGGTCGTCGATTGTCTCTTCCTCCGACTGTTCCGGTTCGTCTGTGTGCCGCAGCTTTGTCTAATCCATATGTTTCCTGCATGTTTGCCCATTTTTGAGCTTGACAATAAATACTCTGTTGCCCTCCTTGACCATGACACTACCAGCCATCCACTTGGGACCCTGACCATAATTCAGAACATATACAGGATAATTTACAGAAATATCGCGTGACACAGCTGCGCAATCGTGATACCCTTGCTAACTTTGTCTTCTATATTCAACATGATTATTCAAGTCAGGGTGTACAAGAGGTAGCTTGGTCTTAAGACCTCTCTTCATCATTAGTTCAGCAGGCAAGACCCCGGTAATCATGTGTGGTCTTGTCCTGTAACTCAGCAGTATGCATGACAGGCGGGTCTGCAGTGACCCTTGGGTTGCTCGCTTCATATTCTGCTTCTGAAGAGTTCTGCTTGCCCATTGGATGCGGATTTGAATGGTGCTGACCTTACATGTTTGATACCATTGAGTTTCATGAA
Organism: Pristiophorus japonicus; assembly: GCF_044704955.1. Classification (NCBI taxonomy): domain Eukaryota; kingdom Metazoa; phylum Chordata; class Chondrichthyes; family Pristiophoridae; genus Pristiophorus; species Pristiophorus japonicus. Next base: position 20,313,525 of record NC_091993.1, read on the forward strand.
CTCTTGAAACTCCTGACTGGTGAAGCATGATCCGTTGTCGCTAACAATGATGTCAGGCAGACCATGTGTTGCGAACATGACACTGAGATTCTCACTGGTAGCTGTGTATGTGCTGGATGACATGATTATACACTCTATCCACTTCGAATATGCATCCACCACAACTAAAAACATCTTCCCCGGGAAGGGACCTACAAAGTTTATGTAGATCCTGGACCATGGTTTGGTCAGCCACAACCACAGACTCAGCGGCGATTCCGCTGGTGCTTTACTGAGCTGCATGCAAGTGTTGCACTGATGCACACATGATTCCAGCTCAGAATCAATTCCTGGCCACCATACATGAGACCTGGCGATGGCTTTCATCAGTACAATGCCAGTATGTGTGCTATGTAGCTCACGTATAAATTTCTCTCTCTCTTTCTTGGGCATAACAACACAATTGCCCCACAGTACACAATCTGACTGAATAGACAGTTCGTCTTTGCGACAAACGTAAGGTTTGGTCTCCTCGCACATTTGCTTGGGTATGGCAGACCAATCACCTTTGAGGATGCAACTCTTCACCACTGACAAAATCGGGTCCTGGTTGGTCCAGGTCTTAATTGTTGAGCCGTGACAGGAGTTCCTTCATTCTGAAAGACATCCATAACTAACAATAGATCCGTCGGTTGTGGCATTTCCACCTCTGGTGTGCGCAACAGCAGACGGCTCAAAGCATCGGCACAATTCTCGGTGCCAGGTCTATGGCGAATGACATAATCATAAGCAAATAATGTCAGCGCCCATCTCTGGATATGGGATGAAACACTGGTATTGATACCTTTGTTTTCAGAGAACAATGAAATGAGCGGCTTGTGATCTGTCTCCAGTTCAAACCGAAGACCAAACAGATACTGATTCATCTTTTTAACCCCATACACACAGGCTAGTGCTTCTTTCTCTACCATGCTGTAGGCTATTTCCGCTTTACACAAACTTTTTGAAGCTATGCGTGACTGGTTGAAGTTTACCCGACTCATTAGCTTGTTGGAGTACACAACCAATTCCATATGATGAAGCATCACAGGCCAATACTAACAAGCTGTGAGAGCAAAGCAGATTAGTGGCTTTCTCATAACCTGTCTTGAGACGCAACCCACACCCAGTTGTCGCCTTTTCTTAGCAGCATGTGCAGTGTTTCTAATAAAGTGCTCAGGTTAGGTAGGAAGTTACCGAAGTAGTTGAGTAGACCCAAGAACGAACGCAGTTCCGTCACATTCTGCGGCTTGGGTGCATTCTTGATGGCCTTGGTTTTCACGTCCGTGGGCCTGATGCCGTCAGCAGCAATTTTCCTTCCCAAGAATTTGACCTCTGGTGCCATGAAGATGCACTTCGAGCATTTCAGTCTGAGTCCCACTTTGTACAGATGTTGTAGAATGTCTTCCAGGTTGTTCAGATGTTCCTCGGAGTCATGACCTGTGATCAGGATGTCATCTTGGAACACGACGGTTCTGGGAATGGACTTCAGTAGACTCTCCAAGTTCCTCTGAAATATTGCTGCAGCTGAGCGAATTCCAAAAGGGCATCTGTGATAAATAAACAGTCCTTTATGCGTGTTAATGCAAGTAAGTCTCTTCGATGTCTCGACCAGCTCATGTATCATGTAGGCCGATGTGAAGTCCAGTTTGGTGAACAACTTCCCCCCAGCTAGCGTTGCAAATAAGTCAAGGGTACTAATCCTGCTTCGAATCCCTGTTGATTGTAGCCTTGTAATCTCCACAGATTCTGACTGTACCATCACTTTTCAGCACAGGGACCATGGGGCTGGCCCATTCATTAAATTCAACCGGTGATATGATCCCTTCACGCTGGAGTCTGTCCAATTCGATTTCGACCTTCTCCCTCATCATATACGAACTGCCCGAGCTTTATGATGGACGGGTCTTGTATCCGAGTCCACATGGATCTGCACTTTGGCTCCCATGAAGTTGCCGATGCCTGGTTCGAACAGCGAGGGGAACTTGCTCAGTACTTGGGCACATTTTTTTCTCCGACGACAACACCTTGATGTCGTTCCAATCGCATCTGATTTTTTTCAAGCCAGTTCCTGCTGAACAGCGTTGGGCCATTGCCTGGGATACTCCATAGCGGTAACTCGTGAACCGCACCGTCATACGACACTTTAATTGTGGCACTGCCAATCACCATTATGAGTTCTTTGGTGTACATGCGCAACTTGGAATTGACTGGACTCAGCCTGGACCTCACAGCCTTAGTATCCCACAGCTTGTCGAATGCCCTCTGGCTCATTATCGACTGACTCGCCCCCGTGTCCAGTTCCATCGATACCGGCACCCCATTAAATTTCACGTTGATCATTATTGGTTTGCTCTTAGTTAGAAACGAGTACATTCCATACACTTCCTCCTCTGGTATCTTGGATTGCGTATCTGGATCCATGCTAGTCTGACCATCATCCTCCACATGGTGTGTCGCAGCACGCTTGCTCATCTGCGGACACTTGCGCTGGAGATGCCCCACTCTCAGACAGCCTTTGCAACTACATTGCTTAAATCGGCACTGCTGGTGCCGGTGATTTCCCCCACAATGCCAACATGGAGAAATCGGATGCATTCCCGCTGGCAGACTTTGGGCAACCACAGGTTTCGCGTACGCAGTCGGGTAGGCCCTGCCATGTACCGCTCTGCCGAACACTGAATCAATCATATTTACAGTTCTTGCCGAGTTTTGATTTTTCACTGATATCTGCTTTAGACTTTTATCCGTTGTCATGCATGACTGAGTGATCGTGATGGCCCTGTTCAAGGCCAACGTCTCCACCACCAGTAGTTTACACAGGATCACCTCATGATTGATGCCGATTACAAAGAAGTCCCGCAGCATGTCTGCCAACACAGACCCGAACTTACACGGTTTCACTAGACCTCTTAGGTCGGCAACGAATTCTGCCGCATTCTGGCCCTCTAAGCTAACGTGCGTGTAAAATCTGTATTTCAAGATGATGATGTCTTCATCTGGCTTAAGGTGGTCCTGTATCAGTGCACACAATTCTTCATACGTCTTCTCTGTTGGACTCATAGGCAGGAGTAGATTCTTTATCAGACTGAACATTTTTCGACCGCAAACCGTGAGGAACACCACCCGGCGCCGATCTGCGTCGCCGACCTCCTCCATTTTGTTGGCCACGAAGAACTGGCTCAAACGGCTCACAAAGTCTACCCAATCTTCTCCTTCTACGAATCGCTCCAACAATCCAATTGTGCTCATTTTTGCATGCAAAGGTTCTTGTTGCCTGGTCGCCAAATGTTGTGTATGCAATAACTGTTAGACTGAATACTGTTTAACTCCAAGAGGTATGATCTTGGCTCTGCTTTATTTAGGCCCAATGTGTCTAATATACAAAATGGCTGGCGTTATATACTTGGGCTGCACACATGGCCTCCAACAGTGACGCCATCTAGTGGCTAGTGATCCCAAAAGTACATACATGACAGTGTGATCTTTGAGTCTCTTGCAAAAGCAGAAAACAGGAACCACCTGTACGAAGTGCATGTGCTGGGACATCAGGAGGCGATGAACAAACAAAATGTAGCCATAATCCAATCACTTCGGCCTAAACGATCCATGACCTAATATGGCAAGGCACTAGCACCCCGAGGGGGATAAGGGAGCGGCTGCAGAATATTGGTGGCACACCTAGAAGAAGAAGATCGACTATGGTCAATGGAACACAGCAAGAACAGAAGATCGTGCCCCAGAGAGCTTGGAAGCAGCAACCGTCAGACCCAAGTCTCGCTGTGTACCTATTGCCTTTGTTGAGTGTTATCTTTGTATATCTTTGTGATACTCAAATACATTTTCTGGCTTGATTAAAGAACATGAGTCTGTACCTTGCAGGTCAAAATTGGTCAAGAATCCTAGGTGAGACAGGTTGGGTGTCCTCTATCTCATAAAAGATTATCATAGTGAGGTTTCTTCCTTGGTGATAACTCACAGTTGATGCTGAGGGCAGGGGAGGGATGGATCAGAGGAATCTCTACTTAATAATTTGCTGCCTTATAGCTCTGGCAGCTCTCTGTACTGATGGGCCTCACACTTCTTCTGCTCTGTCTGGCTCCTCATTCACCTTCTTCATCTTCGTGCTCCACTTCTTCCTCCTCAGGAATCTCCAAGACAACGTCCCTTTGAACGACGAGATTGTGGAACATGCAGCAAACGCTGATGAATCTTGAGACTCGCTCTGGGCAGTACTGGAGGGCCCCTCCCGAGCTGTGCAGACAACGGAACTACAACAAATGCGAAATACTGCGGAGGCTGGAATCTGGAATAAAAACAGAAAATGCTGAAAATCTCAGCGGGTCAGGCAGCATCTGTGAAGAGAGAAACAGAATTAACGTTTCGGGTCGACGACTCTTTGTCAGAACTGGAGAGTGTTCGGAAAGAACACATTCTTAACAAGCACTGAAAGAGGGAGGGGAAGAAAGGGAAAGTCTGTGATCGGGTGAAAGGCAGGAGTGATTAGAGAGACAAAAGGGATGATGGGCCGAATTGAAATGCTAATGCCAGGAGTTAGAAAAACAGCGGAACTGTTGTTTCAGGATGCCAATGTTCTGCTTGTTGATTTGTGGCTCCCAGTACATCAGAGCTCAGCATCTGTACCTGACAGGAGTCATGAGCCAGTTGGTGAGAAGATAATACGTGCCCCCCAGAAGCCAGCCTGCCATCCGATGATCTGGGAGGAATGGAGGGGAGAATTGAGGACTGGTGCAGTCTGAAAGTATCCTGACTACTCTCAGAAAACCGGGCACAGACAAGCGTGAGTCGCTGCCTTTGGTCACAAACAAGTTGTACAATGAACAAATGGAAGTCTTTCCTGTTCAGAAACAGAGCACGCAGGGCTACGTGCTTGACGCTTCGCAAACACTGCACCAGTGACCTGCCGTGTTGCTGAAGTCCCCAGAAGTAACAAGGAAGGAGCCGGAGGCATGAAAATGTACAGCCATGGTGACCTTTACTGCCACAGGCCATACTGAAAAGCGCTTAAGAAAACTGAACACATGCCGAATGCAAAGGGAGAGTTTCTCACAGAAAGGTCAGGGTCAGACACGGAATGCATTCAGTACAAAATTCATCACAAAGCGGCAGGTAAACAGAATCATCACTTTTGAATACCGATACTATTTAAAAAGTTGCCACAGTTCATTCAGCTGCTCAATAGGAAAAGAAGGAAAGAACTTGTATTTATTTGCGGAAGACATATGAAGTTATGATTGGTGTCTTGAGTAGTGGTACCAGTCACCGCAGAGCTTGTTTGTTTGCCTATGGGAATCAAAGAGGATTTTTGCAAAGGTTTTTTTTCCCCAAATTGGTCTAAGACTTTTTTTCTTTGATTTATTTGCCTGAGACTGTGTGGCTGGGGGGAGTGGGGTGGGGGCGGGAGGGTGGGGGCATTGGTTTTCGTGGTGTGAGCAAGTTACACTACATGGGATGGGACAAGTTTGATGGACCAGCTGATCTTTTTGCCATAAAAACTGTAATGTATATAATGACTCGAAAGACTTGTTACTGTCAACTCATTCAGGTACAAACCTGGTTCAACTTTATTCGCGACCAAAGTGCACACATGACATGGTAATCGCTCTTATATACCAGGGCCCACGCACACGCGCGTACAGACCGATGACCTTCGACAGTGGCGCCCTCTGGTGTCTAGTGACCCTAAGTATCAATACATAACAACATCCCCATTCAAGATCTTAGTATCAATCTCTTTACAAATTAAGACGGTCTGGGGCTTTTCGCTCACAAGTTGATCGTCTCAGTTCAACTCCAGTTCTGGGCGAGCGTTCTGAGTCAGTTATGATTGGAAGCTGAGTAACCGATCTGATGGGAGTGGTAATAACCCGATCAGAGACTGAAAGTCCAGATTCAATAATGACAGCAAAGTTTTCTGATGAATGAACATTGGTTGGTTGGTCACTGACTACATCTTGCTCAACCGGTTCCAGTTCATCTGTGTGCTGCAGTTTTATCTGATCAACATGTTTCCTGCATGTTTGCCCATTCTTGAGCATGACAATAAATACTCTGTTACCCTTCTTGGCCATAACAGTACCTGCGATCCACTTTGGACCTTGACCATAATTTAGCACATAAACTGGATCATTGACAGAGATGTCATGTGACACAGCAAAACGATCATGATACCATTGCTGATTTTGACGTCTGTTTTCAAAATGATCAATCAAATCAGAATGGACAAGAGAAAGCTTGGTCTTGAGACCTCTCTTCATAGTAGTTCAGCAGGGGGAGACCCCGGTAAGTGTGTGAGGTCTTGTCCTGTAACTAAGCAATATACATGACAAACAAGTCTGCAGTGAACCCTGAGTCACACATTTCATGCTTTGGTTGATCATTTGAACTGCATGCTCTGCTTGACCATTAGACGCAGGTTTGAATGGAGCAGACCTTGCATGTCTGATAACATTGAGTTTCATGAACTCCTGAAACTCAAGACTTGTGAAGCAAGATCCATTATCGCTCACAACAATGTCAGGCAAACCATGAGTAGCAAACATGACACGAAGGCTCTCAATAGTAGCTGTGGATGTACTGGATTGCATGATTATACACTCTATCCACTTTGAATATGCATCCACCACAACAAAAAACATCTTTCCCAGGAAAGGGTCTGCAAAATCGATGTGTATCCACGACCATGGTTTAGATGGCCATGACCAAAGACTCAGCAGAGATTCCACTGGTACTTTGCTTAGCTGCAAGCAAGTATTGCACTGATGCACACATGATTCCAGGTCAGAGTCAATTCCAGGCCACCAAACATGAGCCCTGGCAATGGCTTTCATCATGACGATACCAGGATGAGTGCTATGTAGTTCACAAATAAATTTTTCTCTGCCTTTCTTAGGCATAACAACACGATTGCCCCACAGTAGATAATCTGACTGAATGGATAGTTCATCTTTGCGACAGTTGTAAGGTTTGGTCTCATCACACATTTCCATAGGTATTGCAGACCAATCACCACTGAGGACACAAAGTTTTACAACCGATAAAATAGGATTATGGCTGGTCCAGATCCTCACTTGTTGAGCAGTTACAGGAGTTCCATCACTCTCAAAGCAACCATTACTAACAGTAGATCTGCAGGGTGAGGCATCTCCACTTCAGGTGTGGGCAACGGCAGATGACTCAGTGCATCGGCACAATTCTCAGTGCCAGATCTATGATGAATAACATAATCATAGGCAGACAATGTCAATGCCCACCTCTGGATATGGGACGATGCATTGGTATTAATACCTTTGTTTTCCGAAAGCAATGAAATGAGTGGCTTGTGATCTGTTTCGAGTCAAAATGAAGACCAAACAGTTACTGATGCATCTTTTTGACCCCATACATACAGGCCAAAGCTTCTTTTCTACCATGCTGTCAGCTCTTTCTGCCTTTGACAAACTTTTCGAGGCATACACAACAGGTTGTAGCTTACCCGAATCATTTGCTTGTTGGAGTACACATCCAACCCCATATGATGAAGCATCACAGGCCAATACAAGACGCTTACACGGATCATAATGAACAAGCAGCTTGTTCAAATAGAGCAGATTCTTGGCTTTCTCAAAAGCTCTATCTTGAGATATACCCCAGACTCAGATGTCGCCTTTTCTGAGCAACATGTGCAGTGGCTCTAATAAATTGCTCAATCTGGGGAAGAAATTACCAAAGTAGTTGAGTAGCCCAAGGAATGAACGCAGCTCCGTCACATTCTGAGGTCTGGGTGCATTTTTGATGGCCTCGGTTTTCGAATCAGTAGACCTGATGCCATCAGCAGCAATCTTCCTCCCCAGGAATTCAACTTCAGGTGCCATGAAGACACGCTTCTAGCATTTCAGCCTTTGTCCAGACGATGTAGGACTTCTTCAAGATTGTTCAGATGTTCAGCAGTGTCGCGACCTGTGACCAGAATGTCATCTTGAAACACGACAGTTCTAGGAATGGACTTCAGTAGACTCTCCATGTTCCTCTGAAATATGGCTGCCGCCGAACGGATTCCAAAAGAACACCTGTTGTAGACAAACAGTACTTTATGGGTGTTGATGCAAGTGAGTTTCTTTGAAGTGTCGACAAGCTCCTGTGTCATATAGGCCGACATCAGATCCAGTTTAGTGAACGACTTTCCACCATCTAGCATGGCGAACAGGTCATCAGCCTTCGGTAGCGGATATTGATCCTGTTTCAAAAATCGGTTAATCATAACCTTGTAGTCTTGATAGATTCTGACAGTGCCATCATTCTTTAACACAGGAACGATAGGACTGGCCCATTCATGAAATTTGACCAGAGATATGACCCTCGAGGAGGCGGGAGCTCGGAGCAGCGCGAGTCCGGGGTCGGCGAGAGGCCTATAAAGGCCAGCGGGAGCTCGGAGCAGTCAGTCGAGGAGGCGGGAGCTCGGAGCAGCGCGAGTCCGGGGTCGGCGAGAGGCCTATAAAGGCCAGCGGGAGCTCGGAGCAGTCAGTCGAGGAGGCGGGAGCTCGGAGCAGCGCGAGTCCGGGGTCAGCGAGAGGCCTATAAAGGCCAGCGGGAGCTCGGAGCAGCGCGAGTCCGGGGTCGGCGAGAGGCCTATAAAGGCCAGCGGGAGTCGGGCAGTTCGAGCAGTCAGTCGAGGAGGCGGGAGCTCGGAGCAGCGCGAGTCCGGGGTCGGCGAGAGGCGTACCGGTGCAGCTACAGGGAGAAGGCAAAAAAACAAAGGTGACGTCACAGCCTAGGGGGTAAGTGATTGGCTGGTGATTGGTGAGTAGTTTTTCTTTTTCTTCTTATATTGGTCAGTAACTTTTAACATTGTTATTACCAGTTTAAGTGTATCTAAGGGTTCAGACATGGCAGGAGAGCTCGGTCGGGTGTTGTGCTCCTCCTGTACCATGTGGGAACTCAGGGACGCTTCCGGTGTCCCTGACGACTATGTGTGCGGGAAGTGTATCCGCCTCCAGCTCCTCACGGTCCGCGTTACGGAATTGGAGCTGAAGGTGGATTCACTCTGGAGCATCCACGATGCTGAGAATGACGTGAGTATCACGTGTAGTGAGTTGGTCTTACCGCAGGGAAAGGGTCCACAGCCAGATAGGGAATGGAAGACCAGCAGGAAGAGTAGAGCAAGGAAGGTAGTGCAGGGGTCCCCTGCGGTCATCCCCCTGCAAAACAGATACACCGCTTTGGGTACTGTTGAGGGGAATGACTCATCAGGGGAGGGCAGCAGCAGCCAAGTTCATGGCACCGTGCCTGGCTCTGCTGCACAGGAGGGCAAGAAAAAGAGTGGGAGAGCGATAGTGATAGGGGATTCAATTGTGAGGGGAATAGATAGGCGTTTCTGCGGCCGCAACCGAGACTCCAGGATGGTATGTTGCCTCCCTGGTGCAAGGGTCAAGGATGTCTCGGAGCGGGTGCAGGACATTCTGAAATGGGAGGGAGAACAGCCAGTTGTCGTGGTGCACATTGGTACCAACGACATAGGCAAAAAAAGGGATGAGGTCCTACGAAACGAATTTAAGGAGCTAGGAGCTAAATTAAAAAGTAGGACCTCAAAAGTAGTAATCTCGGGATTGCTACCAGTGCCACGTGATAGTCAGAGTAGGAATCGCAGGATAGCGCAGATGAATACGTGGCTTGAGCAGTGGTGCAGCAGGGAGGGATTCAAATTCCTGGGGCATTGGGACCGGTTCTGGGGGAGGTGGGACCAGTACAAACCGGACGGTCTGCACCTGGGCAGGACTGGAACCAATGTCCTCGGGGGAGTGTTTGCTAGTGCTGTTGGGGAGGATTTAAACTAATATGGCAGGGGGATGGGAACCAATGCAGGGAGACAGAGGGAAACAAAAAGGAGCCAAAAGCAAAAGATAGAAAGGAGATGAGGAAAAGTGTAGGGCAGAGAAACCCAAGGCAAAGAACAAAAAGGGCCACTGTACAGCAAAATTCTAAAAGGACAAAGGGTGTTAATAAAACAAGCCTGAAGGCTTTGTGTCTTAATGCAAGGAGTATCCGCAATAAGGTGGATGAATTAATTGTGCAAATAGATGTTAACAAATATGATGTGATTGGGATTACGGAGACGTGGCTCCAGGATGATCAGGGCTGGGAACTCAACATTCAGGGGTATTCAACATTCAGGAAGGATAGAATAAAAGGAAAAGGAGGTGGGGTAGCATTGCTGGTTAAAGAGGAGATTAATGCAATAGTTAGGAAAGACATTAGCTTGGATGATGTGGAATCTATATGGGTAGAGCTGCAGAACACCAAAGGGCAAAAAACGTTAGTAGGAGTTGTGTACAGACCTCCAAACAGTAATAGGGATGTTGGGGAGGGCATCAAACAGGAAATTAGGGGTGCATGCAATAAAGGTGTAGCAGTTATAATGGGTGACTTTAATATGCACATAGATTGGGCTAGCCAAACTGGAAGCAATACGGTGGAGGAGGATTTCCTGGAGTGCATAAGGGATGGTTTTCTAGACCAATATGTTGAGGAACCAACTAGGGGGGAGGCCATCTTAGACTGGGTGTTGTGTAATGAGAGAGGATTAATTAGCAATCTCATTGTGCGAGGCCCCTTGGGGAAGAGTGACCATAATATGGTGGAATTCTGCATTAGGATGGAGAATGAAACAGTAAATTCAGAGACCATGGTCCAGAACTTAAAGAAGGGTAACTTTGAAGGTATGAGGCGAGAATTGGCTAGGATAGATTGGCGAATGATACTTAGGGGGTTGACTGTGGATGGGCAATGGCAGACATTTAGAGACCGCATGGATGAAGTACAACAATTGTACATTCCTGTCTGGCGTAAAAATAAAAAGGGGAAGGTGGCTCAACCGTGGCTATCTAGGGAAATCAGGGATAGTATTAAAGCCAAGGAAGTGGCATACAAATTGGCCAGAAATAGCAGCGAACCTGGGGACTGGGAGAAATTTAGAACTCAGCAGAGGAGGACAAAGGGTTTGATTAGGACAGGGAAAATGGAGTACGAGAAGAAGCTTGCAGGGAACATTAAGGCGGATTGCAAAAGTTTCTATAGGTATGTAAAGAGAAAAAGGTTGGTGAAGACAAACGTAGGTCCCCTGCAGTCAGAATCAGGGGAAGTCATAACGGGGAACAAAGAAATGGCGGATCAATTGAACAAGTACTTTGGTTCGGTATTCACTAAGGAGGATACAAACAACCTTCCGGATATAAAAGGGGTCAGAGGGTCTAGTAAGGAAGAGGAACTGAGGGAAATCTTTATTAGTCGGGAAATTGTGTTGGGGAAATTGATGGGATTGAAGGCAGATAAATCCCCAGGGCCTGATGGCCTGCATCCTAGAGTACTTAAGGAGGTGGCCTTGGAAATAGCGGATGCATTGACAGTCATTTTCCAACATTCCATTGACTCTGGATCAGTTCCTATGGAGTGGAGGGTAGCCAATGTAACCCCACTTTTTAAAAAAGGAGGGAGAGAGAAAACAGGGAATTATAGACCGGTCAGCCTGACCTCAGTAGTGGGTAAAATGATGGAATCAATTATTAAGGATGTCATAGCAGTGCATCTGGAAAATGGTGACATGATAGGTCCAAGTCAGCATGGATTTGTGAAAGGGAAATCATGCTTGACAAATCTTCTGGAATTTTTTGAGGAGGTTTCCAGTAAAGTAGACAAAGGAGAACCAGTTGATGTGGTATATTTGGACTTTCAGAAGGCTTTCGACAAGGTCCCACACAAGAGATTAATGTGCAAAGTTAAAGCACATGGGATTGGGGGTAGTGTGCTGACGTGGATTGAGAACTGGTTGTCAGACAGGAAGCAAAGAGTAGGAGTAAACGGGTACTTTTCAGAATGGCAGGCAGTGACTAGTGGAGTGCCGCAAGGTTCTGTGCTGGGGCCCCAGCTGTTTACATTGTACATTAATGATTTAGACGAGGGGATTAAATGCAGTATCTCCAAATTTGCGGATGATACTAAGTTGGGTGGCAGTGTGAGCTGCGAGGAGGATGCTATTAGGCTGCAGAGTGACTTGGATAGGTTAGGTAAGTGGGCAAATGCATGGCAGATGAAGTATAATGTGGATAAATGTGAGGTTATCCACTTTGGTGGTAAAAACAGAGAGACAGACTATTATCTGAATGGTGACAGATTAGGAAAAGGGAAGGTGCAACGAGACCTGGGTGTCATGGTACATCAGTCATTGAAGGTTGGCATGCAGGTACAGCAGGCGGTTAAGAAAGCAAATGGCATGTTGGCCTTCATAGCGAGGGGATTTGAATACAGGGGCAGGGAGGTGTTGCTACAGTTGTACAGGGCCTTGGTGAGGCCACACCTGGAGTATTGTGTACAGTTTTGGTCTCCTAACTTGAGGAAGGACATTCTTGCTATTGAGGGAGTGCAGCGAAGGTTCACCAGACTGATTCCCGGGATGGCGGGACTGACCTATCAAGAAAGATTGGATCAATTGGGCTTGTATTCACTGGAGTTCAGAAGAATGAGAGGGGACCTCATAGAAACGTTTAAAATTCTGACGGGTTTAGACAGGTTAGGTGCAGAAAGAATGTTCCCAATGTTGGGGAAGTCCAGAACCAGGGGTCACAGTCTGAGGATAAGGGGTAAGCCATTTAGGACCGAGATGAGGAGAAACTTCTTCACCCAGAGAGTGGTGAACCTGTGGAATTCTCTACCACAGAAAGTAGTTGAGGCCAATTCACTAAATATATTCAAAAGGGAGTTAGATGAAGTCCTTACTACTCGGGGGATCAAGGGTTATGGCGAGAAAGCAGGAAGGGGGTACTGAAGTTTCATGTTCAGCCATGAACTCATTGAATGGCGGTGCAGGCTAGAAGGGCTGAATGGCCTGCTCCTGCACCTATTTTCTATGTTTCTATGTTTCTATGTTTCATGTTGGAGTCTGTCAAGCTCAATTTCGAACTTCTCCCTCATCATGTGCAGAACAGACCAAGCTTTATGATAGACAGGTCTTGCATCAGAATCCAGGTGAATCTGTACCTTGGCTCCAGGAAAATTGCCAATGCCCAGTTCAAACAAAGAAGGAAACATCTTCAGCACTTGAGCGCACGAAGTGTCACCCACCAAGGACAACGCTTTGATACCATTCCAGTTCCACTTGATTTTCTTGAGCCAATTCCTGCCGAACAGCATTGGACCATTGTCTGGGACGATCCATAATGGTAAATCATGAACCACACCATCATACGACACCTTGACTACTGCACTGCCAATCATCGGTACGCATCATGGCATTGACTGGACTCAGCTTAGGCTTCACAGCCTCAGTATCCCACAGCTTGTCGAATGTCCTTTGGCTCATTATCGACTGACTCGCACCCGTGTCCAGCTCCATTGATACAGGCACAGCATTCAGCTTCACATTAACCATTATTTGTTGGCTCTTTGTCAGGAACGAATACAGGCCGTACACTTCCTCCTCGGGTATCTTGGGTTGCATATCCAGCACTGGATTGGTCATCATCATCAATGTGATGAGCAGCAGCACGCTTGCTCAGTTGTGGGCACATTCACTGAAGATGCCCCACTTTCGAACAGCATTTACAGCTGTACTGTTTAAACCGACACCGATGAGGCCGATGATTGCCACCACAATGCCAACAGGGTGAAATCGGATTTGTACCAGTTGGTGGAATTTGAGCAGCTACAGGTTTCACATAAGCAGTCGAGTAGGCCCTGCCATAAGCAGCTCTGCCACACGATGACACAAACTTGTTTACAGTATTTGCCATGGAGCTCCGACTCTTCGATGATATCTGCCTCAAATGATCATCAGTCACCATGCATGCCTGGGCAGTCGCGACTCAAATCCAGCGTTTCTGCAGCCAATAATTTCCGAAGGATCACATCATGGTTGATGCCTATCACGAAGAAATCGTGCAGCATGTCTTCCAACGCGTTTCCGAACTTACACGGCTCGGCTAGACATCTTAGGTCGGCGACGAATCCCGACACGTCCTGGCCCTCAGCATGAACATGTGTGTAGAAGCGATAGCATGAGATGATGGTCCCCTCTTTTGGCTTGAGATGTGTTGTGTCCTTAGATGCTCTAGTAATGACTCCACGAAGCAATGTGTTGTACTTGAACTGGAGTGACCTTAGTCCTTTATTTGTTAACTCCAGAGTGAGGATCACACTTGGTCAGGCCAGGCACAACTGTACAGGTAACCCACAAGTCTCCCACTGCTGTGCCCTCTGGTGGCACACATTGTGATAGTACCAACAGTAGCCATGTAGGATACATGACATCACTCTCCCCATAGCCTTTAGTGCAAATCGCCTCTGCATTGACTGTGCTCTGGGCTTAGCTCTATGTGGGCTCTACCTTGTTGACCCTTGGCAGGTCGCTTCAATCTTGGGTGAGTGGTTGGTGCAGTAGAGTGCTGGTGGTTGCTATTTGTGTGTGTCCCTGACCACTCCATTCTCCCCCTCCCATTCCCCCCCTCCCCCCATCCCCCCACATATAGATTATGCCGGAGGCTCATAGCATTCATATACATTCAAGTTCAGGAACACATTACATTTGTGGTTCCGTTGTGAGACAAGTACGTTAGACTGGTGAGATGCCTTATTGATGCAGTGACCGGTGCGTGAGGACAAACTAGTTCCAGAGCTGCTGGATTGAGTCCCTGCAGTCTGGTGGCAGCTCAGTGCTCAGTGCTGGCAGTGGGAACCCGGTTGGCTCGAGTTGCCTGTTCTTGGGGCTGTTGCCGTGATCCCTTGCATCGGGCCGGTTCACAGATGCCTGTGACCTCCCTGCCCTTTCTTTGCGCCCTGCGTCACTGCTGCTTCCTGAGGAGCTGTCGCCTAGCAGTGCACAGGGCACTGCTGACTCACTGGCCTGGGCGTTGCTTGGCTTGGGATCCTGGCTGCTCCCGGTCCCCTTTGGGGGAACTGTGGCGGGTGACCCTTCGTTTACGGGTATGACCTTGCTGACGATGAGGTCTGGGGACTGCGCCTTAGCACGGTCTGCTCCTTCAGGCTCGTGGCAGTTGGTGCCATCAGGGGCAGGGTATCGATACCGGTGCCATTGCCCTGCTGAGGTCACTTGCTCTGCAGCTCGTGTGTGTTGGCTGCTTGTGGCCACACTCCATGGTGCATGACTCTGGTCCCCGGGATGCAGGCTACAGCATTGGGTAGCTCGCTGGGCCTGTGTGCTCCCGATGGGTGTCTGCCCGCTGCATTGGCTGCGTGCAGTTGAAATCCTGCATCGCACAACTTTTCATTACTTATGATGGACACTCTGTGGGTCCGATCGCGATCGCGCGACTTTCCCTCGCTGGTTGCATGTGCACAATTCAGATCATCCATTACATATTTTACATAATCGCACGACTTTTCCTCGCTGCTGCAGGTACACAATTCAGATTATCAGTTACAAGTTTTACATGATCAATTACACATTTTGTCTCTGACTTACAGATACTACTACATTGCTTGAGTGTGTGGAACTGTCCCTTTAATTGTCATGGGTTGCAGGCCTCCTTTAAGAGAGCCTTGCTTTCTTTACCCCAATCCGCTTCTCCGTTTGGTGCCACGTGTTGCTCCATCAGCACCTCACGTCGTGGTTTGGGCGCCATCTTTCTTCCATCCATGGCGACTGCAGTGATCCTTTTCTCCCCGGGTTCTGCCTCCGAAGCTGGGAAGTTGCCTTTGGATCCGATTTTCTTCCTCCGAAGTCCTGCCACTGGAGCCTGGAAGGTGCATTCGGGTCATCTCACCTGGATCATCTCCACGCAGTCGTGCTGCGCGGTCTGTGCCTCGGGTGCTATGCTGGTCTGCTCTCCGGTGCCGGGTCCACCCTCAGGTGAGGGCTTGCTTTGCCTCTGAGCACAGAGGACGTCGATTGCTGGAGGGGTGACGTCTTCCCACTTCCAATGGATCTTCTCCATCCATCTTCTGCTGAGCAGCGTTGGTCCATCACCTGCAACAATCCACAGAGGTAACTTGTGCACCACGCTATCATGGAATACCTTTACATTCGAGCTACCAACGATTGGGATGATTTCATCGGTGTAGGTGCGCAGCTCTGCCTGAACCGGGACCAACTTGGGTCGTTCAGCTTGATTGTTCCATAGCCTCTCAAAGGCATCTTGATTCATCACTGACTGACTCATCCCCGTGTCCACTTCCATGAAGACAGGAATGCCATCAATCTCGACTTCCATCTTCAGCGGGGAATATTCGGTGATGCAGGTGAACATGCTATGTACCTCCCCGTGGGGCTGGGCTGTCTCTATACCTATCGATTCATAATCCGCGCTGGCTTCCTGGCCATCTGCAGACTCTTCATCGACAAGGTGAGCCATATTTCTCTTACACATTCGCTGGAGGTGGCCCTTTGTGCTGCAGCCTTTGCATACATAGTCTTTAAAACAGCACTGGTGAGCCCTGTGATTCCCTCCGCAATGCCAGCGTAGTGGTACTCAATTAATCGCCCTCGGCAGACTCTGAGTTAAGGGACTCGTGGGGCCTATTCTCTCTTCCCTGAGAGAGTTCACGCTCTACAGTCCAGCCTCTAAATGGCGCCACTCTGTGCACAGTACCTGCTGAGTTTGAGTCCTGAGGGTGAGTCATCTGCCTAGAGCCGCAGGTCGAGGTCATGAATGCCTGGCTCACAGAGATGGCCTTCTGCAGTGTGACTGTGGTATCCGCCGACAGTAGCTTATGAAGAAGGCCATCATGGCCAATTCCAATGACAAAAATGTCCCGCAGCGCTTCGTTGAGGTGGTTGCCGAACTCGCACGGTGCCGCCAGCCTCCCGAGGTCTGCGGCTTACTTCGTGATTTCCTGGCCTTCGGGCCGTCGGTGGATATAGAACCGGTGTCTGGCTGTAAGGATGCTCTCCTTCGGCTTGAGTTGCTCATGGATCAGGGTTACGAGCTCCTTGTATGTCTTGGTCATTGTCTTCGCTGATGCCAGCAAGTCTCTGACGAGGCCATAGACAGTGGGCCCACAACTGTTTAGCAGGATAGTTCTACGCTTATGATCCATTGTAGCCGGGTCGTCTCCTGCCAGGTCATTTGCTGTGAAGAAGTGTTCAAACCTCTCCACAAAGGCGTCCCAATCATCACCATCGGCGAACTGCTGCAACATACCAAGGGTAGCCATTTTCGCATGAAAGTTCGTAATCTCGTCGCCAATTGTTGTGTCCTTAGATGCTCTAGTAATGACTCCATGAGACAATGTGTTGGACTTGAATTGTAGTGACCTTAGTCCTTTATTTGTTAACTCCAGAGTGAGGATCACATCTGGTGGCCTGCCTTTTATACTAGGCCAGGCACACCTATACAGGTAACCTACAAGTCTCCCACTGCTGTGCCCTCTGGTGGCACACCTTGAGATAGTACCAACAGTAGTCATGTAGGATACATGACAAAATGTTCACACACCAGAGTGCACAAATCCCCATACTCTTTGTCTGTTGGACGTGCAGGCGAGAGAAGATTCTTCGTGAGGCCATAAATTTTTGGACCACAAATGGTGAGGAAAACCACCATTCTAACTGAGTCACCAGCTTCCTCCATTTTGTTGGCCACGAAATACTGATCCACGCGGTTGATAAAATCCGTCCAATCCTTGCCATCCACGAATCTCTCCAGAATTCCAATGGTGCCCATTGTGCATGCCAAAGTTCTTAAATTACCTCGTCGCCAATTGTAATGTATATAATGATTCGAAAGATTTGTTACTGTAAACTCACTCAGGTGCAAACCTCATTCAACTTTATTCACGGCCAAAGTGCGCACATGACATGGTACTCGCTCTTATATACCAGGGCCCGCGCACACGCGCGTACAACCTGATGACCTCCAACAGTGGTGCCCCCTGGTGTCTAGTGACCCCAAGCATCAATACATAACAAAAACAGAAACTGCTGGAAATACTCAGCATCTCAGGCAGCATCTGTGGAGAGAGAAACAGAGTTAACGTTTCACTTTGCACTTTGTTGTATGTTCGTAAAGGTATTTATATAACATGAGGTCCCCTAGGTGCTTACTTTTGAAGTGTCGTCATTGGTTAGCTGTAAAGCACAGCGGCTAAATTGTGCACAATCAAGGTCCCACACGCAGCAATGAGACGAATGACCTGTTTTTTTGGTGGGGCTGGTTGAGGGAGGATTACTGTCGTACACCCCAGGAGAACTCCCCTGCTCCTCTTCAAGTAATGCCATGGGATTTTTTACATCGACCGGAAGAGTCAGACAGGGACTTGGTTTAACATCTCCTCCAAAAGATGGTGTCCTGCCACAGTTGCTCACTCCCTCAGCACCGCGCTGAAGCGTCAGCCTAGATTATGTGCTGACGTCTGGGAATGGGGTTTGGAACCCTCAACCTCCTGAATCGGAGGCGAGAATGATAGCAACGGAGCTGACACTTAGGGCCGGATTTTCGAGAAGTTTGCGACTGGGTTTTCACCGCGATTTGACCCAACGCGGCGAAAACCCGGGCGGAATACTTGGCTCGTTGTTTGCGACGGTGATGGGACATACCGCTGGGATGAGGAGCGCCGACGTGGAATGCCACCGATTGCGTTTCCGTCGGACTTTCGGCTCTCTCCCGACTCGTACGCCGCGCCCAGAATACCGACGGGTCAAACATGTCAGTGCAGCCCTGCCAGCAGCGGTAAGTATGAAAACCTGCCAAAAAGATAAGTTAAAGTTCTTATTTTTTTTTTATTTTCAGCGATTCAATAGCTAAGTGTCTTGTAAATGTTTTTTTGCATGTTTTTTGGAATTTTTTTCCCACTCCCTCCCAAGGCCTCTCTCGCAGCACCCCCGGCCCCAGACGATATTTGGCAAAACTCACGTTTTTGCGCCGCGAATCCTCGTGCACCGCCCCCCTTACTGAACGTAAAACCTGAAAGTTCGGCCTAGAAACGTTGGTGCCGCGAAAATGGTAAGTTTCATGTATTGCGACCGTGTTTGCCGAAAAATCCCGAAAATCCGGCCCTTAAGCTGATTAACAAGTCACTGGAAAATCCGGTGACTTCAAACTGCACCGTACACAGCTGTTGAGGGATGCGCACCAGTTGAATTGCCATATCCTCATTCTGAAATGCTATGCCCTTTGTAAAATCCTACAAAACTCCGAGCTGTCTATTTCAGGAAATTATTTATTTGAAATACAATAGATTTATTTGCTGAGGAGGTGTTAGAAATTATTTTCTTATCAGTTATTCCATTTTCTGCTGTTGTAACTGTTCAGAACTGATACTCGGGGATAAATGGAACCACTTGTGTTTAAGTGGAGATACTTATAAAACCCAGCACAGTAAAAACCAACAGCAAAATCTATTACCCTTAGATATCAGCTAGCCATCGCACATTGAGTAGCTGAGTTACTGTATCATCATTGTCTGCACATTGGTATTTGATCCATTTGAAAAATATGAGGAGAATTTAATTGATGAAGCACACTCACTTTTTCGAGGGATAATCCCACGTTCACCAATTATTCATGCAGGACACAGACCCACTTGCGATCAAGTTTATGATTCACATTCAGCTTCTCGGGCAAACAGTGGGGCTGTGCCAAGTTATCATTTGCAGCAGAGGCCTGAGGTCAGGCCCTTGGCATTAAATCGCAAAATGCCAATTGAATACATTTAGAAAGAGTCACAAACAAGAAAAAGAAAACAGACCTGCCTCCGCACACCAAGAAAAACCTTGCGGTTATCGCTAAAGATGAGTTATCACTAATGATGTAATCCACTGAAAAACATTTCCATGCTTTTCCTTTAATTGGCCAATTATATCCTGGACATCAGTTATCCTCAAGACTAACTGTTAATAGTACATTAGCTGGGTTTGAGTTTAAGTCAATGACTGAATATGTTATTTTATTTCAATGTTGTATTTTTATATTGGACCATTATAAAAATAAAAACAGTACTTGGAACAGCAGAAGTTAAAAATATGGGGGCCAAGTTTCGGCCTGAATTGCTCCTGTTTTTTTGGAGCAACTGGTTTAGAATGGAGTATCTTAGAAATTGCAATTCTCGGCATTTAGTTTGCTCCAGTTCGAGTCAGTTAGCACAGTTTCAGTTTGGAACAGATTTTTCTTTTCAAAAGGGGACGTGTCCGGGGGGGTGTGGGAGCGGGTATCGAATC